>NC_057391.1:6300973-6662083 GCF_019320065.1 Cervus canadensis | reverse complement strand
CCCCCCCCCCCCCCCCGGTGACATACAAGTGGAGGCGAATCTTGGGGCGCAGCAGGAGCAAACGGGAGGAAACTTTGCCGGTTGCCTGGGGTCACCCCAGTGCCAGGTAGGGCCAGACAGCCGGATTCACAGGCAGACATCTGAAATGGCCTTTTGGGGGGAAGGTACCTAATAATTTTTTTTTAAATTGTTTTAACAGCCAGGGGAATTTTGTTAGTATTTTCAGTAACATTTCGCCCCTTTCAGTGCTGGGGACGCCAGCAGGAGTTCTCCCCCATTTCAAAGTGGCGGGGTTCAGCAGCTCCGGAGAAACCTGCCCCGACGAGGCCACACCCAGGGCTGGAGCGGCCACCAGTGCAGCGCAAAGGAGGGCGTTGCTTCCCGTGGACCCCCGGCCGCCGCCCCTTCTTCCTCCTCCTCCCCCCCATCTCCGATGCTGCCCGCTAGACGCTGCAGGAAGCAGGGCTTCCCCTATTCCCGACCCAACCAGCTCCGCGCTCACACTGAACTAAAGCGGGCTGGGAATCGGCTGCAGAGGCAGGTGCCTTCCCGCTGATCACTGCTCCGGTGATGGGTGACCTGAAACGAGGGAAAGCACAGTGCCTGTGTAGGCTTCCGTTGAGTGGAAATCACACACGCGCGCGTGCGCGCGCGCGCACACACACACACACGCACACACACACACACACACTCTATCTGCCAGTGTGTTCTATTCGTGTAAATGTGCCTGGATGATTGAATGGACGAATGTGTGGATATAAATGTAAATACTACATGAGGGGAAACAAGGTCTCTGGCACCTAAGGCAGCCTGCGGCCCAGAGAGGGTGATGGGCACGTGAGGCTGTTCACCCTCGGCAGTGCCATAATGTGAGCTTTCCGCTTGGTCTGTGCCACGACGCCTCATAACTGTGGAGGGGAGAACATACAATCAATCCTTGGCCTGTAACTTGCCTTTCCCTCCATTTTGGGTACTCCAGAATTTAAGATTTGATTCCCGTGTACCATAGAACCTCACCTGCTGCACTGGTCTTGAAAACCTTTCCTGGGTCTCCTTTTGGTTAAAGATTTTGCAATTTGCAACCATGTGTGGTCCTGAAAAGTGGTCAGGCAACATGAAAATCAGGGAGCATACTCATTTCATTTCATGGATCCTTCTGCATTAACAAATTATTTAAGTTAATTATATAGGCTAAGGCCTTCCCTTGTGGTTCAGCTGGTAAAGAATCCCCCACTCCAACCCACTATGTGGGAGACCTGAGTTCGATCCTTGGGTTGGGAAGATCCGCTGGAGAAGGGAAAGGCTACCCACTCCAGTATTCTGGCCTGGAGAATTCCATGGACTATATAGGCCATGGGGTTGCAAAGAGTCAGACAGGACTGAGCGACTTTCACTTTACTTCACTTCATATAGGCTAAGGGTCTTCCCAGGTGGCGCTAGTGGTAAAGAACCTGCCTGCCAACGCAGGTTAGTCTAAGAGATGCCCGTTGGATCCCTGGGTCAGTAAGATCCCCTGGAGAAGGGAATGGCAATCTACTCCATTCTTCCTGCCTGGAGAATCCCATGGACAGAGGAGCCTGGTGGACTACAGTCCATGGGGTTGCAGAGTCAGACATGACTGAAGCGACTTAGCATGACATATAGGCTAAAATTATTGTTGTTACCTTCAGAAGGAAAATATATCTCATGAGAGTGCCTATAAATCCAGTATTGGAAATAAAATTGTAAAAATTAAAAAAATCATGTCTTACCCAGATTGCTTATGTATTACATATGTATGTGTGTATGTGCATAATTTTGAGCTCCCATTTGCAAAATGTGCTGGTAATTCATTGGGTTTTCAAGTGGATACCCTCTTGAGGACTTCCCCCCAAATGTTATGGTATAATGGGTTATGTCTCCAGTGACAGAAGTTCAGAAAACTGTGAAACAAACATTAAAAATGATCAATGTGCTCTGTTATTCTCTCTCCCTTAAATCATTCCCCTGTGCTGTCTATGGAAGATATTTAAAGGAGTGTATAAATTTTTCTTGCTGCTGAATTTTCATGTCTTGATGCACTTGAAGATAACAGCTCCTACAGGAAAATTTCTGAATGTATGTTTGCAGGAAATGGCCAATTTAAGACCAGGTCATGCTGGAGGAGGGTTTTTTCATGTTGTCTCTCTGGAGCACAGCTTGTCTCTCTGGAGCACTCTCATGATGGTCTGCAGAGGTCCCCTGGTTAGTCCTCCACAGCCACTCTCATTTTGAGGTCTCACCTAGTGCATCTCTTGGCCCCAGGCCTGTTGGATCAGACACTCAGAACTGTCGTCTTCATGCCTTCATTACCAAAGACATGTTTCTCTCCTTAAAGCACTTGTCCTGTAGGAGCTGATGGAAGGTAAAGTGAACACCTTCCTTGTCCCCACAAATTCCAGTGTTCTGAAGTCACTACACACTTAGAAATCAGGAATTGTGTTCCTTCGTGTAGTGGGTGCTTGTGATGCTACAAAGCAAGCTGTTAAAGACACCTAAGGAGATCAAAGATCCATCCTCATGTCTACAAAATGGGCTCAATAAAAATAATTCTTACTCAGCACAGATGCCATATTGATTAAAACTGATAGCATATGCAAGAAGCACAGTGCCTAGCACATGGTGGGCACAGAATAGTGCCCTTTCCCCTTTTAGTAACCAGAGTGAGGTTTTCCACAGGCTCTGCCCTGGAGCACTAGCCCTGTATGATGGTGCTCCTGCAAGCTCAAAGGATCCTCTAGCTTCCAGAACTGGAGTCTAGAGAGAGCCTCACGCCCTCCATCCAAGGCCACACCTCTCCAGTTCTCCTTACTTTCCTCATCAGGGATCAAAAGCAAGGCATAGACACCCACCCTTCTTACTCCCAAAACTCAGAGTTTTCCCAACACTGTATGTTTTGAACCTAATATTAATCTCATTAAGCCTTTCAGTTCAGTCGATCAGCCGTGTCCGAGTCTTTGCAACCCCATGAGCCGCAGCAGTTCTCCAGTTCTTGTATCACTGTCAGGAATTAAGAAGGTGATATCCTTCTTGTTCCTTATTGCTGCTTCCAAAACATTCTTCATCCCTTCTCTCTAAAACCTGCAGCTTTGAATCTTACCTTATCAGGTTATTTCACCCATTACTTTTTAAAATTGAAGTACAGTTAATTTACAATATAGTGTTAAGTTTCAGGTGTACAGAAAGTGATTCAGTTACATATATGTGTGTATATATATATATTTCATATTCTTTTCCATCATCAGTTCAATTCAGTCACACAGTTGTGTCCGACTTTTTTCGACCCCATGAACCACAGCACACCAGGCCTCCCTGTCCATCACCAACTCCCAGAGTTTACCCAGACTCATCTCCGTTGAGTCAGTGATGCCATCTAACCATCTCATCCCCTTTTCCTCCTGCCTTCAATCTTTCCCACCATCAGGGTCTTTTCAAATGAGTCAGCTCTTCGCATCAGGTGGCCAAAGTATTGGAGTTTCAGCTTCAATATTGCCCTTCCAATGAACATCCAGGACTGATTTCCTTTAGGATGGACTGGTTGGATCTCCTTGCAGTCCAAGGGACTCTCAAGAGTCTTCTCCAACACCACAGTTCAAAAGCATCATTTTTCGACGCTCAGCTTTCTCTATAGTTCAATTCTCACATCCATACATGACCACTGGAAAAACCATAGCCTTGACTAGACGGACCTTTGTTGACAAAGTAATGTCTCTGCTTTTTAATATGCAGTCTAGGTTGGTCATAACTTTCCTTCCAAGGTGTAAATGTCTTTTAATTTCATGGCTGCAATCACCATCTGCAGTGATTTTGGAGCCCCAAAAAATAAAGTCAGCCACTGTTTCCACTGTTTCCCCATCTATTTGCCATCATAGGTTATTACAAATATTGAATATAGCTCAATTGAAATATTGAAATATATTGAATATATTGAATATGTTCAGACCTCCAGGTCACTTTGCACCTTTCCTGATAATTTTAGCTCCTAGACTCATGCCACTCCATAGACTCAAATGCTACCTTGAAAATGAAAGTGTTAGTCGCTCTGTTATCTGACTCTTTGCAACCTTTGTGACCCCATGGATCATAGCCCACAAGGCTTCTCTGTCCATGGAATTCTCCAGGCAAGAATACTGGAGTGGATAGCCATTCTCTTCTCCAGGGGCTCTTCCCGACCCAAAGATCAAACCTGTGTATCCTGCATTGCAGGCAGATTCTTTACTTACTGAGCCACCAGGGAAGCCCTGTAAACCTGCCTTATGCTCACCAGTTTAATATACACAAAGATGTTCATTCCAATTACTTGTACTCTTAGTCCTGAGCAAGCTTTGATGAGGAGCTTCTGTGCTTTACAATGCTTTACTTAAAAGTAAAAAACTTCCACATTTCCATTAAACTATGAATTCAATTTAGTATTAGACTGGCAATTTCCCAGGGCACTGGCAGAAGGAAATGAACATACTTTTTGGAGGAGTTCTCCTTCCTCCTAGATGTCAAAATAAATAAATAAATAACTCCCTCAAGTAAGTTTCTAATGAAAACCAGAGGCACACAAGGAAGGATGGAGCCATGAAGGAGAGCCTGAATAACAGAAGGAACTTCAGTCCTTCCTTTGAAAAAAGACTCTAAATGGTGCAGTTATTGGCCAAAATTCCTATTTTACTTGAATAAAAGGCAAGCTTAAAAATATTTGTAAGCAATAAGAAACTACAAGGAATGACCAGTCCTATTTGAAAAGGTACCGAATCAACCTTCTGTCCAACTTTGCTGGTTGCCTTGCTAGCACCCAAACCAGCTTACATACATATACACACATCTTACTCCCTCCTTTTAGAATCCTGATTTTATTTAGGGATCCACCTTATTTTTTTAAACTGCACTCATATGTTTAACAACACAGTTTTACACAGAATACTAACTAAGCACTATTCTTTGTATTTTACAGAAGGGCTTGGAATTCTATTAAAATTCATACCATCACACTACCAAATCTAATTTCTAAATAGATGAATTACAATTTGTTTAGAGTTTAAAGCCTTGATGGCAATAGTCATTATTATAACTATTATATTAGTGATTATATTAATAATGTGATAATTGTATATAATGATAATATGATAATTATATTAATAATGATTGACTGAAAAATAAATTTAAGAAAGAGCAAATAAAATTTTATGTAGTCTTACGTGCGCTGAAGGAGGTGGTGCCTGGTTTGGAGCAGTTTCTCCTATGTCCAGGTAATCTCCTATTTTGAACTTCCATGACTTCAGCTTCATGAACCATAAATCTACTTTTTGCTAGACATTATGCTACCAATCATTTTTACTTGATGGCTAGGTCTTTTAAGATCTGTAAGAACAATTTCAAAATGGAGGTGTATGGCCCTCTTTCTAGGTTCTGGGTAGATTTCTTTTACTGATCAGTTCTTTCAGGGTTGCATCTGTTCAAGTGTAGATCTGCAGCCGGGCGGCCTCAGGAGAACGAGCCCAGTCCACTCTGCCGTTATTGGTACTGAAGCTCCACGGTGGTGGCAGTCCACACGTCTTCTCCCAGGTGAATCCACCACTCTCTTCTTCCTGCTGCCAGCAAGAGAGATGCTCACTCTGACCTCTGATCCCTTCAAAGAGCCAACATCCACCATTTTTCACATGGCCACATGCTTTAGGGGTTGGCCTCAGTACATCTTGATAGGTCCAAACCCGTCATGCAATCCCATTCCCCTTTCCAGTGGTTGGCTTTTGTGCACAGACCTGTTACACAATTCTGACCAATGATATGTGAAGGGAACACACCTCTAGAGAGGTTTGGGGAATGACTTCCTCACTTCTGAAAATGTGAATGAAGAACAGAAGTCTCGTTTCTGTTTTTAGACATTATCATGCCTAAATGTGACATATGGAAATTTTCCAAATGTCCTGTAATCATGCAGGGGAGGTAGTCTAGTGACAAAACACATGAAGGATGTAAGAGCCAAGTGAATTTCGCAGAAGTGGAGCCAGAGCCCTGTACCACACCTGCATCAGCCCTACCTCCGCTGTCTGGTAATGAATGTCTTTATTTTAAAAAAGCCACTTCAAGTTAAGAGTCTTTTCCTCGCAGCTGAGAGCGTTCTTGTGCTGACACTATTCCCAGCTCTAGAAGAGTATCTGGCACATGGAAGATTCTCCGCAAACGTCTGCTGACTTAAATTGAGCTGTGTGTCAAGTTCATTTCTATTGAGAAAACAAGAAAGACGTCTCCATCTGTCGGTCCCTAGATCATAGATTGTGTTTGGTAAACATTTGCTTAAAGCCAGAATGGCTTCAGGATCTTAACAGGCAAAATGGAAACTTTAGGAGTCCAGATGGAAGGCTGAACATAAAAAAAGAAAATTAGCTCAGTGAAAACTCAAGTTCTGGAAGAATCTTCTGCTCAAATTGCCAGGGAAGGAGTTGCTCCAGGCAGGGTCAGAAAAAGGGAAGTTTAAGACATTGCCATTATACAGAATGAAGTAAGTCAGAAAGAAAAACACCAATACAGGATACTAACGCATATATACGGAATTTAGAAAGATGGTAACAATAACCCTGTAAGCAAGACAGCAAGAGAGACACAGATGTATAGAACAGCCTTTTGGACTCCATGGGAGAGGGCGAGGGCAGGATGATATGGGAGAATGGCATTGAAACATATAAAGTATCATATGTGAAATGAATCACCAGCCCAGGTTGGATGCATGAGACAAGTGCTCAGGGCTGGTGCACTGGGATGACCCAGAGGGATGGGATGGGGAGGGAGGTGGGAGGGGGGTTCAGGATGGGGAAGTCATGTACATCCATGGCTAATTCAAGTCAATGTATGGCAAAACCAATACAATGTTGTAAAGTAAAATAAATAAATTAATTAATTAAAAAAAAAAAAAAAAAAAGACATCGCCAGCCTCGTCTTCTGGCTGCGAGGGGAAAGCAGTGTGTCCCCGAGAAGAATGTGTGAGGGTGGAGATGTGGACCGGAGCGGAAATACCCGCAGGAGACATCCCTTGGTAAAAAGAGGCAGAATTTGATGTCTGGAAACCCTGCTTGTTAAGAAGCGAAGAGCTGAATCAAAGGAGACTGTAAGCTCTTCAGGGCTGATCCCTGGGAATACTCCACAGGTCCAGAAATGTCTCCCCCTATGCAGGTTTGCTCCCATATGTATCCACGTGGCCAGAATCAACTATCTTTGTCTCTCAGAAAATGTCCAGCCTCAGTGGAGGTGACTACTGATAAGAGCGTGCAGTCTGCGTTCCTGAGCTCTCAGTCCCGGGAGGAGGAGCCCCGTGTCTGAACCGAGGCCAAGGAAACAAAGCCACCCCACACGTCATGGGGCCCCAGTCCTAGTTAGCAGACACCTGGGAGAATCGCGCCTGTGAGTGGGCAACTCGCCCGCTCCAAACCGCTCTCAGCGACTGCCCAGTGCATGCCTCAGCCTAGCCGCGTCTCACGTCCGTTCCTGCCGGGGAGCCTTCGGCACAGAGAAAGCACCAACGACAAAGTGGCCGGCGTGACTCAGCAAGTCTCCGGCTTAGCCACCCCGGGGGCTTGTGCAGCGGGCCTGCGGGTCCGACCGCTGAGGACTAGGAGCGCGTGGGTGCATGTTTTGTCCTGTGCAGGGACAGTTCTGGGGACCGTTCCATATGGTGGCAGAGCGCCCAGGTGCCCGCAGTGGTAAGCAGCTTCCCCGCCGGCTCAGTGTACTTCACAGGATCATCTCTTCAGTACCTACAAGTACTCCTACCCTGAAGTGAAGCCGAAGTGTTAGTTGCTCAGCCGTGTCTGACTCTTTGCAACACCAAGGACTGTAGCCTGCCAGGCTCCTTTGTCCAAGGAATTTTTCAGGCAAGAATACTGGAATGGGTTGCCATTCCCTTCTCCAGGGGATCTTCCCAGTCCAGGGATCAAATCCAGGTCTCCTGCATTGCAGGCAGATTCTTTACCATCTGAGCACCAGGGAGGCCCACTCCACGCTAACCCCACAATAAGACAAACCTCTTTGCAAAACCAGCCATAATCAGGCCCACCTTCTCACCAGCTCAGTTCTCAGGAAATCTGCCTCATTTCCTATAGCCCCACAGCCTCTTGAAAGCCCACCAACTCCCCCAACACAATGTCTTCTGTATGAGAGGTGCTATTTCGAATAGTTGTTCAAACATTTAGTTAGCTTCTATATTCTTTCTTGCGCATCTCTTTCCAAAATGAGACTTGTCAAGGGTCTTTCCGTATGCAACAATGACAGATTCAAATTCTGCAGTGCCGTCTGCAGAGGAGTAACCACTACCGCAGACTGAGAAACCTCTAGCATTCCCACAATTTTAATATGTGTGTTTTAATTTAGAATAAAAAAATAAACCCAGATGCCCACTTTGTGGCAAGAGGAATCTCTCTGAATATTTTCCTTCTCTTTTTCTTCCAGTGACTTCTGTTACTTCCGTAAGCTCCATGGCAAGTGCTCTGGATCATCTGTATCTGAGTGCTTTATAGCTCATCTATGAATATTCCCTTTGGGTCTTCTGTTTATCACTGACTAGATTTTCTTTTTTAACATTTGACCACAGGTTTGTTAATACATTGAACTCTATTAAACTATTTTCCTGTTGCAGGGAGAATTATCATTTCCATGTCCAGAATTTGTCTTGCATAATCTTCATGTTCCAGATTAGTGTTCTAAGGCTCAGCTTTTCCTTTTTTAATAATAGACATGCTGATTTCCCCCATAGGATCTAGCTATTAAAAATGCATGTGGTATGCTTTCAGGAAGTTAGATTCACTTCTATTTTTAGCATGACCCGTAGGTATTGATGCCGACCAACTCTGGACCACAAATGGCTTTTTATTTTAAGAAGTAGCAACACCATGAATGTTAATGATGGAAAATTTTGGTATTAATAGTTAGTCTAATTCATGTTTTCACTTTTTCTACACTTAGACTAAATCCATTCCTGCTGATAAAAACCATTTTAAAAATGACCTATCCTTTTGTTCCATGCCTGCTATCAAGAAGAGTTTTCTGGGCACCATTATTAACCATTTCTTCATAAAAATGCACCCTGTGTGAACATTAGATCTCCCATGATACAACTTGAGCTCATTTCTGTATTTGATGGCAACCTGGAAGTACAAGTTCTTTAATAATGGGACCTGAGAGATCAGGTGAAGTTTACCCTCACTTGCCAGAAGTTTTCTGCAAATCTCAAGAACATAGCTTCCCATCTTCTGATGGATGCAAAGTTAAATCAAACTCACCCCAGGCTATTGTCAATTTCAAGGGAGGGAGCAGAAAGTCTCATTTTGGCATTAGGACTAAGTGATAGTTTACCAAATATTCAACATTTGCAGCTATGAGGCACTTACTTGCTCCCTGAAGTGCTGGGAATGAAGCTCCTTTCCTTCTCTCCTCTCCCTTTCATTCAGCCCATCAGAGGCAGAGTCAGGTTACTAGTGCGTGCCCTAAAAGTATGGTGGCTCCATCTTTTCCCTTTGACTCACTACCTCAGATGTCACCTTAATGCTGTGAAATTCCTGTCTCCAAAAGAGGAAGCTTATTACTGAAGCTTTCTGGGGATGTAGGCTCAGGCACTGTTTGGAAGAACAGAAGTTGGCCCAGGATTTCCACTGAAGAGACCTCAAGAATATATTTCTTTACGTTACCACAGGCAAAGCAAACATGTACAGTGGGTAGAAGATATTCCAGAACACTGGTTCTTAGAATGCTCATTAAAGAGGATTACTTGGCATGTCATTCAGGCAGGTTAAGACCAAGAGGTCATAAAACACAGTTTTCATAAGGCACCAGAAGACAGCTGCAACTTAACACACAAGCCAGATCTCATCTTGGTAAAATACAATTTCCAATGTCACCTTCCACGAGTCACCTTTCCAAAAGAAGACAAGATCCAGACGCTCTGGAACAAAGAGCTTAGTGATCAGTGGGAATGGTCAGTGGTCTCAGAGGTGATTATGTTGAGACCTCAGGATCCTGGAGAAGGCTGGTGTTTGTGTTCTTACTTGCAAAGGACATCATCATTAGAAGAGCCTGAAGTGCTACCATCACAAGCTGCCATCGGTACAGACGGCCTTGGCCGTGGGCACGGTAGATCCTGGCCTGGTAGAACAAGGCTTGGACATGAGATCAAAGCACAGTTGTCTCTATGGTGGGAAGTGAGGGAGGCTCCTCTTTGTCTTGTCTGGAAACATGCGTGCGTGCTAAGTCACTTCAGTCATGTCTGACTCTGTCACTCTAAGGACTGTATCCTGCCAGGTTCCTCTGTCCGTGGGATTCTGGCAAGAATACTGTATTCAGGCAAGAATACCACAGTGGGTTGCCTTTCCATGCTGCAGGGTATCTTCCCAACCCAGAAATCGAACCCATGTCTCTTACATCTCCTGCCTTGGCAGGTACGTTCTTTACCACCAGCACCACCTGGGAAGCCCCCATGCACAAACAGAGCACTTGCTGAGGATCCTTAGGGCAAGGGTAGTAATTTGGCAGAACTCTGCTCAGAACATGGGCAGGCGGGCAGCAGAGATCTGATGGAAGTTCAAGTTGGTGAAGTCTCCTAGGAACTCAGGGCTCTATGCCTGGTCTTCTCTGCCAGGACGAGAGAAGCCGAGGATCCTAGGTCTGGGCTGGGGCCCTGAGGCCCTGCAGTCAGTACAACTGAGGCTGTGCTCCAAGGGGCTGCACAGAGTTAGAATCCAGGTACGAGGCCTGGGACAGTGTGGGTTCTGCAACCACAGAAAAGGAAACTAACTTAGACCAAAAAAAATAGTACCAGACTGGGAGAAAAATGAATCAGTCAGAGTCCAGGGAAGAACTGAAGAGCCAGGTATGGGAAAGACAGGAGCCCGGAGATGGCTGAACTTTGAGAAGCATCCTTTAGAGTTTTGTCTTTGGAATGTTTCAGCTGCCTCTGTGTTTTGCTCTTTGTGACTAGCCTGGGATTCTCAGGAGAGTCTAAATAGGTGCCTGAGATACACACTCTCTGAGATTCACAGGGCCATTTGGAAAAAGGAAAGTAGGGTGCAGCTCCCAGAGGAACAGAGAGGAAGAGGTTCTGTGTATGACAAAACAAGAGATCTCCACATCCGGGCAGCTGGGTGGCACTCAGGGGTGTGCGGGCTTGACTGGAAGGTAGAGTGCAAGGTGGAGGGCCCTGGGGCAAGGCTGGTTCTGCAGGCCCAGCCAGGTGCAAGGAGGGGGCGCTGAATGCTATAAAGTCAGACAGATGGCCTGTAAGAAGACAGCTGGTTGAGCCTCAAGTCATATGGTGTTGATACAGAAAATCTGCACCCCAGATTCTTGGCAGAGAGTGATTATAACTGCTCATTTCTTATCAGAAGTTCAATTGTAACTAAAATATAGATATTTTAGAAAGAGCCTAAAGACCAGCAACGCATCTATTTGATACTTTGAATGTCATATTTGTATTATGTCAGAGCATCTGGGAAAGCTATTAATATATACCTGAGATGGTTTCTTTTTTTTTTTGCACTTTACTTTTTGCTGTACTTTGCTAATTTTCCTAATTGTACTTTGATAATATGCCATCAGCCTACATATCAGGATATTATAGGGAACAGTCTCATTAATGTTGGGGGGGAAGGGACGATGGTGAGGGCTTTGGTCACTAGGCCAGTCAGCATAGCCTTTAAGTAATCCCAAGGAAAGTTTCAATTTTAAGTATCAGTAAAACTTACGATTCTTCTTTACAAATGGCTTACTTTTTTTTGCTAGTTATATACCTTATCCTCTTCTAGAGATTTTGGAAAAAGTCTATAGTTCTTAGAGTGTTTCAGGATTTAAATAAATAAGAATATAGACAAAATCATTTTTTCAACCTTTTTGGCCAGATAATTGCTAGCTTGTTAACTATTTTGAAGGGTAAAAAAAAGCAGAAGCTATCCAATTAATTATGAAACTAGAAAACCATGACACAAAAACTTCACAGCAATAATACAAAAAGGAAAAAAACTACAGACCAATCTCAATCATAAATATAGATACAAAATTCCAAAAATGCAAGCAAATTGAGGAATTTGGCAATTTAGCTCAGTGGAAAAAAAAGGGTAAACCATGAACTCATAGGTTTTACCAAAATGAAATTACAGTCCAATATTAAGAAATATGTTAATAATAATCATATGGTCACATAAGAAAATCCTATGATTTTATCTCAATATGTATTGAAATATTAATCTTTAAAGTTTCACACTCATTCTTAACTTATTAGAAACCTAAGTATAGAGAAACACATTCTCAAAGATATATTTATATCAAACTGATGGTCATATTATTATTGGAGAAATATTGGGGGCAATCCTATAAAAATTATGAATGAAATTTTAAAAGCCCATTATATAATCATCATTCATGTTGGTTTTATAAACACTGAAAGTGAAAGTCGCTCAGTTGTGTCTGACTCTTTGTAACTCCATACAGTCCATGGAATTCTCTAGGCCAGGACACTGGAGTGGGTAGTGGTTCTGTTCTCCAGGGGATCTTCCCAACCCAGGGACTGAACCCAGGTCTCCTGCATTACAGGCAGATTCTTACCATCTGAGCCAACAGGGAAGCCCTTTATAAACAATAGCCATGGAATAAAAATATGAACCAAAAATTTGAGACATAACCACAGGAAAAAAGTAGAAAGAACTATCATTATATGCAATTGCTAAGACTGTGTGTATATAAACATCAAAAAAAAATTTAAGCAAAAAGGCAGAATATAGATGAAAGTCCAAAAGTTCATAGGTAACAAAACAAAAATAAGAGTTACAGGTGTAGAAAATAAAAGCAATGCCATAGTAAAGAATCTGCCTGCAATGCAGGAGACCTGGGTTCGATTCCTGGGTCAGGAAAATCTCCTGGAGAGGGAAATGGCTACCTACTCCAGTATTCTTTTTGTTTGTTTGTTTTAATGTTGTTAATATATAATGTATTTCTGTTGTAGGCATTATACTGAACCACTCCAGTGTTCTTGCCTGGAGAATCCCATGGACAGAGGAGCCTGGTGGGCTACAGTCCATGGGGGTCACAAAGAGTCAGACAAGACTGAGTGACTAAACAACTACCAAGATAGACTATTACACTTCAGAAACTATAAATGTGTCCATTTGCTGAGGTTACATACACTTAAGTTTCAGAACAGTATTTTGTTCCTCCTTAAAATCTTGTTTTTATATTATAAATAATAATTCTGGGGGAACAAAACATTCAGAGAATTTTTTTTAGTGAGATTTAAAATTTGATATTAAATAAGATCTATTAACAACATCAAAACCAACCTTTCAAAGACAGTAATAAATTACAAGGTTTTGTTTTCCTTTTAAAGTTTCTTTTAGATGTCATACTCATATATGAGACAAAGTAGAGGGGAAAATAGCTTTCCATATTGTTCCTTTGATCATTCATTCAGTCCATTATTCTTAGAAGTTTGTTATGTTTGATCTTAAAAATAACTTTAACAAAACACTAACAGTAAATAGAGCATTTTGATGTTCTCAGAAAGCTGACATATTTAAAGGAGAAAAGGTTTGGCAAAGGTTGGTCTCAATCTTCTAACCATCTCCGCTCAGTTCCTGCCAAGAAATAAAATGGGTTTCCACTATGAGGGGTTCAGGGAAGGAGGGGAAGGCTGAAGCCCTCCATGAGATATGAACTGTAAACCCCTGGTAGGCAGGAACAATTTATTCCTGATTTGCTCTGAGTGGGAACTAGTGAAATACCTCCAAAAGAGCAGCGTGTAATAAATGCTTTGGGGGAATGATGATGGAGAATGTGACACCCACACCCAAAAGTAAAACAGAGCTCCAAGCTCGAGGACTCACCTCCGGGAGAACCAGCTACTTACATAACAGGAGTAAGGCACACATTGTTGACTCTTCCTAGCGTTTTGTTTTTGCTAAAGTCACATTTCAAGGACGGCTCCTGCAGCCTTAGAGGGGCCCTGTTGAAGGCAGGATCCCTCCTCCTGTATCCAAGACCTGAGCTCCACGGTTTCTCTGAAGAAGGCTCTTCCCTTGAGATTGTTGGCCTACATATTTCTATTCCATGCTCTCCTCACCGGTCCCAAAGTCTAGTATTACCTTTAACCTCCCCTCCCGATTGTGCAATGGTTGGGGCTTATCACGCATTATGCAAAATACCGCACGTGTAGTGGTGTTTCTGCGGCAACACTCTTCATGCTCTTTCGTACTACCCTTCCTCATCATCTCACTCCTTTATTGTCATTATTCACCTTATTCTTTTTTTTTAATTGTTTATGTATGTTTTGATTAAGAACACTCAGGGGCTTCCCTGGTGGTCCAATGGTTAAGAGTCTGCCTTGCAATGCCTGGGACACTGGTTCGATCCCTGATCTGGGAGGAGCCCACATGCTGTGGCGCAGCTAAGCCTGTGCACCGCGACTCTGAGCCTGTGCTCCAGAGCCTGGGAGCCGCAACTAACGAAGCCGCATGCCCAGAGCCTGTTCTCTGCAACAAGAGAAGCCATCACAATGAAAGGCCCCGCACCACAACTCCAGAGTAGCCCCCACTCTCTGCAACCAGAGAAAGCCCTTGTGCAGCAACAGAGACCCACTATAACCAAAAAATAAATAAATCTTAAAAAAAAAAAAAAGAACACTCAGAAGTATCCAGGGTACATCTGGATATCCTGGGAGTGATTCAGAAAGGCGGGTTGCCTTTCTGAATCACTCCCAGGATATCACAGATAACTGTTTAAAAATTGTTTATATCTCTTCAAATGTGTTTTAGAAACAGAGTGAAAAAATAAATACATCCTTTAAGAATTAAATGCAAATCTCTGGCATTTGCTTTTAATTGTAAATTATGTACACCCATGGCTGATTCATGTGACTGTATGGCAAAAAACCACCACAATATTGTAAAGTAATTAGCCTCCAATTAAAATTTTTAAAAATACTAAAAAAAAAACCATACTATTGAATAAAATCATTACTAATGAAAATTGTCCATTCCTATATCTCTAATAGTTCTTAGTTGTAAATAAAAAGAATGAGGCAATTCAATCAGGAAAGGAATCTTTTAAAGGAGACTCTTGTGAGTCCCTTAGACCACAAGGAGATCCAACCAGTCCATCCTAAAGGAAATCAGTCCTGAGTGTTCATTGGAAGGACTGATGCTGAACCTGAAACTTCAATATTTTGGGCACCTAATTTGAAGAACTGACTCACTGGAAAAGACCCTGATGCTAGGAAAGACTGAGGGGAGGAGGAGAAGGGGACGACAGAGGATGAGATGGTTGGATGGTATCACCCACTGGAGGGACATGAGTTTGAGCCAGCTCCAGGAGTTGGTGATGGACAGGGAAGCCTGGCGTGCTGCAGTCCATGGGGTCACACAGTCAGACATGACTGAGCGGCTGAACTGAAAGGAGATTAGGTAGCTCACAGTATGTCTGAGAGGACCGGAGGGTCAGGTAGACAGTCTACACAGTGCGAGTTCATGTCCTGACCACACTACACGATGCTCCAGTGAAGACTTCACGGCAGCCAGTGTACAACTGATACTATCATGGCACCATGGATGGAAGGGTAGAGCCTTCCCCACTGCCTGTGCCCAGAAATGGCTATCCTAGCGTCTCCGTCTCACTTCCTTTTCTTCCCGATCGAAGCCTTCCATAAGGACATCCTGGGACTGGCAGGACTTGAGACATATCTGTGCCTTTAGTGCAAGGGAAGCTGGGAAAGAATTTCTAGCTTCTCCCTGGGGAGTGGAGTGGGGGAACACAGACTATAAGGACTCTTAGAAAAACACGGATAGTAGAGCTGTCAATTCAATGCTGCTGCTAAGTCACTTCAGTCGTGTCCGACTCTGTGCGACCCCATAGACAGCAGCCCACCAGGCTCCCCCGTCCCTGGGATTCTCCGGGCAAGAACACTGGAGTGGGTTGCCATTTCCTTTTCCAATGCATGAAAGTGAAAAGTGAAACTGAAGTTGCTCAGTTGTGCCCGACTCTTAGTGACCCCATGGACTGCAGCCTACCAGGCTCCTCCATCCATGGGATTTTCCAGGCAAGAGTACTGGAGTGGGGTGCCATTGCCTTCTCAGAGACAATTCAATAGGGGTAAGCAATTACATCAGCTCCAGGAAGGGGCGGAGTCCTGTGGAGGGATGGTCACTTTCTGATTAAATATAGGCAATCTCGTTTGATGATGCAGGGACTGATTTTATCATCCAGCAGAAAGCAGATCAGTCTAATGGTTTGGAAGAAGTGTTCAGAGAGCTACATAAACTACATAGTGTGAAGGAATCAGTCCCCTTGTTGGAAGGCAAGGAAACATGGTGGAGAGGTGGGATGACTCTTGTCTTTCCCCTGGTGTGTAAATCTGAATGCCTGCTTCCTGGTCAGAAAAGCCCACGCAATTCAAAGAAAAAACTGTTTTGTTTTCTGTACCTCTGCAAGAGCTTGTTTAGACTCAACTAAAAGCAACTCCAATAACTTGGCTGACTGCCGTGGTAGGAAATGTAATATTACTTTTGATACTTTCATCTTCAAATTGACAAGCATGTGACATGGTCCTCAATAAAGAGACTTTCATATTTCTCAGGATTTTTTGCCAAGTCACCAGAGTAAAGAGCAAAGTAGTAATAGAAATTGAACACAGGAAAATTGTGTGTGTGTGGTGTTTTTTGTTTTTGTTTTTTTAGGTACATAAAATCCCTGATACCCAAGCTCACATAAACCACCAATCAGACCCCTCCCTCCCACTGCCTCTTTCATACTCTAAAAATTACATCAAATAAAGAGCTTGCCCAGTTCTTGACAGACAAAGACGGCAGCAGATTTTATAAATATTTCAGAGGCCATTAAGGTACTTGCCTCAGGGACAAAGAAAACTCAGGAACATTTGAACTGTTTCAGTTCAACATTCCTTCCCAGATTCATTCACTAAGAGGGTTAAAAAAAAAAAAGAACCAAAATATATACAACTCCTTAGTAAAGAAATCATTGTTTTTGTTTTGAATTTGACATGGAGAGCATTCTGTAGATTACTAGAGCCCTTTTCTGCAATTTTCCTGATGTATCTTTATTTCACAATGTCCATTTTAGAGTCTCAAGTGAATGAATCCAGTAGCACACAATATAAGGGCAGATTTCCATGCTTCCTTGTACTCTGTATAATCATGCATGTGGCAGGGCCTCTATACATACTAACTGATGAAAATAATGATGATTGATTCTCTGTCTCAAAACCAAGAGTATGAAGGGAGAAGGTATGGTCTATTATTACACACACATTTAGATATAACTCTTACCCAGAGTGCTGTTTGGGGTAGAGGCAGGGTAGTACTTCATCCCTTTCTGACACAGTTATCCTCAGAACCAAGCTAAGTCCCTTGTTGGAATAAAGATGACAAATCTAGTCTTTGAGAAATTGTTAGAAAATAATATGGGAAATAATTTTAGTTATTTGTTTCTGGTAATAAAAATAATTAAAAAAACACTCCAATAACCCAATATTCCATTCTTTATCATAAGTCAGAATATTTGTAATTGCTTACAGAATTTTGAGAATGATTTAATATAATACATTTATACTAAAGTATTCCAAACTTGAATAGATGCATAAGATCATTAGAGAGTATTATAAAAGGATATTCCAGTTTTACAAAACTTTTATAAAATCTACATATACTTATCTTAGTATTATTTAGAGTCTTGAAGCATTTTTATCTATATTTTAAACTGCAATTAGATTTGCTTTGTAATACTAATATCAAATTTCAACTTCTGGTTACACTCATAAGGCAAATCACCTTTCTTTTCTGTTTAAATTTACTTTTGTAGTAGAAAAAAATAAGACGTTCAGTACTAGTTGGAATATTTATTCTCCTTCAACTCTTAGGAAGTTTCTAGTCTGTATCTATATTCTAATAGGCACTAAGAAGTATGTCTTTACCAACACTCACTTCTCTTCACTCTAAGCTGTTTCTCCACAGACATAAGCATTTAATTAGCCATGACAGTTGGAACAAGTAAACCTGCCCAGGTTCCAGGCTGGCTTCAGGTGTGTAATGGGATTGGACAGGAGACAATTAGGTTGGCGTTGTCCTGGCGGTAGGTCACCCAAGTGTTGCAATGAGCTCAGGGCTGATGGAGGGGATCTGGTGTACCCCAGGGTAGACTGAAGATCTGCAATGGGCTCCCCTTGGAACCTGAGATCCAGAATGCACCAGGTTTATTCATGGTCGTGTTGGTGGAAGTAGCTCAAGGGAAGGGACAGTTTCAAGGCTCTCCTTAGTACCTTTCTCCTCACCATCCCCAATTTCCTGTCTGCATTTGCACTCCTGGCATTAATCTAGACATAATGCCTGACTCATAGTAGATTTATCTGATAAATAAATGCCAACAAGAGGAGAAATCAAATATGCATAACAGTACTTTGTGTGGAACAAACTTTAACCATAACTAAAATAAATATTCTTTAAAGATGTAATCACTAAATAGTCTTTATAAAGTACTTCTCCAAAGGATACAGGAAAAAACACTAAATAATTCAAATCACTCATAAATATCAACCTTGCTTCAAGGAAAAAATATTTTTTGTTTGCCATAATTTTCCAGAATGATGATAAACCTTGATCAAAGCGATTAGACCAATCAGTGAGACTTTAACCAAAATAATGGTAATGGTAATTTCAACCTTCACATAGATTTATAGCTCTACATTCATTTATAGTCCCTGACACTCACAAACACCCTAGTGATAGGCACTGATATGTACAGGTGAATCTCAGAGATTAAATAACTTGTCTGAGGTCACGTGTCTAGTTAGCGGCAGAAGCAAAATTAAAACCTATTATATTAACACGTAAGTGAAGGACTGCAGTTCTGCTTATACATGAAGCTAATTTTATGTAGAAATTCCTTCAACCTTTTCTCTCATTAATAATGATTAATAGTTTCCATCTCTACAGTGTCTTAACTGGTAATACTGCATTTGATCCTCACTGCACCCTATGAGCTTTGTAGGGCAGAAAGTAGAATCTTCTTTCCATGGACATGGGAAATTAAAGTTCAGATGTTTGGACTTGCTAGATCACAAAGCTGGCATGGACTCAGAATCCAGTGATCTTTTCATAACACACATGGCCTCCCATAAGCACATCTCAACATTAACAGAGAGAATTGGCATTAAAGACGCACAACTGAATTACCTAAAAACTAAACAATGAAACCGAATAAAAAACACTGTGGGTATTTGACAAAATGATAGTTCTAGACCAGAACTAGTGATGGAAATCTATTATTTTATTATAAAAGACAAAGTCATGGTAAAAATTATTTCCTGCAAAATTATTTTGGACAGTGAAAATGTCACACTTGATTTTTGACTTGTTTAGCATAGATGTGAACAGATCAACCTCACAGCATCACACATCAATCAATCATCCTTCTGCCAGTCCATGACTAAAGACTGAATGATATGCGACCCCTGAACCACTGAATCAAAAGGTCTGCTATGTGACCAAATGGCTGGTATATTCCAGACTAAAATATATATTTCTCTCATTTCAATTCCAGAGACTAGCATTGTATCACAGAGCTTGTGTCAGTCAGGGAGTTTCGTTGAGCAATGTGACATTGATTCATGACCTCAAGTGTTGAACTGAAAAGAAATATGACATCTGAAACTAAAAAAAAAAAGTCATGTTTTTTCAGGCACAGATGCTTGCTATAAATTTTAGAATCCACAATAGTCATCTGAAACTCTTGAGTGTTCCACTTTTTTTGATCCATGTTGAAAAATTAGGAATTAAAATATCTCATAAGGCCTGAGTCAGCCTTATACATTAATGGAGTGTGATAGAGAAAACGTTGTTGTTGTTTAGATGCCAAGTCACGTTTGACTTTTGTGACCCCATGGAGTGTAGCGTACCAGGCTCCTCTGTCCATGGGATTTCCCAGGCAAGAACACTGGAGTAGGTTGCCATTTCCTTCTCCAGGGAATCTTCCCAACCCAGGGATCGAACCCACATCACCTGCATCGGCAGGTGGATTCTCTACTACTGAACCACCTGGGCAGCCCTACAGAATACACAGGAAGTCCAAAAATCTCTCCACTATTGAGTAACAACAATGCCTGAAACTCCATTCAAATGTTTTATTTTCTAGGACTAATTTTAAAATTAGAATATTATTAATGCATATGATTATAGTAGTTCTGTGTGGTATTAATATATTCACCTATAATAGTATAGTATTATGTTATGCATAACATACGCTTTAATTTATAATAATATAAACTCTCCAAGAGAGGAGAATAAATAATAAACCAGAATTTATTTCCTGTATTTTATTTTGAAGTAGTAGCTACTCTAGAATTAGACTCTGTTGGAAGAAAGAGGATTTCCAAGGGAGAAATTGTAGGAATTGAGTTTTAATAAGAACCTCTGGTTGGGACCTTATATTGAGAGTCTGAGAAGCCGACAGCATGATGAACTAGACCAGTGCCCTGGTCTTGAGATGAGCTGACAAAGATGAAACACAACAGACACGCGCTCTTCCTGGTCCCAGGCTCCAGGTTCCTGGTAGCCACGGCACTGGGGCTTCAGGATCTTAGGAGATTTGGATGACATACAGAGCCTAGCATTCCATGGAAGTCAGCCTAGACCCTTTCACAATTCAGTCACCAGCCTTGATAAGTTTTAAAACCGCAGTATCTTCTTCATTCACTTCCCAGTAATAGCCTGCCCCTGGTGAAGGCAACTCACAAAAAAATTAGACAGGAGAATCTTCCCTCTTGCCCACGATCCCTAATATGAATATGCTTAAAACTTTCTCAAGCATAGTGATCTCAAAAATCAAAAGGTACTTAATCAGTTATATAACTAATATGATTTAGTGTTTTGGAAAAATGAAATTTAAAATTTTTCTCAGACTTGACTGGAGGAAGATAAATTTTCCATGAAAATCAAGTACTAAAACATTTGGGGTTTCCTTTTAGTCTTTAACACAGCCTCCAGTGGCTTGACTGCTTGAACTTGCAGGCCACGATGCGATCAAAGGGGGAAACTTTGGCTGGGAGGAGACAAGGAAACAAAAAAGAAAGTTCCCACATTTTCATTTCCTCACACATTTACTTTTTCAATGACCAAAACATTTTTTTCAGTGTAAGAGGTAAGCATCCATATTATAGCTCATTTGGATAATGTATACAAACATGGATAAACTGAAAGTAGGAAAACCTTACATCTAGTCCTACCACCCAGAAACAACTGGTTAGTTTCCCTTTTGATATATTTCATCTGTTCTTTTTGTTTCATGCCTAGATTTTTGTAGGTTGTTTTAAACTTTGTTTTTAACGTATTTACCTAACTGCAATCATGGTGCATTTTATAACCTGTTTCCCTCACTTAACGTTGCTGTAAACATTGCTTTTCATCACCGTGTTGAACAAAATGGAAAATCAACCAGCTAATTTTGGGCGATTTCATATGTTTCACTATCCAAGTAGTATTACAAAGGATATCTTTACTAGATTTTTGAACACTTAAAATGAATTTCCAGTAGTGGGGTTATTGGATCCAAAGGTATAATCACCTATATGACACACATTGCTGAATTAAATCCCAACGGATTTTACCAGTTTAGTTTCTGATTGATAGATACTTTATACCCTCCATCTTCAACAGCTCTGGGTATTACCATTTAAACACTTGCTGTTTTGATAAAGAGAGATTTAAATTTGTGGTTTTTATTGGTATTTTCATTAGTAGTGCAGCTGAACATTTTTGGCATGTTAACTAAGCAGTTATATAGCATTTTCTGTGAATTTCTTAATTATTAACTTCTTAATGAGAAATTATAATGATAACTTTTTGTTACATTTATTATAAATTTCTATTGTCTAATTTATCTTTGTGTTGATTGTGCTTTTTATTTTAAAAAGTAAAAACATTTTTAAATTTGCATGTAGTCACATACTTTGAGATACAACATTCATGTTGTTATTTTTTAATCCAGACAAGTAGTAAGGAAGTTTAGATCCTTTACTCCCTATTGCTTTCCCTTAAGTAAATTATCTAAGTTTGATGAGTGGGGAGGAAAATCACATATTTCCAAGTTTAAGGTTTATCTGGGTTTTACTCTATGATTTGGTACGGTTCTGAATTGTCACAGATCACTTTCTTTTGATCCTTTAATTCCAGTGCATACAGACAAAAATTCATCAGTGAGAACAGGGGCTTATAAACAGATTTAAATGCCAAAGTTTTAAATGCACTGGAGGATTTTGATCAGCAATATTGGGGGAGGAATACTAAGAGGTAAGTCCTTAACAGGAAAAAAAAAAAAAGAATAAAGGAAAGGGTGATTGGTTAGTGAACAAATGAGGAGAGGAACACTGCCTTATCTATGCAGATTTTATCATTCTTCAGACCTGGGTGAACTCCATTTTGACCTGGGACGCATCTCCTCTGGTTCACGATCCCCAAGGCTCTGACAGTGGGGATCTCCTGGAGACAATCCCCAGGACTTTTTGCACCTCTTTCTCAGTGCTAGCCTGTGACATCTTTCTGCTGATTCTGTGTACTCCTCTCCAACCTTCCTACCTCCAAAGGCCCACATGTTTCATCATGGAAGCAAAGAAACTTCATGGTCCTTGCCCTGCATTGAGACTAAATAAATACTACTACTTACAGCAGTTCTCCAAACCTAAACATTTTAATAAATACTAATTGAATAAGATGTGCAACATTTAACCAATATCTACGATGTGAGTGATGGCACTTGTAACAAGAGCAAATACTGATCAAGTGCTTGCTATACGTCAAGCATCATTTCAAATGCTTTATATATACTAACTCCTACAATGACTCAGTGAGGTAGGTACTGTTTCTGGCCACATTTTACTGATGAGGAACCCAAAGCACAGAGAGTCTGGATAAATGGCCCCAAATCACGCAGTAGTAACTGATGGAACCAGGCAGGATTCGTCCTGGGCTAGCTGGCTCCTAAATTTCTGTTCTGTAGGGTTATGATGTACTCTTTGTTGGAGAATTCTGTTCTACCTTGAGTAGAAACAATAATATCACTAAAGCCGTGTGACATAATGATTGAAGCCTTTGTTACAAAATAAACATGAAAATTAAGCAAAATAAATGCATAGTGAAAGTTGCTACTTACTGAAACACCAGCTTCCTCTGCTGCTCCTGGGAAAGTATTTAATGCAGCAAAAAAAAAATCCAAAACAGAAAACAAACTCCACAAAAAGCAGTAACCCCAAAGCAAAAAATAAAACAATTTGTTTCCTCCTCTTCTTTTTGACTTTCAACCCAAAGCAAAATTATTTGTGTAATTAAACAGTGGCAGATTTTACTTTCTTGGTCTCTAAAATCACTGCAAATGGTGACTGCAGCAGTGAAATGAAAAAATGCTTGTTCCTTGGAGAAAAAGCTATGACAAACCTAGACAGTGTATTAAAAAGAAGAGACATCACTTTGTCATTAAAAGTCCATATAGTCAAAGCTATGTTTTTTCCAAAAGTCTTGTATGGATGTAGAGTTGGACCATAAAGAAGGCTGTGTCAAAGAATTGATGCTTTTGAACTCTGGTGCTAGAGAAGACTCTTCAGAGTCCCTTGGACAGCAAAGATACCAAACCAGTCAATCCTAAAGGAAATCAACCCTGAATATTCATTGAAAGGACTGATGCTGAAGCTGAAGCTCCAATACTTTGGGCACCTGATGTGAAGAGCCAACTCACTGGAAAAGACCCTCATGATAGGAAAGATTGAGGGCAGGAGGAGAAGGTGGTAACAGAGGATGAGATATTTGGATAGCATCACCAACTCAATGGACATGAGTTTGAGCAAATGCTGGGAGATAAGAGGACAGAGCATCCTGGCATGCTGCAGTCCATGGGGTCATAAAGGGTTGGACACGACTCAGTGACTGAACAACAACAATTACAACACATTAAATAGAATCCTAGCATCTTAGAACTGGGTCATCTAGTGTTGGGGTCCTTTAATGGAGCGGAACCTTGTGGTGCGGAGTCGACGATAAGAAAGTGAAAGAGAGAAAGAGAGAGAGAGAAAGAGAGAGAGAGACAAAAAAGACCCGGGGACCTAAGCTCTGATGGAGCAAAGGTGCTTTAATGATTTTTCTATGAGTATATATAGGCTGCAGTACAAGAAACTTCTTTCGGGAATGATAGAGATCAGAAAACCAAACGTACAGCAACCGTTATCAAGGGACCAAGGGGTAACGTTAGTCACAAGGTCAGGACACATCCATATCTCAAGTAAGGGGAAGGAGATTAAGCTGTTTTGTCCTAAGGAGAATGTTTACTAAAGGAGACCCATGCTTGCCTCACATAATGACCTCAGTCCCTGGGAGCAGCGTGCTGTTCCACTTGAAGAGGGACAAAGGACTCATGAGAGACAGCACGTAGGAATCCTCCCGTCAAACATTCCCTGACAATTCCCCCTTATTTATTTAAAATATTTGTAAGAAGAGTTCTGACCATCAGTGTTTGTTTAGTTTTGACAGTCTTTGCATGAAGGCAACAGTAGACAACAAATATAATTGTTAAGACAATCACCAAAATTATAGTTCTAGACCCAATGCTATGAGTAAGGCTTTGAAACCATCTATGTGGGTCTAGCCCAGATAATTGATTAGCCAATTGTATAGCTAAAGTTCCCATACTAGTGGAAGAGGGCAGATTATTAGAAAAAGTTTTACATATTTCTTTTTGTAATAATTGTACATTCAGAGAGGTATTATCACGTATGTTTTATAAATGAAACTTGATTTGTTCCCAGTTGTAGGCACTATTATTAAAATGAACAGGAGTAACACAAAATTGAGTAGAATTCCAGTCACATTTTAGCATCACCTGTTTTTGTACATCTGTTAATTGATCTCCAACCCATTCGATGGCTGTTTTCAGGTCCTGTATTTCTTTTTGAATATCCTCATCTATTTGAGACTGAGTGGCTCACATAGTATAAGCATTTTTAGTCCAATTTTGGATAAAATTATGTGTTTGAATTGAGGTTTGTAAAGTAACGCTAGTGATGACAGCAATGGTGCAAATAGTTATTAATCCTATAATGTCAAAAATCAGCCATCCAATGAATCGTTTACATCGCTAGAGCAATTTAGTAAGCAACCAGGAAGCAAGTCCAGCCATGGGACCTTCTTCCCAGGGCCGTTGGAGATTTATTGGTAACCATAGACTACGTCGAGATCAAAGAATTAAAAGAGAATCATATCTTAAGGAAATAGAGGAGTTAAGTATATAATCTGCAATTTATGCAAGTTACAAAACGTATAGTCTTATTGAATTGTAAATTTTTTATAGCTACAACAAAAGGAAGTGGAACATAGGCTTGTATAAAATATGATTGATTATAGTGAAAGAAATAATTGCTATAGCTATGATTGGTCCCCGGGGAATGTCTGGTCCAAGTCCCAAGTTCTTCAGTGTATGCAGCAAGTTTTCAGATGTCCTATTGTTTAGGCCCAATCTGTTTATCAAGGATGATTCGAGGACGAGGCGGGGGCCATTCCATCATCAAGCTAGCCAAGAAGTCCTCTGTCATGGTAATGTTCTGTTGTAGTATTAGTAACCTTCCATGTTACTTGAGTAATATAATCATACATAGTATTGTTAATATCATCTGAGCAGTTCAATAACCACATACTATGGGGTCCCCAATTGATAATTGTATGATTAGCTATAAACATTAATTTTCCTGGTTTGGCATGACATTTTTGTCCCAGTGAACAGGAATATATTTAAAGTTCTTATTAGTAAACCCTTGGCATGTTGTTCTTTGTTCTTTCCCTAATTCTTTCTCTAAAGTTTCAGTAGTATAAACATGGTTTACTGACAAAGAAAGGGCAGTAAATAATCCAAGTAGTGTCCGAAAATCCTTTTCTGGAGGCAGGACGAAAGCCCAAGTTTGTTGACTAACGTTTATACATAATTCTGCTGGGCCCATACATAAAGGAAGGACTTCATAACCTAGAACGATATTAATTAGTTTTTCTTTTTCTTCAGGATGAGAGGGCCCCTCCAAGTTCTAAGGAGGAGGCATATGTGTTGACTCATTAGTGGATATGGTTGGTCTTATATCTGTCCATTTTACAACCTACAATAAAAAAGGGGGGTTAGGTATATAAGCCCAGTAAGTGTGATCAATAGGTCAGCCTGAGCGGGGGAAGCAAAAGCAAGCAAAGCAAGCATAGCGAAGAAAAATATTTTTAGGATTCCGAGGCATTCCCTGTTGAGAAATCAGGTTTTCAGTTTAGTTAGCAAGGGTTTTTATCTGTCCCCAAATAGGGAGATCATAAGGTCGATGACGTCGAGTGCGGCGTTTTTTTGAAAATTTTTAATGTCGCCATGGCTTATATTGGAATTCTTTCTTCCTGGGTTTTTTGCTGTTTCATCTCTAGTCTGAATGCTGGGGGCCCCCTTAGGTTGAATCTTCTGAAGAGGAAGTCATGTGAGCTCGTTGGATCCATCTGGAGAAATAGAAGCATATCCTTTCCCTGTAAGATTAGTTTCTTAGATTTCTATTGATTAGTTAACCCGTCTTGATATCAAATGGGCAAAGGAAAGGAAGTGTCCTATAATGTTTCAAAACTTCTTTTTTTGTTTGTTTGTTTTTTGCTTTTGTCAAAACATCTCTTTGTGGTAAGTTTAAAAACTATAAAACAAATAAGGCTATATTAACAACAGTTATAAAAAGAGAGGAAAGCAATAACGATGAAAACATTCTTAGGAAATATTTCAGTCTAAAAGAAAAAAAATCATTCAGAAATCTGTTTGGGACTAGTATTTGGCTGTGGTTTGTGTTATTTGGGGCAAAGGATTAGGAGTAACCATTCAAATATTTTTTCCTAAGTGAAATTATTGAAAACGTGATGCAGAACAACTTGACAAAAGAAATGTTGCTCACATCCAAATATATTTGACCTTGTCCTTGAAAAAGAAATGCAGCTTAGCAACTGTTGAATCTCACTGTTCAGTGTGTTAAAGAGGATGATTACACTTCCAAGACAGACTTGAAAAGAAGGCAAACATTCCATATTTCTGATATTTTTAGGAACAAATAATCCATTCGGGAAATGGTGTTTTTTTTTTTTTTTTTTTTTTAATGCTGTTTTCGCCCTGCTTTAAGAATCCTACACATTGGGAACAGAAATAGTCACACCAACAATAGTTACAGGCTTAAAGTCTACACTACACCAGAATCTAGCAAAGTTTGTTCTGGACAAGGAAGACAAAAGTGTTCCTGTGTATATTCTCTTATTTAATTTTTTATTTGCAATTACAGTGTGTAATGTGTTTGTCCAATCATGTCTTGTGTTTGTGGACTATAAGGAATGTCTGTAATCTGTTTAATAGAGAATGAATATAAAAATTGTTTGAACTGCTTAGAAATATAGGCAGAGTCATTGTCTGTTTTTATAGAATTAGGTGTTCTCATTATTGTGAAGTAAGTTGATAGGTGAGTTATAACATGTTGTGTAGTCTTACCTTAGAGAGGTGTTGCCCCTAGAAAAGAAGAAATTGTATTGATCGAGACATGTAAGAAGGAAGAGGAAGAAAGTTCAGGACAATGAGTTACATCAATTTGCCATAAAATTTTCTTTCATTTGTCATAAGCCTTTTTAAAATTCTAGCACTAAATATCTTTAAAAGTTAAAAGGCCAAAACAAAGTATGATAGCATAATAAACAAATCCAATGTTTATTTTAAATAAACATACCATACTTTGTGGTTTTCATTGTGATCCACCCAAGCATTTCAACTGCATTTTCTAATATATTTGCAGCCTGAATGTATCTGCTGACCAAAGTTAATTCTATTAAATATTGTTTTCCTAGAATTTTTCTCGTTTCCAATTTGGTTTAATTTGGAGAAAGAACATTTGCTGTAGCTAGAACGACAATGAAAAACTAGTCTAGTAAAGTAAATATCACTTTATTCTATAATAAATGTTTCAACAATTAAAAAAAATATTTTTGTATTCATCATTTTATTTGCCATTTCTTATATCTTTCTGTTAAAAGCATATATTTTACTTTTCTATAGCAACCATGAAATGTCTTGTATGTTAGCATTTTATAGACCGTTGAACATATTTCTCAAATCATATTATATTATATATATATCCATTCATATATAAATATATATTTATATTCATTAACAGCTCAAAATCTCTTCAGCTCTTCTGCAAGAAAAACCCCTTTTAAGAGTAAGCCAATGTTCAGCAATTAACGTTTCAAAATCTTACTTCATTTGGACATGACCCAGCCATTCACAAACTTCTACTACTTAGTTCAGCACAATTCTAGAAACCTAAGTCACTCCAATCCCAAGAGATGGCTCCAGATTATAGATAATAGATCATTCTATCAAAAATACAATTATTTCTAATAGAGCTTATCTAAAAGTTTTTATCTCATCTATATATTTGTGTATATATATATATATATATATATAAAGAGTTACCCTTTTGTTGACAAACTTAGTTTACCTTAAACCAAGGCATAATAAAAGTATTATATAATGTTAATGACTCAAGACATGTCCCAACTAGATTAACAAATAATTATATTTAAATCACATTCACATTTAAATAAACATTATACCCAACATTGAATACCCTTCAGTTCATGTAAAGCTGAATCTAAATAGAGCTCATTAATTCCACACTATCTAAAAACAAAGACATACATTGAGACATAGATAATTTTAGATACATAGGCATAGTTCTCCATTTGAAATTTAAAATATCCTTTTGTTTTATTTATTTATTTTGAGTTCCACCAATTTGTTAATGGCTGGAGTCCTAGATAGAGTGGGCTGTGTATCCCAAGGACATGATAAGAGTTAACTTAAGGTTTTTTCTTAGGCCTATTTTTGTTTCCCAGGCAGAACTGGAGGTCCAAAAAAAAAAATTTAACAAGTTAACCTTTTCCTAACTGCACGTGCAAGAAGAATCGGTTTTGCAATTTCAAAAAATATTTTATTTTCATCAGTTTCCTCCGGAGTCTAAAGAATATCATAGCCATTCAGTGTCAAAAATATCATTTCTCCTTTTTGTAGCTATAGTATATTATTACTGATATATGCATGAGGGAATTGTTGTCACATAGGAAGTAAAGCCTTGGCTACAAAATTCTGACAAATACTAGGACTGTTATGGAGACGGCAATGGCATCCTATTTCAGTACTCTTGTCTGGAGAATCCTAGGGACGGGGGAGCCTGGCAGGCTGACATCCATGGGGTCGCATGGAGTAGGACACGACCGAAGTGACTTAGCAGCAGCAGTAGCAGGACTTTTAAGCATACCTTGAGGTAACATAGTCTATTGAAATCTTTTATGAGGCCCAATATGATTAGGATAAGGGAGAGAGAAAGTGAATCTCTGCCGGTTTAAAGGGTGTAAAGGTATATTTAAAAAGCAATCTTGTGAATCAGTAATAATAATGTGCCAATTTTGAGGAACAGTAATAGGTGATGGGATCTCTGGTTGCAAAAAAGAGCAAGATTCTTCAATATGTTTCAATTTTAATTGTGTGTTTATAAGTTCTTTAGTAGCTTGTAATTTTTCTTTCATAAGGGGCCATTGCTTTGTCCAAATAGGCTCATAATTTTTCTTAGTTATATTAATAATTGTTTTGTTTGTTAAATGAGCAGTGGCCCCTAGGAAAAATGTGGAATGCATATCTGAGTTTGCCATTGTTTAAGTAAGTCCCTTCCTATTAGATTAAAGGGTACATTTATCACATAAGGTTTTAATGTTGCAGGTTGGCCTTCTGGTCCTTCACATGAGTATATTTGAACACCTTGATAAACTTCTTGTACTTTAGTTTGAGAAATTTTTGCAATTTGGCAAGAGACCTTTTGTACAGGCCAGGATTTGGGCCATAAATGTTTGGAAATAATAGTAATATCAGATCCAGTGTCAAGGAGACCAGAAAATCTTTTACCATTAATTTTGATATTTATATTTGGTCGGGCATACTCAGATACTAATGATGTCTACAAAGACTGTTTTTGATCTGTACTTTCAAACCTATCTGTCCGTACATTATTAGAGGAATTAATAGAAATGTAAGGTAAAAGAAGTAATTGAGCAATTTTGTCCCCCTTTTTGAATTGTCATAGAATCTGAGATGACATCAGAAGTTGAATCTCTCTTTTATAATCTGAATCAATTATTCTAGGGTGAACAGTAATTCTTTTAGAAGTCAGACTAGATCGGCCAAGCAAAAGACTGAAGGTTTGTGGGGGCAGGGGTCCAAAAAGCCCAGTAGGTATTCTAGAAGGGACTGCTTAAGGGTAAAGGAAAAAATCATTTAGGGCTGGTATATCGATGGCAGCACTGCTGGATGTTGAGGGTTTGAGGGAAAAGATAGAATTTGCCCCTGGTTTTTGTTGTAGGGGACCTGGGGGGGGTCCCCTGTTTGGAGTTTCCTGGAATAGGTTTTCCATCAATATCAAATTTAAATTTACAACTTTTGGCCCAGTGCATTCTTCTACGGCAGCGAGGGCAAATTTTTTGGTATTATTAGCCTTTTTAGGGCAGTCTCTTTTTAAATGATTTTTATCTCCACAATTAAAGTATCTTTTATTTCCCTTTTTAAAGGTAGTAGCCATTGCCTCAATCAGCATTTGCATCTTTTGAGTTTCTGATCCTAGATTGCGATAAGCTTTTAAATAATCAATAATAGTCCTAGTCTCACAAATTGCAGCTATAGCTCTTTGACATTTCTGATTTGCATTCTCATAAGCAAGTAATTTCTCTAGCTGATTTTTGGTTTCTTCTCTGATTACAGTACGGGAAATAGCAGCTTCTAATCTAGCTTAAAAATTAGCATAACTTTTCATTAGGTTCCAACAAAGGAGAGACTTTTGGAGTTGTGACTGTTGGCAGAGGAGAAGCATTTGGAGCAGCCGGGGCAGGGCTAGTAAGAAAATTTTGAGATATTTTGTATTGTTTTAATTGGGCCTTTTGTAAAGTTTAATCATTTAATTTATATTTATGTAATAAGTGTTCTGTCTGTTGCTGAATATTGGAAGGGCTAGAATGTACCTTGAAATGGCACAGAATTATAGCTTTAATAAGAGCCCATAGGGGCTAGAGATCAATTGGAATATTTTTTCCTTGTTTGGCTGCTCATTTAACATTTTCTTTGACCTGGAGCCAAATTTCTAAATCAAAACTACATTTATCAGGAAACTAAGGATTATGTTCAACTACTGTTTGAAGGCAAGCCTCTATTCATTGCCGTGAAGCCAGAAGTCCCTGAAATTTAAACAAATGGTGAAGTAAAGTAGAAAAATAATGGGGCTGGCCAGCCGTTTAACCCATGCCTTAGTACTTACCGACCTCAATAGGTCCCTGAGTCAGTCCGCCCGATATGCCACGTGTACCAGTGTCCCTGTTCGGGCGCCATTTGTTGGGGTCCTTTAATGGAGCGGAACCTTGTGGTGCGGAGTCGACGATAAGAAAGTGAAAGAGAGAAAGAGAGAGAGAGAGAGAGACAAAAAAGACCCGGGGACCTAAGCTCTGATGGAGCAAAGGTGCTTTAATGATTTTTCTATGAGTATATATAGGCTGCAGTACAAGAAACTTCTTTCGGGAATGATAGAGATCAGAAAACCAAACGTACAGCAACCGTTACCAAGGGACCAAGGGGTAACGTTAGTCACAAGGTCAGGACACATCCATATCTCAAGTAAGGGGAAGGAGATTAAGCTGTTTTGTCCTAAGGAGAATGTTTACTAAAGGAGACCCATGCTTGCCTCACATAATGACCTCAGTCCCTGGGAGCAGCGTGCTGTTCCACTTGAAGAGGGACAAAGGACTCATGAGAGACAGCACGTAGGAATCCTCCCGTCAAACATTCCCTGACAATCTAGCATTACTTGCTCCCAACCCACTGCAGATATTCCTCCGGCACTAGCCCTGCCAACCGACGTTCAGCCTTAATGATACACCCACATTGACATAAGTTCGTTAATAGTAAGATGGCCTCTTTGGTGGGTAGTTTTCCTACTTAAAGATAAAATGTGACTATTTGTAATGTTCATTTATACTTACATCAAATGTTTGTTGAATCCCTCTGCATGTCAGCCCTCAGCAAGAAACAGGCTCTGGGAATCCGCTGGGGACTAAAATATACACATTGCTTTCAAGGTGCTTACTCTCTAGTACAATATCCTTTAAGCTTATACTTTTGCTTGTAATGATACCCATTAACAGCATAATTGTTCTGATCAAGCACAGAGCGGTTTCATAAACATAAGTTTCATCAACCGTGTTTAAAGCAGTCAGTTAAGTGCTTTCACCCCGTGTTGGAATAACCCGAATGCCATCGACAACAGAACGAACAGGAACAACCTAGTCTAACCACTGCGTGGAGACTCTATGGGATACTGCACGACCCGGGAATGCACAAGCTACAGCCACGGGCACCATGTGGGTTTATCACACGGAAGTAACGCTGCGTAAAAGAAGCCCAAGGAGAAAGAGTATATTCTATGTGATTCCATTTCTCACTATACAATGTTCAAGTCAGGTAAAACTCGGCAGAATTATTAGAAGTCAGACTGTAGTTATCCTTGGGGTAACCACTGTCCCTTTGGGGACAGCAACCGGGAGAGACATGAGTGGGCTTGGAGGGTTTGGGAAGGTTCTGTTTTTTAAAAAATATATCTATTTTAATTTATTTATTTGACCATGCTGGGTCTTAGTTGCAGCATGCGAATTCTTAGTTGCAGCATGTGGGATCTAGTTCCCCCACCAGGGATCAAACTCAGGCCCTCTGTACTGGGAGCATGGAGTCTTAGCCGCTGGACCACCAGGGAAGTCCCCGGAGGTTCTGTTTCTTAATCTGGGTACTGGTTACTCGCATGTGTTCATTATGTGAAAATGTGACAAGCTGAACACTCAAGACTTTTATAGTTCTCTGTATGTACATTACACTTTAATCAAAAGTACACAAAAGGAAAACCATTACTAGAAACATTAGATAACAGTCCATCAAGCTTAAGAAGAACACAGGTCAGAAAATGGAAAAAATTCAATTTACATTTTTCAGGGGTTGCGTATAAGCTCTCCATTCAGAAGATGGATTGGAAGAGAGCCAAGGCATTACCATTAATAAATACAGTCTTGGGAAAAATATAGCCCCAATTACCGTAATGGGAAAAGTCACTGGCAGAGCTCTGCCACATATAAAGAATGAACAAGGGCGGTCACATTCAGACCTTCCATGAAATCTGAGGAGTTACGCTCCAAGAGGCTATCTGCAAGCACCTTTGGAAGGCTTGGGGCCCGAGGTTTGGGTCCAGGCCACCCCCTCTTCAGGGGAGGTCTCTTTGGCTCAGAGCCATGGGCTTTTTTATTCTAAAAACGCTGACTAGGCAGTGCCATTCCTTATCAAGAGAGTACTGCTTTATATTCTTTGCATTTCATTTAAAGGCTGCAGTGCTACAGAGGGTACACTGGCTTTTTTTTTTTTTTTTTAAGGGCACATTGCTTACTTTTTAAGACCCAAATCAAATGCCACATCCTCCATGAAGCCTTCCATAAAGCCCCTTCAGAATTCACTGCTTTCTCATTTCCTTCTATTGAACTTTGTTTGCATCTTTTTTTTAGCTTTTCTAAAGCAGATGCTGGGAGGGGTTGGGGGCAGGAGGAGAAGGGGACGACAGAGGATGAGATGGTTGGATGGCATCACTGATTCGATGGACATGAGTTTGAGTGAACTCCGGGAGTTGGTGATGGACAGGGAGGCCTGGCGTGCTGCAATTCATGGGGTTGCAGGGAGTCAGACACGACTGAGCGACTGAACTGAACTGAACTGAAAGCAAGCCAACATGGTACAGTGGAATGGGGGCCTTCGGATTGTAAAGATCAAAGTTACTTAATTTCTCTGAGCCAGATTTTCTTATTTTTTAAGTTACAGGACTGGATTATTTTGATGATCAGGAGCATCTATAACACACCTGAAATAGAGAACTGATCCAAAAAAAAAAAAAAAAAAAGATATTCTCCCTTACCCTGTTCTATTATTTTCAGCTAACAGGCATCATCTTTAGCTTTCATATATTAAGTTTATTCTTTAGTATCTGTCCCCACATAAGCTCTACAAGTCCCATGTTTTGTTCACAGTTGAGTTCCAAATGCATAAAACAGTGCCTACAATGATGCAGATGCTCCAAAAATATTTGGGGAATGAATGAATGAATTCCTTCTCACCCCTCCTGCTGTCCCACCAAGAGAACTTGATAGATTTATTAACATCACTTGTTGTTCAGTCGCTCAGTCGTGTCTGACTCTTTGCGACCCCATGGACTGCAGCACACCAGGCTTCCCTGTCCTTCACCATCTCCCAGAGTTTGCTCAAACTCATGTCCATTGAGTCAGTGATGCCATCCAACTGTCATCCACTTCTCCTCCTGCCTTCAATCTTTCCCAGCATCAGGGTCTTTTCCAATGAGTTGGCTCTTTGCATCAGGCTCATCTGTCCTCCACTAGCTCCTGGAGTTTGCTCAAATTCATGTCCATCGAGTTGGTGATGCTATCTAACCATTTCATCCTCTGCTTCCCCCTTCTTTCATCTTTTGCCTTCAATCTTTCCCAGTATCAGGGTCTTTTCCAGTGAGTCAGCTCTTTGCATCAGGTGGCCAAACTATTGGAACTTCAGCTTAAGCATCAGTCCTTCCAGGGTATACACGCTAGTTTTGGGCAGGAAACCTCCTCAATGCAGATTCTTTTAGCCCCCATAGGTCATGACCTAGTGCCTTGCACAGAGGAGGCTACTGAGAAGTCAGCAGCAAGTTACCTTAATATTCAATCATAAAAGTAACATAAAATAGACTTAATAGATGAAATTTAGAGAACAAAACCTTGGCATTAGCAGCATAAAAGAGAGTTAATATCTTAGCCTGAAGGCAGCATCCTGGGGCCCAGTGGATGAATGTGTGTGTTGTTTGGCTTCAGATTGCAGCTAAGCCTCTCGATGCATATCAGTAAAGAAATATGAGAGGAGAGGAAGGAAATCAGAGACAAAGGAGAGAACTGCCTGGTGTTATTAAATAAAACTTTTTTCTACTTTGTTTTATAAGGAATAACCTGCATGTATGCATAAAGAACGGATGAGGAAATGGCAACCCACCCCAGTACTCTTGCCTGGAAAATCCCATGGACGGAGGAACCTAGTAGGCTGTAGTCCATGGGGTCGCTAGGAGTCGGACATGACTGAGCGACTTCACTTTCACTTTTCACTTTCATGCATTGGAGAAGGAAATGGAAACCCACTCCAGTGTTCTTCCCTGGAGAATCCCAGGGACAGGGGAGCCTGGTGGGCTGCCGTCTATGGGGTCGCACAGAGTCGGACAAGACTGAAGCGACTTAACAGCAGCAGCATGCATAAAGAAATGAAACAAAATATTTGGGCGAAGCATGGGAACAATAAAAATAAAAAATTAAAGTGACCATACTCTTTTTTTTTTTTTTTTTTGGCTTACACCAAATGAAGATTTGCGGTATAATAAATCTCATGCAGTTTCACTTAGAAAATGAAATATGCATTGGCTCATGCATAGGAGTGGGGTGGGGGTTTGGGAGTTGTTACTAAGCAATAAGACGTGTACTTTGGGCTCTCAAAAATTCTGGGTGAAGGAGGTATAGTAGTGGTTAATCACCTGGGCTTTGAAATACTGTAGCCTGAACTTGAATCTATGTTTCACTGCTTTCTCCCCTGAATGACTTTTGTCCACTTACTTAAGCTCCATGACAGTCGAATTTCTCTAGAGAAAGTGATGGGAGAGAAAGATGAAAGCCACAGTCTTTGATATCTGATTCTCAGAAGGGACATACCAAAAAGTCATTGGTCACACAGGCCAATCCCAGTTCAAGAAGACTACTCTGGAGTGTGAACACCCAGAGCTGGGGGTCACCGGGGACCACCCTGGAGGCTGGCACACAGAAGGCTGAACAGCTGCAGGGTGGCAGGAATCTCTGCCTCTCCAAATGGGATTTCTGTGTAACTAGTTTGGGCTTCCTTATGGCATGGCAATCTTGAGATGATCAGGTTTCTAACAGGGCAATTGGCCTCACTCAGAGTGAGCATTCTACGGCAAAACATGGAAGCTTCCTGCCTTTCTAAGGCATGGGCTCAGAAATATTGGAAATTATATCTGACTTCATCTTACTGCTCAAAGCACTCACAGAGTCTGCCCAATTTCAAGGGTAGGAAAATCCTTTCATAAGAAAGGATATTGGATCAGAGAGGTCAATTATAGTTATTGTCGGAAACAATCTTTCACATTGGAAGAGGAGAGTGGCATTGGTTCTTTGGAAGAGGTTAATACCAAACTAGGTTTGGACACAAATTGAAACCTGGAATTGGAGAAAGGAGGTCCAATGCCAAAAGCTGTTCAGGGGCTGAACATACTGTAGCTGTAATGACGGGAGCAGAGCCATGGAGGCTGGAAAGTGTGAGTCACTTGTGAGTATGTACGGAAATTTACTTGGCAGGAACAGGAAAGTCACATCAGGGACAGACAAGAGAAGAACAAAGACAATTTCCAAAGGTACTGAGAACCCAGACTTAGAAGGAAACTCTATAGAGTATGGAGGAAATGGTGCCGTTAGAAGTACTTTTGAAGTAAGAACTTAGACATCTGACGAACATTTACAAGGAGCCATGCACTTTTATATACGTTAGTTCATCTAATTCTTATACTAAGCCTACATGGTGAGCATATCTTCCTCATTTTTCAGATGAGGAAAGTGAAGTTTAGGGAATTTGAGTAACCTGCCAAAGTTCACAAAGCTAGTGAGTGGCAGATCTGGGCTTCCAACCCAGGTCTGTTTGAAACCCTATCCCCTCGACTGACTTGCTTGTTGTCATTAGAAAGCCCCAAGAGAAAGAAAGCTGTCAGGTGTTGTTAAGGAGAGGCACCTGAATGAGGCAGACCCAAGGGACTAACTTGCAGTTAAGATGGCCATGACATCCAGAGTAACCAACAACCACGTGAGCAGCACCACGGACAGAACTGGGTGCAGCTCTGGATAAGTGAAGTCAAAGTGGCTCAGTCGTGTCCAACTCTTTGCAACCCCATGGACTATACAGTCCATGGAATTCTCCAGGCCAGAATACTGGAGTGGGTAACCTATCCCTTCTCCAGGGGATCTTCCCGACCCAGGGAGCAAACCTAGGTCTCCCACATTGCAGGCAGATTCTTTACCAGCTGAGCCACAAGGGAAGCCCAAGAATACTGGAGTGGGTAGCCTATCCCTTCTCCAGGGGATCTTCCCGACCCAGGGAGCAAACCTAGGTCTCCCACATTGCAGGCAGATTCTTTACCAGCTGAGCCACAAGGGAAGCCCAAGAATACTGGAGTGGGTAGCCTATCCCTTCTCCAGTGGATCTTCCCAACCCAGGAATCGAACTGGGGTCTCCCACATTGCAGGCAGATTCTTTACCAGCTGAGCTCCCAGGGAAGCCCTTGTAGATGTGCAATATGGACAGGTGATCTACATATCACCCAGGGCATGACTCAGCTCTCCATGGTCTCCGAGATGGGGCACAGGCGCCTGTGTGTGTGAAATGGGCTGAGGGAGCCAGTAGAGGTAACCAGAGGAGCTGCCCTGGGTGCAAAGGCAGAGCAGGGGAATTCTTCTAGATTTGGGAGGAGTTCCCATAGGGGAGGTGCCTAGAGCCTCCTCTGTCTGTGTGGTCTCGTTTGTTTAATGGTGCAGCTTTAGGGGGACTTCCCAGGGGCTCTAGTGGTAAAGAACCCGACTGCCAAAGCAGGAGGCACAGGAGAGGAGGGTTCAATCCCTGTCAGGAAGATCCCCTGGAGGAGGTCTTAGCAATAGCCACTCAGTAGTCCTACCTGGAGAATCCCATGGACAGAGGAGCACTGCCAGGCTACAGCCCATAGGGTCACAAAGAATAGGACATGACTGAAGTGACTTGGCCCATACACAGCTTTAGGAAGACCTTATACAGCGCAACGAGGAAGGACAAGACCCCCCAGAGAGCCAGGTCAACTGCGCAGATGCCTTTAGCTGGCTCTTATGGTTTCCACGATCCTTGTATCTAGGTCTTCTTTTCAGACTGATGGGTGACTCAAGAGGCTATGGCTTAGCTGGCTAAGGAGGTGTAAAAAGGAACTCAAACATGCAGACTAGGATGTCCACACACATGTGCATGAACCCTTTTCAAGGAAGGATAGAGCCAGAGGTAGGAAGAGAAGGGGCTCTGACCAGGGACTGGGGCAAAGCTCACAGAACTTGAGGTTCTAAATTTGAACCTGATCTTCTAAAACCTGCTCTGATATTCTGAAGGTCTATGTATGAAGGTAGAAGGACAGGGTATATTCTACTCATCTCTGGTTAGCTTATCTATAACTTTAAATTTTTGGATGTACACTCTGTCTTCTCACCCAAGCCCCAGAGGAATGGGCCTGGGAATCCCAGCCCAAGCTGGAAGGAGCTGTTTAGGAGACCTGCTCTCTCCCGCCCCTCTCCCAGCCAGCTCCTCCCACTGCTCCCGCTGCCTGACAGCTCCCCTCACTCCAGCTCCCCAGGCGTGACGATGGCAACTCTTGACCGTGTGCTTCAGGACAGGTAGAAAGTTGCCAATTTTGGAAAGATGCTGCCACAATTTCCCTGCTTCCTGAAGCAGAGGATTTTTAACGGCGCTACCTCCCTCGTTTCTGTTTGAAAATCCAGCCCAAAGAGCAGCATTCAGAATTCTGCAGCGGACAAAGAGCTGTGGATGAGGGCTCTGCCGTTGTCCCCTCAGCACTCCTACACCAGCCACCTTCCAGCGGCCGAGGGAAACTTGGCTTCCACACTCCGTGTACAAATGTTCTGAGTGAGCCCATGTGCTTTGAAAGACACATCCGGGATTCAAAATGTTACTTCTCCATCACATCATTCTTCCTCCCCAGACTTGCTTTCTTTGTGCCAACTTCCTTATGCCATCCTACAAATGGAATTCCAAAAAGTCTTCATGGGATTTCATACTGCAAATATTTACAGTAATAAATTTTACAAAATATTTACCAAAAAATTTACAATTAAATAACTACATTTAAATTAAAATTAAATTTTGTAAAATAGTCAAGTGAATGTTTTAATTTGGTACCACTTCTGCATCTTCTACCTGATGATATCAAAGGCATTTTCTGTTACATTATTCAGTACCCTTTGAAGAAAAACCCATGCAATAAGTTCCTCTTACAATTCAGTGCCAGGAAGAGTTGAAATTTTACTGGAAGAGCTGAAATGATTCATTTAGAGAGATAACAATTGACTTTTAAACCATTATTTTTTCTTTTTTGCATTGGCTACTAAGAATCTCAAAGTTGTATTTAATACTCATTGTAACTATCTGATTCTAGTTCCCTGAATCACTTATCTCCCTTGTTCCTTAGTTGATATACTGGTCTCACTTATTTCACCTTCAGTTTTTAACTATTCTATGTCTTTTACTGTTAAAAGTGTTTTTTTTATTAAACCTTTTCTTAATTAACAGGCTTCACAGGCAGCGCCAGTGGTAAGGAACCCACCTGCCAATGCAGGAGACATAAGAGATGTGGGTTCGATCCGTGCATTGGGAAGATGCCCTGGAGGAGGGCACAGCAACCTACTCCAGTATTCTTGCCTGGAGAATCCCATGGACAAAGGAGCCTGCTGGGCTACAATCCACAGGGTTACAAAGAGTCAGACACAACCGAAGTGACTTCGCACCCACGCACACATAGCTAATTAACAATGTTGTGACAGTTTCAAATGGGCAGCAAAGGGACTCAGCCATACATGGATCCATTCTCCCCGAAACTCCCTGAGTAAGCCTTTTCAGAAGCAGGTAGATGTACACATTTTATTATAAATAAAAAATATAATTGATGCATTCTTATTTTATTAGATTATCCATTGTATAAAAATGCTATTATTATAACCAACTCTGATGAGAACATGCAGCTTGAATTCTGGTAGCCACGAGTTGAATAGTGATACCCATGTTCTCTTCCTCCGTTCCCTTTAAGTTATGAAAGCGGACATGCATCTGCATGAGCTAGCAGAGGCATCGGCTGTGGTGCTCACCATGGATGTGACCCCCCCGTAAGAAGTTACCCCTTAGTTTCCTGTCAATACAGGGAGGTGTTGGACCAGCTAAGATCCCTTCTAGATTCAATGTCTTCCATCCCATGCCCTAAAACTTAACCAACTAGAGGTAGCGAACTGCATACGAATGAGATGACCTCTCATGTTCCTGTTTGGTCATTTGACATGCTCCTGGATGGTCAGCCTTCCCAGGGAGGAAACACGAGCGGAGTTTCCAGAACTGGGACAGCAAAAGTTCAACTGAGTCATGTCACAGGCAACAACCTGCCATCGCTGTTGAGGGCTAACCCAGAAGCTGTGGTTAGCACAGGAGCCTGTGCTGACCAAGCTTGGGTGGTAAACTCGGGGCCTTATCAGTCTCATTGCTTTCTCCAGGGTGTGCCCATATCTCTGCTGACCTGAATGCCTACCCCTGTCTAAAGCAACTGCTTAAAAAAAATAGCCAATATCACTACAGAAACACTAAAATGAGGGCCCTTGAGAAATGAATCTGTGTATAGTATCTCGTGCTGCTTGGAAAAGAGGCAACCTAACTGAAGTTTCCCATGTGTTATCTGAGCATTTACATAGCAAGCTGCATATTGACTCAATCGTGTGATTCTTCTGAGCTATTACAGAGTTCTTCATCAACACAAAAGGGAGGTGATAGATACAGCCTAAGCTGCCTTGCAGAAAACTTTAATCTTCTCAGTGATATTTCACAAGCTATTTGAGAATTACGCAAAGCACAAGAGGCTTTTATTCCCATCTTACTTTTATGCCATCAATTCAGAGTATATTGAGAATATTTTCCCCTTGTATCCTGAGAGGGGTTGGACTGCTCTTTAGGACTCATGTTTTCAGTGAAGGATGTGAGTGAACAGTAATGTGATCAAGTTTCCTCACTGTTATCACTTACTATGTGCCTGGAGCTTTATGTGCCTTATTTATCATTTATATGACAACTCTGCAATATAAATATTATTACCATCACATAACCCTCATTGCACAAATTTTGAAACTGGGGCCTATAAAAGTTAAGTGGCAAGCTGAAAGCCACATGACAGGTAAGTGCTACATCTGGGATTCTGGCCAAGATCTGCCTAGCTCCAAAATGCATGCTATTTCCACTATGGAGCACTTTCTCCCAACACTCAGTCCTGCTATTTCCAGACTAAGAACCTTTCACTCACTCATTCATTCATTCATTCAAATATCTGCTTTGCAGAATCAGTGTACCAGGCCTTCTATACAATGCAAGAAGAAGAAGAAGAAGAAGAAGATACAGTCCCTGCCCCTAGAGAAACCACTCTAGTTTCTTCCATGCAACAGGTAATCATCATTAATGAAATAACTATGCTCTTTGAATATTTAAGATTAATTATATCCCTTAATATGTTTTCATATTCCATCTCATCCCTAAGGAAAGATTTTAGGAGCCTCCTTTCAAAAACAGAAGCAAATATTTAGATACAGGAAGAGACTTCCCATTTCACTAGGTTTGCTTTGGGTCTTATGAACTGATGAATAAGCTACCTTTTGTCTTGCTCAGGCTGGGCTAGAAGGGTATAGTCCACATAACATCTCAGGAAATTCAGGGCAGCAAGTCAGCTTTTGGGAGGCTAAAAACCAAATAGTTGGAAAAGGTTCTGGGTAAGTTTCTTAACTAATGAAGTATTTCTATACCTACTGTAAAGAACATTACAGTAGCTGAATCAAGCAGTAGATGTAATTAATAATATAATTTTCAAATGTCAACTCATTAATTCAAACTGATTGTCTTAGAATGTTACTTGGACCATTAACAAATGGGCCTCATGTTGCAGTGTGACCTAGGTAATAATAAAGATATTGAATATATTAACACCTCAGGTAGTCTTTTATGAGTGAGGCAATTTTGAAACATAATTGTTGTTGACTAGTAGATGCCTGGAAAGGATTCAGAACCTTGAAAGACAAGTGCAATTTCATACCTACTGAAACTGCAATTCACCTGATGATACTGTCCAATTGCAGTCAGGTAAAGGAAATTAACTCTGAATATTCGTTGGAGGGACTGATGCTGAAGCTAAAGCTCCAATATTTTGACTACCTGATGTGAAAGGCCAACTCATTGGAAAAGACCCTGATGCTGGGAAAGGTTGAGGGTAGGCGGAGAAGGGGGCAACAGAGGATGAGATGGTTGGATAGTATCACTGGCTCAATGGACATGAGTTTGAGCAAACTCTGGGAGATGGTGATGGACAGGGAAGCCTGACGTGCTACAGTCCATGGGGTCACAAAGAGTGAGACATGACTGAGCGACTGAACAACTGGGCCTGGGCGTATCCCTCAGCAGGCAGGGGAGAGATCAAGGTGACAGTCAGGGCGAAGGCAGGGCTTGCCTGCTGTTTCAGAGCTAGCCAGCATTGCAGCCCAGACACAGGGCTGGGGACATGGGGAGTGGGTGCCATTACTGGCAGAGTCAGACATGGAGTTAATCTGAGTCCAGCCTGTGTGGAAAGCCCTGGCGTCAAGAGTGTGCCTAGATGAGATGTGCAGGCAGGGCGCCCAGTGACGGCAACAGAGCCCCAGAAGTCAGGAACCACAAGATGGCCAATTTAATGGGGAAGTTATCGGAAGAGCTTAATGCAATCCCATCACCAAATGGTGCTTCAGACAGAAGCACCATTTAGCCAGTAACAGTCAGGTCAAAAGGCCGCACCTGCAATTTTTTAAATTCAGCAAGTCATTTCAAAAATATTAGAACAATTTGATGAATCATTTGCACAATTTATTTGGCTTGGTAAGCAGTTCCCTGGTGGCTCAGATAGCAAAGAATCTGCCTACAATGCAGGAGTTCAGTTCAGTTCAGTCGCTCAGTCGTGTCCAACTCTTTGCGACCCCGTGGACTGTAGCATACCAGGCTTCCCTGTTCAATCCCTGGGTCGGGAAGATCCCCTGGAGAAGGGAATGGCCACCCACTCCAGTATTCTTGCCTGATGAATTCCATGGGCAGAGGAGCCTGGCAGTCTATAGCCCATGGGATCACAAAGAATCGGACACAACTGAGCAACTAAAACTTTCACTTTCACTTATACCATTTATTTGGCTTGGTGAACAGTTGATTTAGAGAATAGAAAAAAATTTTATAAATGTTGGATTTCTATACTAATTTATATTTGAATATCACTCATGGGAAGGCTCCACAGTGGGGCCCAGTGGCTGTCTGCCCTACAGAAGGAGGCACATTTCTAAGCAAGACTGCCCTGAGAGCCAGTCAGAAGAGGACTGCCAGCCAGACATGCTTCCCAGAATTATGCAAAGTCATGGCTCTGAGCCATCTATGTATCAAGAATGCATCCTTTCCTAATGCCTATTACATCATTGTTAGAGCAAATGCATTCCTTTCATTGCTAAGGTAGTAATTTGCAGATGGCAACTAGCTCTTTGAATCCTTGAGCCATTACTTTTAGAAGGTTCTGTGGCCAGTGAGTCTGTGAACTGCTCCAAGGCTCTTTTCTTCTCCAAAAGCTCTCGGGTGTGTGAGCAAGTGATTCCTGTGCGTGTCTGTTAGTTGCTCAGTCGTGTCCTACTCTTTGCGATCACATGGACTGTAGCCCGCCAGGCCCCTCAGTCCGTGGGATTTTCCAGGCACGAATACTGGAGTGGATAGCCATTTGCTTCTCCAGGGGATCCTCCCGACCCAGGGATCAAATCCCAGTCTCCCACACTGCAGGCAGATTCTTTACCATCTGAGCCACCAGGGAAGTCCTAAGTGATTCCTACTCCTTAGACATAAGGTAGAAAGTTTTTTTAAAAGAATTTTACAAGAATAAAGAAAACCAAATCTCTGAACAAAGCAATCTGTCTTGCTAAAAAATTATTAAACCAAACCAAAATATATAGACATTCTTTCCTTTATAGGGTTCCTCGACAGGAAATAATATTTTTTGGTTACACAGAATTTACTGCAATTTTAAAAAGAAAAAGGTAATCATTAAAATCTTTACCCTTAAAGTGATTTTTGTTGACCCTATGAAGTAATCACCATAGAGACGGGAGCTGAGGTCACCCGAATGGAAATCTGACTCTGGAACTGAAAGGCTCTATTCAATCGAGTTCTGAAAAGAAGTGACTGATGAAGAGACTGAACCACTTCAAGAACTTGCTCTGATTACAGACTCTGGTTCATGGTTCTATCCAGAGTTCTTGTTAAAAGATGCAGGATTGAATTCTAAGCTGAAATTCTAATTTTTATCCCAGAGCAAACATCACATGGTAAAAGGCATTATAATGGACAGTTGCAGGTTAAGCTGAATATTTTTAAAGCAAATTCTTCTTGGACCCATAGAGGAGCCAAATATTTGTTTACCTGCCATTGAAATTACATATACTTACTGAGTACAGCAGAGAAAAGTGGCTAGAGACTTTGTAATCAGTGTAAGGGAAACAGTGGGGGGTTTTTCCCCCTCTAATAAAGGTTTTTTAACATTGTGGTCAGACTTTGAACTTTCTCAGATTCTGTTTGAGGAATCACTGTGATGCCTGTTAAAATGAAAACTTCTGTGCCCCACCTCCCATATATTGAATGATGCTCTGAGAATGGAGTTTGGAGAATATGCATATTGACGAGAACAGACTAATTATTAAGAACAGTGAGATTTGAGAACATCTGTTCTTTGAGACAGGGACTGTTGACAGTCACTCATTCATCTATTTATTTATTCACTTGTTCACTCCACAACCATTTATGGAATGCATTCTCCTGAGTATTGGGCATATAGAAATAAATAGAATACAGTTTATGTTTTTCAGCAGCTTAAGGTCCAGATTTAATTTGCACAGTGTTTCTCAGCTGAAAGCAATATTATCCCTCAGGAGACATTTGGCAATTTCTGGAAACATTTTTCCTTGCCATGAATGGGGGTAAGGGGTGGCATCCAGTGAGTAGAGGCCAGGAAGCTGCCATAAATCCTAAAGTGCACAGTTCCCTCCCTGGCTGAAACAAGAATGTTCCATCCCAAAGCATAAGTAGTGCTGAGGCTAAGAAACCACGATTTTCACTGTCCTGATTCATTCACCCAGGCCAAGCATGAGAGTTACCTAGAAGCTTTGCAAATACCCACATCCTCCAAATTATTGTCTAACAAATGTACATCCGTATGCAAAAGTGGAGCTGGAACATGAATCTGTGGGCTGTGATCATTAGATGCTAAACAAATCTTGCTCTACAATGTGGACAACAGAAGGAACTTTCATCTGTGCCATATAAACGCCCCATTGACACGATACAGTTAATCTACCAACATAATTTTATAAATAAAGACATGCTGTCACACTGATTTGGTTTATCTCTACATCCCACTTACCCAATAGTCCAGATATATTGTTTAATGAAGAACTTACCATCCTTAAAAAATACTGTGACCTTCCAGCCAAGATGGCATTTACAAGAGGGATTGGATTTATCGTCCCATCTGAAATAATGACAACAACAACAAAAAAACCAGACCAAATATATGAAAAAGCTGTTTTGAAGACACTGAATTCTAGGCAACAAAGGACAGAGATCCTGGTGGTAAAAAAAATCAAACGTGATGGGTCCTATGAATGTTTCTAGCTTGCTGCCTGGAGAGTTTCTAAGCTGTGATATAGGGAGGGAAAATGCAGGTGATACCCAGCAGACATCTTGAATTGAGGAGGCATTGCTTAGAGTTCAAGAAGACCAAAGAGGCTACACTTTGCAGGATAGAGTTCCAGAGAGGAGAATGCTGCTCAGAGAGAGAACTATAGAAATCTACTCAGGAATCCCCTCAAGGATTCAGCTGAGTACAGGTCACCAGGGGGAAAGGAACCACCGGAGAGGCTTAGAGGTAACAGTACCTGAAGCTCACACAGGACGTGGAACGATGCTGCTTCCAACCGGCAGAGTGGAAACCCTCGTGATTCGTGGGACACTGGTAGAGCATACAGAGGTGCTTGTCTCAAAAGCAAAGAGTAATTAACCCTAGATGAGCACTGGACCATTCCCAGTTAACACATTTTAAAAACAAAATCCAAAAGGATCAAACTGTTCCTAAGTAACTTAACTGCATCCCTGAACAAAGGTCAAGAATACCTACTGACACAGATATGGTAATTAGTAGACAAGAAAACTAAGAGACTTACTATAACTGTATTCCGTATGTTCAAGAAGTTAAATAGAGCTATGGATGATATAAATAAAATTATACAATAATACATTAAAGGGCTTCTCCAGTAACTCAGCTGGTAAAAAATCCACCTGCAATGCAGGAGACCCTGGTTCGATCCCTGGGTTGAGAAGATCCCCTGGAGAAGGGAAAAGCTCCAGTGTTCTGGCCTGGAGAATTCCATGGACTGTATCATCCATGGAGTCGCAGAGTCAGACACGACTGAGCCACTTTCACTTTCTTTTTTTTCATTTATTTTTATTAGTTGGAGGCTAACTACTTTACAATATTGTAGTGGTTTTTCTCATACATTGACTTGAATCAGCCATGGATTTACAAGTATTCCCCATCCTGATCCCCCCTCCCCTCCCTCTCCACCCGATTCCTCTGGGTCTTCCCAGTGCACCAGGCCCGAGCACTTGTCTCATGCATCCAGCCTGGGCTGGTGATCTGTTTCACCCTAGATAATATACATGTTTCGATGCTGTTCTCTCGAAACATCCCACCCTCGCCTTCTCCCACAGAGTCCAAAATTCTGTTCTGTACATCTGTGTCTCTTTTTCTGTTTTGCATATAGGGTTATTGTTACCCTCTTTCTAAATTCCATATATATGCGTTAGTATACTGTATTGGTCTTTATCTTTCTGGCTTACTTCACTCTGTATAATGGGCTCCAGTTTCATCCATCTCATTAGAACTGATTCAAATGAATTCTTTTTAATGGCTGAGTAATATTCCATGGTGTATATGTACCACAGCTTCCTTATCCATTCATCTGCTGATGGGCATCTAGGTTCACTTTCAGTACATTAGAAAGGATAATACTTCATAGCCAAGTGGAATTTATCTTGGGAATATAAGGGAGGTTTATCATTTAAAAACCAGTTGATGTAATTCACCGTGTGTGTGTGTGTGCTCAGTGCTCAGTCGTGTCCGACTCTTTGTGACCCCATGGGCTGTAGCCCACCAGGCTCCTCTGTCCACCGGATTTTTTCAGGCAAGAATACTGGTTTGCATCTCAGTTCATGCAAACAAAGACATTTAACAAAATCCAACATGCATTCAGGATAATAACTTTCAGCAAATTAGGATTAGAGGGGAACTTTCTAAACTCCATGTAAATGACATCTACAAAATCCTACAGCTCACATCATATCTAATAATAAATGTTTTCTCCCCAAGGTCAGAAACAAGTTGTTCTCACCACTTCTGTTCAGCATTGTACTGAAAGTTCTAGCCAGTGGAAAAAGGAAGGAGAAAGTAATAAGATGCACCCAGATTAGAAAACAAGTACAATTGTCCTTCTCACTGAGGACATAATAATATAGACTATTGATGTAATGAACTGTGGAGACTCTCTGAAGTTTGAGAACTAGACATTATCCAATTAGAAGACTTACTTTAAAGCTACTCTGTTCAAAAGAGTGTGGTATTGATATCAAGTTAGACAAATATATAAATGGAATAGAGAGTCCAGAAACAGACTTATCCAAAAGTGGTAAACATTTTGACAAAAGCATAGAGGCAAATCAGTGGAGAAAAGATGGCCTGGAACAATATGACAGTCTGGTACTGGAAAAATCAGATAACTATAGCAAAAAATAAACTTGAACATATACCTAATATCACATGGAACAATTAACACAAAATGGATCATAGACCTAAATGTAAAACCTAAAATTGTAAATATTCTTGAAGAAAACAGGAGAAATCCTTTCTAACCTTGGGTCAGACAAGATTTCTTAAATAGATCAATAACATCAAAAGTAAGATTCATTGATTTTGCTTTACGAGTTCACTTTCTGGGTTTGTTTTTGTTTCCTTTACAAGTTAGTTTACTCTGTGCTTAGTCAGCCAGTTGTGTCTGGCTCTTTGTGACCCCATGGCCTGTAGCCCGCCAGGCTCCTCTGTCCAAGTTTTCCAGCCAATACTGGAGTGGGTAGCCATTTCCTTCTCCAGGGGATCTTCCCAACCCAGGGACTGAACCCACATCTTTTGTTTTGCAAGTAGTCTCCTCACTGCAGGAAGATTCTTTACTATTGAGCCACCTTTCCTTTACAAGCCTAATTTAACTCCCAATTGTGAAAGTATTTCCACTTAATTTTTGCTTTGATTTGATTCTGCTAAGGGCTACAGCATTCTGCCTGGGTAAAACTAGGTTTCATTTGTTTGTTAGGGGTACAGAACTGATGTTTTGATTTCTCAAAGGACACTTATCCCCTCTAAAAGCCCTACAAAAGGTGTATCTCTTTATCTTTTATCTGCATTGATGGGAATATGAATTACTCCTTGTCGCTGAGGGAACACTGCCCAGATGCCCAGCTTTCCTCAGATGGTCTTGGGTCCAGCTTCCTATCCTGAGCAGCTCCGAGTCAATTCTTAGCTACCCATGTACTGGTTAAAGTCCTGTCCTCAACCACAGCCCCAGCTGTCAGGGTAACTGTCCACATCCAACTCCAGGTCCCCAAAGCAACTGGTCACTGCTATAGATTTGAGGTCTTTCTTCACTTTTCAACCAGAGATTTCTATCTGTTTTGCATTATTTGTCTTTAAAACATTTCCTTTGTTATATTTGAGCCAGTATTTCTATGTGTTCCCAGTGGGAAGGTTAACAGTGGCAGGGGGTTGCTTTTGTCTCGTTACTCTGTGTACTTGTCCAAGTTCCTCAATGAGACTATCAGGCAGTCAGAGGGTAGGGATCGTGTCTTAGAACTTTTAGCATTCAATCTCCCGCCTAATATATCCTCAGTAATTATTTTATGGTGAATATTACTGTGTTAGGCTCACCAATGTTCATTGGCTGAAGGTTGAATGAAAGTAAATGGAAAAAACTCTTATTTTGTACACTTCACTGCACCTACACAGTACCACCTACAGCCCCCTTTTCATAGCACTTAAAATATTTTCTAATCCTAAATCAACAGTTTTCCATTTTTTTCATCCCAAACTCACCTGAGGTACATTATTATTTCCAATTGTATTCGGCTTACCTAACTGTCACTTTGGGTGGGAGAAGATAAGATGCCTTATATCAGAATCCTGGGCCAGGTATATGGTTTTAAAATTCCTTCTCCACCCACCTCCCACCATCCTGGTTGAAAATTACTGCTTTAGTCATACAGAAAAAGTTCTGAAAAGAACTTCTCAACTAAACTAAAATTTCCCAGAGTTCATTATTCATTTTCCATCAACACATGTTTGGAATGGTCAGGCATGAACAAGCATTAATGCTTTAATTGGCTTCCCCAAAGCCATACAGAAGCCTAATGGAGTGATATAGCACATATGGGCCATTTGACTTCCATTTTTCTCAATGTGTTATTAAACATGCAAACTTTTGGTTACCATACTGCATTTATCTGGGGATCCAACTGCAAGTATGTATTAAACTGTGTTGCAAATCATGCATGTAGAAATTAATAGGGCCAGGGTCTCGATACAGAGAACAGAAAGGCTTGGGTTTTTTTTCCCCCCAAAACACAGAATTTTACCAGACGTGATATTTCAGGGAGTGTTTTCCTAAAACAACCATTCTCTTACAGGGAAGGGATTTCCAATGTGATATGATGCTTAAAGTGTTAGGCAGAGCTTCTAAAAGCCCTGCTTCCTTCTGCCATGAATAAACAGCCCAGCAGTTTGTAAAAAGGCCTTATGCCATCTGAACAGATTAGTCTCCTGGCTGTCTTTATCACACTATGTATGCACTTCCTTGCTGAAATTCACTGGCATAATTCCCAGCCAGGAAAGCCTCACAGCCATCTGCTCTATCTCTAGTACCCTGCCTATGTGCCAGGGGGATAGAAATCTTCCTCTAAGTACTACTTAGGTGTTTGGACTACTGTTAAAAAAAAAAAAAAAAAAAAGGAATGTAGAAAAATTATGTGCTCAACACATGTGGGCTGATTCTGTGTTATGATATTTTATTACTCTTTGCTTTCCTGCATTTTCAAATAAATTCTACTAGCTGTAGACATGCACAGATGGAGGGTGGAGGGATGAAAGAAGAACAGGTGCCTGAAGGCAATGACAGGTAAAAGGGGAAAGCCCTGGGAAAGGAGCTGTGTCTTGTCTCTGTTCTACCTTTAACTGAGGGTGCAACCTTGAGCAAGTCACTTCTACCTTTGACTTTCCTTATGTCATATTAAAAAGGAAAGGCTTCCCACAAGCTTGAACTTACAACACTGGCAAAACAAACAAACAATTAGAGCATGAAAAACAAATCCATGGCTCCCCTGGTGGTCCAGTGGTTGAGAATCTGCCTTGCAATGCAGGGAACACCAGTTCAATCCCTGGTCCAGGAAGATCCCACATGCCGCAGAGCAACCAAACCCATGCACCACAACTACTGAAGCCCTAGAACCAATGCTCTGCAACAAGAGAAGCCACCTTATGAGAAGCTCTTGCACCACAACAAAGAGGAGCACCCACTCGCCACAACCTAGAGAAAGCCTGTGTGCAGCACCGAAGATCCACTTCAGCCAAAAAAAGAAAATAAATAAATAAATCTTTAAAAAAATCCAAACTATACACGATTGACTCATGATTCAGATGAGTCAAAACCCTCACCTACCAAACCATTTGTAGTAGTTACAGAAAAAGGCTAACATCCCCAACAAAGAACTTCTACAGATTGATGAAAAGAAAAAACACAGATAACCCATAAAAATAGTCAAATGACATGATAAGTTTCAGAGGACATGAAAAGTGAATGACCAATAAATGACAACATGCTCTCAAATGGTCAAAAAAATTTAAAATAAAAGCAACATTGGGACACCATGTTTTTATGCATCTGACTAGCAAATAGGAAAGAAAGGAAAAAGAATACTTAATGCCTGGTGCTGGTGTGCATGGAGGGACACTTTCCCACGCTGCAGTGGGATTTCCCACACTGCAGTGGGGTTTCCCCTACTGCAGTGGGAATGTATATTCATACAAACCCTGAGGAAAGGAATTCAACAATGCTTATCAACTTCCCCAACAATTGCATTTGTGGCAGTCTACCCTACAGAAACAGAAGCAATTTTGTATAAAAACACATGGACATTTTCATTGCAGAGTGTGGGGGAAGGGGGAACAGAAGAAAACCTGACTCCTCATCAATAGAGAAATGATTGAATAAATTACTCTGTGTCAGTGGTTCTCAACTGGGAGGGATTTTGCTCCTCAGGGGACATTTGATTGTCACAACTCGGGGCTAAGTGCTACTGACATTTAATGAGTAGAGGCCACAGGTATCACTAAACATCTTACAGTGCATGGAACAGCGACCCCAAACAAAGAATTACCTGATCCAAAATATCAATAATGCCAAGATTAAGAAATTTTTATTGTGTATATATATAAAAGCTGAGAAAATATTAAGTTAAAAAGTTACAGAGTAACTTATAATATTCTATTTTTTTAATATTAGAAAATAACACCAAACACACACACACATACACACACACATTTATTTGCATGAGTATGGTATAAAATATGGAAGTATTTTTACCAAACAGGTAACACAGCTTACCTTGGAAAGGACAAGAAGTTGCATGGGAAGAGATATATACCTCCACATGACTTAGCAACTGAACAACAACACATACATACATACCCAAACACACATGGGCTCCTGTATTCCGGTTCTGAGGTAGCTAAATGGCTATCATGTCGGATAGCTTTAAAATTTATGTATTCCCTTTGCAAATAAATTCATTTGTACTACTTATCTAGATCCCACATATAAGCAATATTATGCAATATTTGTTGTTCTCTTTCTGACTTGCTTCTACATGGCAATATCTAATACAGTCTCAGATGTAGAGAACAAATTTATGGTTACCAAGAGGCAGGGAAGGGAGACAAATTAGGAGATTGGAACTGACATATATACATTCAGTTCAGTCGCTCAGTTGTGTCCAACTCTTTGTGATCCCATGGACTGCAGCACACCAGGCTTCCCTGTCCATCACCAACTCTCAGAGCTTACTCAAACTCATGCCCATTGAGTCAGTGATGCCATCCAACCACTTCATCCTCTATCATCCCCTTCTCCTCCTGCCTTCAATCTTTCCCACCATCAGGGTCTTTTCCAGTGAGTCAGTTCTTTGCATCAAGTGGCCAAAGTATTGGAGTTTCAGCTTCAGCATCAGTCCTGCCAATGAATATTCAGGACTGATCTCCTTTAGGATGGACTGGTTGGATCTCGTGGCAGTCTAAGGGGCTCTCAAGAGTCTTCTCCAACACCACAGTTCAAAAGCATCTATTCTTCGGTGCTTAGCTTTCTTTATAGTCCAACTCTCACATCCATACATGACTACTGGAAAAACCATAGCTTTGACGAGATGGATTTTTGTTGGCAAAGTAATGTCTCTGCTTTTTACTATCCTGTCTAGGTTGGTCAAAGCTTTCCTTCCAGGGAGGAAGCATCTTTTACTTTCATGACTGCAGCCATCTGCAGTGACTTTGGAGCCCCCCAAAATAAAGTCACTGTTTCCATTGTTTCCCCATCTATTTGCCATAAAGTGATGGGACCGCATGCCATGATCTTAGTTTTCTGAATGTTGAGCTTTAAAGCCAACTTTTTCACTCTTCTCTTTCACTTTCATCAAGAGGCTCTTTAATTCTTCTTCACTTTCTGCCATAAGGGTGGTGTCACCTGCATATCTGAGATTATTGATATTTCTCCCGGCAATCTTGATTCCAGCTTGTGCTTCTTCCAGCCCAGCATTTCTCATGATGTACTCTGCGTAGAAGTTAAGTAAGCAGGGTGACAATATACAGCCTTGATGTACTCCTTTCTCTATTTGAAACCAGTCTGTTGTTCCATGTCCAGTTCTAACTGTTGCTTCTTGACCTGTATACAGATTTCTCAAGAGGCAGGTCAGGTGGTCTGGTATTCCCATCTCTTTAAGAATTTTCCACAGTTTGTTGTGATATATACATTACCTTATTAATATATACATTACTATGTATAAAATAGATAACTAGTAAGGACATATAGTGCAGGGAACTCTACTCATTGATCTTCAGTGGCCTAAATGGGAAGGAAATCTAAGAAAGAAGGGATATATGTATACGTATCAGGAGACCCTGCTTCAATTCCTGGGTCAGGAAGATCCACTGGAGAAGGGATAGGCTACCCACTCCAGTATTGGTGGGCTTCTTTGGTGGCTCAGCTTGTAAAGAATCTGCCTGCAGTGCAGGAGGCCTGGGTTTGATCCTTGGGTTGGGAAGATCTCCTGGAGAAGGGAAAGGCTACCCACTCCAGTATTCTGGCCTGGAGAATTCCATGGACTATACAGTCCATGGGGTCACAAAGAGTCAGACACGACTGAGCAACCTTCACTATGTATATGTATAACTGATTCACTTAGCTATAGAACAGAAACTAACACAACCTTGTAAACCAACTATACTCTGATAAAAAAGAGATGCAGTTATGATTAACTACAATTTTATCATACTATATATTATATTATGTATAAATTAATAGTTTCAACATTGATATAATTAAAATTTCTTTAAATTTGTATTTCTTGACCATAGTCCAGATTTCTTGGATCCAGCACCATGGATCTGAACATTTAAAAGCTTTTAAATTTACCCCCCAACCCAAATTTTTCCTTCAGAAAAGAAGGGGCTGACTCCTATTTAAGTTCTTAGAAAGTACCTCCTGTCACGGGGGCTCTCTCAATTACTTTATTTTGGCAGCAAAGTAGTGTTTGGTAGAAAATATAGTAGTCTGAAAGCCAAGAAGAGTGTTTAGGGGATCATCTGACAGAATCTTGTTATCTCCTCAGGTGGCAGACCAACATTACCCTCAGGAGAGCCCCCAACCCATCATAGGGCCTCTACTTCTATGACTTGCTCCAAACCCAGTTAACACTCAAGGGTCCCACATCCAAATCCCATCAAATCAGGGACCAGGGCTTCAGCATATGAACTGGGGAGGGACACAAATGTTCAGTCCATAACAATGGCCCTGTGTGTGCATGCTAAGTCACTTCAGTTGTGTCCGACTTTGCAACACTATGGACGGTAGACCACAAGGCTCCTCTGTCCATGGGCTTCTCCAGGCAAGAACACTGGAGTGGATTGCCATGCCCTCTTCCAGGGGATCTTCCCGACCCAGGGATCGAACCTGCATCTCTCATGTCTCCTGCATTGGCAGGCGGGTTCTTTACTCCTAGCGCCACCTGGGAAGCCCCAACAATGGCCCTGCAATGATGAATTACTTCATGCCTTAGCCTTCAGAGAGAAGATGAAGTTTCTCGGCAGAGGATTATATTTTAGCAGGTGTAAAGGAGAGAGAGAGGAATTGATAAGTGATAGTTCTAGCAGGTGATACAGTGAAAGCACTCTGTAAGGCTGACTCAATTCATTGTAATATGTGAGCCTGAATGGGTGAAACAAAATATATCAAGTAGTGTGGATCAGAGGCTGGGCCTTGTGATACTGAAGTATGTACTGTTCTGATCTAGCACCTGCCACTCAAGAAAGGTCACACACTTGGGAAGGTACTTTGATATTTTAAGGCCATGAGGGCATCTGTTGATGCACCAGGCATGCTGAGAAAAGCACGTCATCTTTCAGCGCACTCAGCAATGCTGGTGAGCTAATGCAGCTGTTAGGCATTCAGTACCAGGGAGAGAGCAGGATGCAGAGGAGAGCTGTCTTAGTGAGCGGCTACGAATCAGCTACAAAATGGCTCTGGGTTCTGTTCAGTGGGATTGTTAATACCTGTTGTAAAGAATGAGGACAAGAAATGATCCAAGAAAGGTTTAAGAAGACATAACGTGGCTTTAATAATTTCAGTGATTTTAATGCTTATTTTTGAGAGCAAGGCCAAATAATGTTTATTCACCTACAAGATCTTAATACAATAAAAGGCCAGTTAAAAGCTTTTACTGTGATTCAATACCCATGCACTTTTGAATATTAAATTATGAAATGAAAAACTTCCAACGCATTAATGGAATGAAATGAAAGAGACGTTTCAAATGATTCATCAGCAAAAATGTCCTTTCTGTTATAAAATGACTTTTCCAGGAACACAACAAAACTTTTGTTACTAGGACAAATAAATAAGGATCTTTAGACTTGTCCTGCATCACTTGTAATTTCATATTTTTCAATTAAGTTCAATTTCCTGAATATTAATTAGGCTCTTACTATGTATAAGGCATCTTGCTAGGTGCTAGAGATAGTGAGATAAATGTGAAATGGACAAAGATGGAACATGAGAGCTGCCATGAAGGCAGCTAACACGATTGATAAAAATCAATCTGTATCATGGTAACTGAATAGAAACATGATGTACTAATAATAAAATGCAATTTGTTTCTAAAATGAACATTCATTTGTCATAACCAAATATTTCCTTTTTTCTGTGCTTGAAAATGTTGCTTCAAACGCATATACTTCACATATTCATGTTTCATAAAATAGAACAAATCAAGTCATTGAGTATTTATGGTAAATGTAAGAATTTAAAATTTAACAATTCAACGTAAGTTGTATTGCTGTTGATTGGGGTAAATAAAGCTTGCAAACAAAGAAATCTAATTAATATTTATATTGATCTTATTAAAAAATACTGCTGCCTTATCCCCTTTTTGCCCAGATACCTAATCAATGGCCTCAGGCCATTAGGTAAAAAACCAAGCCAATCATTGGAGTAGACTAATGATTTCTTCATGTATCCACCCATACTCATTGTATTAATTAGGTTAACATTTAGCTGCTGAAGAAACAAATCCTAAAATTTTAGTAGCCTGACACAGTACAATTTTATTTCTCGCTCACTTTCCAGTCCAACGTTAGTGTTCCTGGTTAGTGGTGGCCTTCTGTATGGTCACTCAGAGAATCAGGTTCTTTTTATTCTGCGGCTTGCCCTCCTCTGTCATCTTGGAGTCTCCCGCATTCAGCAGGCAATGTGAAACGAGAGAGGCTGGAAAAGGTACACGTGCTTTGTTAGCCCATTCTGGCCAAGAAGAGACTTCTAGTCACATTCCATCAGAAAGCTCTCAGTTGGCCAGACCTAACTGCAAAGCACATTGGGAAATACAGTCTAACCCAGAGCCCAGGGTGGGGAGGAAAGGAATGGGCTTAGTTCACAGTTAAGCACACTCCATCCTTTGGGTCCTCCTACAAAGAGAACACCTTCAGTCCCTCCACAAGGGAGACAAAGTCACATTCACAGTCACTGATCCCAGGGCTAAGTTCAGAGTCTTCAGGTGACAAAGTACCCTCACCATCAGATCTATATGTACTACCCCGTGATCTTTTTGACTAAAAAGACAGATTTTCTGCCACTCCATGTTCCCATTCCCAATATTCAATGATTAAGCAGGGACAGAATAATAAAATTCCCATACAGAAAAATTAAGAGTGGAAAACATACAACGGTCTCTTGTCCACAGCAATGATGAAATTCTTCAGACATTTGTGAGGTTTCTTATGACTCATGTAGGGGGGACTCCCTTGATTTGATGCAGCTTCTACATTCTGGAAGGAACTCCCTCCCCACTATTCTTCCTAGCCCCTGAATCTTCCCTCTAGGAAGTTCTTCCTTTTCTATCATCCTCCATGGCCACATCTGAAACAGGCACTGAGGACTGTGCCCCGTAGAAATCCATCCAGCCCAACTGAAGCAAGGGCAAGCTTAGAGACCCAAAGCTTGTTTTAAAACTGTAAGAGCCAAAAGGTTTTTATTCTGAGCTCAGAGCTTTTTTTTTTGGCAATACAATTTCCACAAAAACCTTAGTAGGCATTTGATTATTGGTTTTACACCACTAAGTTGTGGGTTGTTACATTGCCTGGTTAACTGGAACACTATCAGAGAATTACTAAAGATGGGCACAATAAAGGACAGAAATGGTATGGACCTAACAGAAGCAGAAGATATTAAGAAGAGGTGGCAAGAATACACAGAAGAACTATGCAAAAAAGATTTTCATGATCCAGATAACCACGATGGTGTGATCACTCACCTAGAACCAGGCATCCTGGAATGTGAAGTCAAGTGGGCCTTAGGAAGAAACACTACAAACAAAACTAGTGGAGGTGATGGAATTCCAGTTGAGTTATTTCAAATCCTAAAAGATAATGCGGTAAAAGTGCTGCACTCAATATGCCAGCATATTTGGAAAACTCAGCAGTGGACACAGGACTGGAAAATGTCAGTTTTCATTCCAATCCCAAAGAAAAGCAATGCCAAAGAATGTTCAAACTACTGCACAATTGTACTCATATCACACTCTAGCAAAGTAATGCTCAAAATTCTCTAATCCAGGCTTTAACAGTACGTGGACCGAGAATTTCCAGATGTTCAAGTTGGATTTAGAAAAGGCAGAGGAACCAGAGATCAAATTGCCAACATCCACTGGATCATTGAAAAAACAAGACAGTTTCAGAAAAACATCTATTTCTGCTTTATTGACTATGCCAAAGCCTTTGACTGTGTGGATCACCACAAAATGTGAAAAATTCTTAAAGAGATGGGAACACCAGACCACCTGACCTGCCTGAGAAACCTGTATGCAGGTGAAGAAGCAAGAGTTAGAACTGGTCATAGAACAACAGACAGGTTCCAAACAGAGAAAGGAGTACATCAAGGCTGTATATTGTCACTCTGCTTATTTAACTTCTATGCAGAGTACATCACGCGAAATGCCAGGCTGGATGAAGCACAAGCTGGAATCAAGATTGCCAGGAGAAATATCAATAACCTCAGATATACAGATGACACCACCCTTATGGCAGAAAGCAACAAAGGACTAAAGAGCCTCTTGATGAAAGTGAAAGAGAAGAGTGAAAAAGTTGGCTTTAAAGCTCAACATTCAGAAAACTAAGATCATGGCATGCGGTTGCATCACTTCATGGCAAATAGATGGGGAAACAATGGAAACAGTGAGAAACTTTATTTTGGGGGGCTCCAAAGTCAATGCAGATGGTGACTGCAGTCATGAAAGTAAAAGATGCTTACTCCTTGGAAGGAAAGCTTTGAGTAACCTAGACAGCATATTAAAAAGCAGAGACATTACTTTGCCAACAAAAGTCCATCTAGTCAAAGCTATGGTTTTTCCAGTAGTCATGTATGGATGTGAGAGTTGGATTATAAAGAAAGCTGAGCGCCAAAGAATTGATGCTTTTGAACTGTGGTGTTGGAGAAGACTCTTGAGAGCCCCTTGGACTGCAAGGAGATCCAACCAGTCCATCCTAAAGGAAATCAGTCCTGAATATTCATTGGCAGGACTGATGCTGAAGCTGAAACTCCAATACTTTGGCCACCTGATGTGAAGAATTGACTGATGGGAAAAGACCCTGATGCTGGGAAAGACTGAAGGCAGGAGCAGAGGTGATAACAGAGGATGAGATGGTTGGGTGGCATCACCAACTTAATGGACATCAGTTTGAGTAAGCTCTGGGAGTTGGTGATGGAGAGGGAAGCCTGGTGTGCTGTAGTCCATGGGGTTGCAAAGAGTTGGACACAACTGAACAACTGAACTGAACTGATCAAACACAGTTCAATGACATGGTTAGTTCAGTGACATGGTTCATACAACCTTATTTTCTATCACTAAAGATTTAGTATCATTCCACAGTATGCAAAGAGTTTGCAAGGACATCCAGTTCATTATCAATGGCAATATTTCTTCAAATCTCTTCCCCTTTCCTTCCTACTATACTGTGTTTTAAATTTTCTTCCTTACCCTCTCCTCTTTACCAATGTGCTGTGTGTGCTTAGTCGCTCAATTGTGTCCGACTCTTTGCAACCCCATGGACTGTAGCCCGCCAGGCTCCTCTGTCCATGGGCATTCTCCAGGCAAGAATACTGGAGTGGGTTGCCATGCCCTCCTCCAGGGGATCTTCCCAACCCAGGGTTCAAACCCACGGTCTCTCGCATCGCTGGCAGATTCTTTACCATCTAAGCCACCAGGGAAGCCCTCTTTACCAACAGTCTCTTCATTTTCCCCATTTGTATGGCATCCTTTTCTTCTGTTCTCCCTCTTTATCTCTTACTCATGTAAAAAAACATAAATCCCTCATCCCAGGTTCTTGGATTTTCTTACTCAATCAGCCCAACATACATAATAAAGCCCATATATATTACAGTGGTAGGAATATGAGGCAGTTCAGTTCAGTTCAGTTGTTCAGTCGTGTCTGACTCTTTGCGACCCCATGGACTGCAGCACGCCAGGCTTCCCTGTCCATCACCAGCTCCTGGAGCTCACTCAAACTTATGTCCATTGAGTTGGTGATGCCATCCAACCATCTCATCCTCTGTTGTCCCCTTCTCCTCCTGCCTTTAATCTTTCCCACCATCAGGGTGTTTTCCAGTGAGTCAGTTCTTCAAATCAGGTGGCCAAAGCGCTGGAGTTTCAGCTTCAGCATCATTCCTTCCAATAAATATTCAGGACTGATTTCCTTTAGGATGGACTGGTCTTGAGAGTCCAAAGGACTCTCAAGAGTCTTCTCCAATACAATAGTTCAAAAACATCAATTCTTTGGTGCTCAGCTTTCTTTATAGTCCAACTCTCATGTCCATACATGACTACTGGAAAACCATTGCTTTGACTAGATGGACCTTTGTTGGCAAAGTAATGTCTCTGCTTTTTAATACGCTGTCTAGGTTGCTCAAAGTTTTTCTTCCAAGGAGAAAGTGTCTTTTAATTTCATGACTGCAGTCACCATCTACAGTGACTTTGGAGCCCCCCAAAATAAAGTTTCTCACTGTTTCCATTGTTTCCCCATCTATTTGCCATGAAGAGATGGGACCGCATGCCATGATCTTAGTTTTCTGAATGTTGAGTTTTAAGCCAACTTTTTCACTCTCCTCTTTCACTTTCATCAAGAGGCTCTTTAGTTCTTCACTTTCTGCCATAAGGGTGGTGTCATCTGCATATCTGAGGTTACTGATATTTCTCCTGGCATCGTGGGCAGATTCTTTACCAGCTTATGCTTCATCCAGCCTGGCATTTCGCGTGATGTACTCTGCATAGAAGTTAAATAAGCAGGGTAATCTTGCATGAGTGTATCTGACTGGCACCTAAATCACATTCAGAAGCTTAGATGCAAGGAAATGTGAGGAGGTAGATATTAGCCTTCCCCTTATCCTCTTATCCACTCTAGCAGGATAAGATGGAAATACATTTGTAAAGTGAGGAGCTGTAGTTGGATGTTAAATGGTTTTTGTACTGGCTAAATATGAAGTTCTGAAACACTAATCTACATTATGAAGATTAATCAGGAAATGCTAAAGTCCTTTTTCTAAAATCTCAGTGATAGAAAGTACTTTACAAACATTAACCAGTTAGTAAAGTGTCAGGCCCAGTGGAATGGCAAGTTGTGGTTAGGTCTCAGATGATATAGTCAGTGGAAAAACAAAACAATGCTAAAAACAAAAAATTTTATTTTATTTTAAACAAGGAATACTGAAGGTAAAGTCAGAGGCCAATGGAAAGTGAAGGAAATAACAGCAATGAGTGCTACACATGGCTAATGTCAAGTTCATTTTTTCATGATGAGATTATAGGGGATATATTTACATAAAATGAACTATAACTCTCTACCTCTCAATAATGAGTGAGAAATTACTGTGGAAGTGTTGGTGAATTATGATAGTAAACACAGCTGCTTTGATGCAGCTAACACAGGTGTGCGTCTTAGTAACTCTAATGACACTCATTGACTTGGCTTACTGAACCAGGCAAGGAGATTCCCTCTGCGAATAGTGTGGCAAAGAAAGCAAGCCATACCCTTAAGGTTTCCTACGATAATGGCCATTGGAACTGTGCGGTGTTTCATGTAGTTATTCAATACCGAGTGAACAGGATTCAGGATGCCATATATTGAGTACCTCCTTCAGTCTGCGTTGAATAAGGTGTCTTATTCAACGTCGTTTTACTCATTACATCATCACAAGAATCCTGGCTGGATGGCATTATTCACCATGTACACTACTTCACAGGTGAAAAACCTCAGGTTTAGAAAGGATAAATAGTTAATACAAGGTCAGGGAAATCATAAGATACTGAGAGATTTCAAATGCAAACATGTCTGAATCCATAGCAGAAATGTGTTGGTTTTCTTTACCCAGCATTCTTCCCCATCCTTGTGGTTTGGTTGGATTAACTCTGCCAACCTGCAATTGGTATGGGACCCACACATGGTTCATCAGGTCACTGTGTCCTTCAGGGCACAGTGGACAGAGGTGTCATGTGACATGATCAAAGCCTATCAGAGAGAATGAATGGCTTTTTCTGGAGAAAGCAAAGAAGAAGGCCTTTCTCCCTTTCTTGCTGGACTAGGATTTTGAAGGCACACACCTATAATAGCCGGCAACCTCTTGCTATCGAAAGAAGAAAGCCTGCCAAGAATGGGCCAACACAGGGGAAAGAAGAGAAGAGAGACACAGAGAGACTAGCCTTAATGATAATCTTTTTAAGTGTCTAAATCCAGACATCCCTGAACTCAGAGAACCCATGGACTTCTCAGGTATCTAAGGCAATCAATTACTTTACTTTCTAAAATCTATTTAACCCAGACTCTGAAGCTCATATTCTTTCCATTGGGTCACACTGGTTTAAATATCAGAGAAGAAACAACATCCTAAAGGAAATAAAAATAAGATTTAATATAGTATCAGACAGCAAAGAATCGGCCTGCAATGCAGGAGATGTAGATTCGATCCCTGAGAAGGCAATGGCTACCCACTCCAGTATTCTTGCCTGGAGAATTCCCGTGGACAGAGAAGCCTGGTGGGCTACAGTCAATGGGGTTGCAAAAAGTCGGACATTACTGAGCAACTAACACTTTCACTTTTTCACTAATTATGCACATAATTTTAGGATATATTCTCTAGTTTATCTGTAAAAGTGATTATTAAAACCACTGAAAAGATTTTGAGTAAAAGAGATTTGAATAATTTTGCCACAAGGTAAGTTACAGTTCCCTGGTGGCTCAGATGGTAAAGAGTCTGCCTGCAATGCAGGAGACCTGGGTTTGATCCCTGGGTCAGGAAGATCCTCTAAAGAAGGAAATGGAAACCCACTCCAGTATTTTTGCCTGGAAAATCGCATGGACAGAGGAGCCTGGGCTACAGTCCGTGGGGTCACAAAGAGTTGGACATGTCTGAGTGACTGGAACTCTCACTTTCAAATTACTTTAACGTGTCATAAAATCTTATTGGGGAATTTCCTGAGAGAGTCTATTATACACGAATAATAGCTTACCTCTTAATTTTTGTTTTCTACATGCCTTCTTCATCACAAGCCAACAATAAATGATATAAATGAAAGGTCTTTATAAAACTAAGAAAAGAATTAGTCCGTAAATAGAAATCACACATCTTTAAGATTATTTCTAAGAATCGGACTTACTGGCAATTGTAGTATTTCTCCATGGAATGTGTCTCAAAAGCGTAGATTAAGGATAGGCAAGGCACAGTGGCCCCAAGGTGCAGTAAGGAAGAGAAGGTCTCCTTCTTACTCATTCTAATTATTAACAAAGTACCTGCATCAGGTAAGCTAGGCCAGATTAGGTCAGTAACTTAAATAAAAAGCTTCAAATTTCTAGGGCTTTGTTTTTGCTCAGCTTCATATTTTGCTCCTGTTATATGTGCAACATGGCTCAAGACTCTGCTCCATAGGGTCACTTAGGGATGCAGGTTCCCCCAACTTGTAGCTGAATCACCTAGAAAATTTAGCTTCTTTGTCTGCTGTGGCAGAGCAAGAGAGGATGAGGAACTCATATTCGTTAAGTACTCTGATGGAAGAAATGCATATCACTTCTTCCAACCTTAGGCAAAATTAGTCACGTTGCCCCAACTTCAACAAAAAGAAAAGCTGAAAAATGACAGTTAAACACATGGAATGCTTGGAGAGCAACATTGTCTTCTATGGTGTCCAAGAATGAAGAATGGAGTGGGAAACACTGTAGTGAATTTCTACACCAATCAGGTGGTCTGCAGTAAACGCAAACATTAAGGTAATCAATAATTCTGGAGTCTACGTAGTTATATCTGATAGCTTGCATTGGGGTGAATATACCTTTAGCTAGGTAATCAAGTAGCTAGAACCATCAAAGCTGATAAAGGGCAATTATATATGTGTGCTGGGGTGAGGCAGCCAGTGTTCAATGGGGGTCCATCCTCAGTCTTAGGAGAATGTGGATATGCCTACCTGGTCTGCCTCATCTTCACGGATGGGAGGAAAGATGGAACATTTAGACCTGAAGAGTGATTCAAGAAACCCTATAACGTATTTTTACAGAGCTCTGGGTGACAGAAATCTTTGTTACGTAGTCTGAACTCTTCAAACTGGACTGAATTTTATCAACAGGTCATAAAGAAGATGGTGCTACCATTTAGGGAGTGTTTTGAAAATTTGTGGTGGTATGCTTTGTGAAGTTTTTTCATTTGGTTTTAGTTTTGCTTTTGTCTATTAAAATATTTGGGAGGTCCCACTGGCTGAGGTTTAATAGATGGAAGTTCTGCATCTCTAGACATTCAGAAGTCTCATCTAGCATTCATGTTTATCATCATCCAGGCCTAGATAGTTAAAATATACTTTATGTATAAACAGAAGGAAATACCCGGGATGTGGACTTTCATTTTTATTAAATTTAAGAAGAGTGCAATTATTGTATAAATGGAGGGGCGGTTGCAGTTTATTTTGTTGAGTCTTATTAAAAATTGTTTTCTATTTCAGAAATTCATGTTTCCCCTGGCAACACTGCTAATAATATTTGCATTCAAAATGATTCTTCACATACAGGCAGGCACCTGAGAGCATTATTATATTTTCTTATGCAGTCACACCTCCTTATTTAGATATTTGAATATATATTATAATAAAATACTCCCATCTCCTTTTTATTATATTTGGAATATTGGGTATTTCTCAAAATTATAGGGTTAGTCAACAGTAATATCTATGAATTTGATTTTAGAATAATAAAGGAACATGTGAAACGTGTGCTATGAAGGGGCTGAATCTGGAAAGGTTGAGAAGCAATGTGGCAGGCATGATAGCATGATGTTCAAAAGCATGGTGTTTAGAGTTAAATAGATCTGAGCTTAAGCCTAGTTCTACATAACCTCAGGCAAAAGTTTTAACTCGAATAAACCTCAGTTCTCTCATCTCCAGAATGGGAGCACTATCTGTTACATTAGTTATTTTGAGAGCTAAATCAAAGAGTTAGATGCCTGTCTTGGTGCCTAGCTATTAGAAAGCAATAGGTAGATTATGGCTATTATTTCTGGTTATTATTACTAACATTTATACTAACCTCAGATATATTAACTAACCTCAGGTATGCAGATTACACCACCCTTATGACAGAAAGCAAAGAGGAATTAAAGAGCTTCTTGATGAAGGTGAAAGAGAGTGAAAAACCTGGCTTAAATCTCAGCATTCAAAAAATTAAGATTATGGCATCCAGTCCCATCACTTCATGGCAAATACATGGGGAAACAGTGGAAACTTTATTTTCTTGGGCTCCAAAATCACTGCAGATGGTGACTGCAGCCATGAAATTAAAAAACGCTTGCTCCTTGGAAGAAAAGCTATGACCAACCTAACAGCATATTAAAAAGCAGAGATATTACTTTGCCAAAAAAGTACCTCTAATCAAAGCTATGGTTTTTCCAGTAGTCATGTATGGATGTGAGAGTTGGACCATAAAGAAGGCTGAAGTCCCAAGAATCGATGCTTTTGAACTGTAGTGCTGGAGAAGATTCTTGAGAGTCCCTTGGACAGCAAGGAGATCAAACCAGTCAATCCAAAAGGAAATCAACCCTGAATATTCATTGGAAGGACTGATGTTGAAGCTGAAACTACAGTACTTTGGTCACCTGATGCAAAGAGCTGACTCATTGGAAAAGATCCTGATGCTGGGAAAGACTGAAGGCAGGAGGAGAAGGGGACAACAGAGGATGAGATGGTTGGATGGCATCGCCGATTCAACAGACATGAGTTTGAGCAAACTTCGGGAGATGGTGTAGGACAGGGGGGTTGCAAAGATTCGGACACAAGTGAGCAACTGAACAACAAAAATTACTAAAATAGTTTAAAAGTCAACATAAAACATATAAAAGTCTCCAGAACCTCAGAATCTTAGAGATCTTACCTGGTAATATAAAAATGGCTGCTTCCTTTTTTCTCAGTTTTCCTTGGAGGGGGAGGGGATGTTATTTCCTCAAATTCTAACTATGCCATGTCAAGGCAGCTGTAGGAAGTATAAGTTTCAGTGTACCTAGATAGAATCCCTGGGTTTCTCTGCCAGTATCTTTCTGCTTTCTTTTTTTCCTCTTAAGAAACAGTTATTTTCTCTAAGCACAAGCTACCATCTAACAGGACAACTTACTGTCCACCCACACACGTTGCCATTTTGGTGGGTGTGAAAGGATGGTTCCATTGTTACCCGCCTTTAAGAGCTGATTCTTTGAAAATAGGCAGCTCTTCTCTTTAGGCTGTGAATGTGTTCCTACTTTGCTTTAAGGTCACACATAATACAAGGTTTTAATGATAGTGTCAGCAAAATATGCTTCATGAGACTAGCAGTCTAGACTAAATTGGGCAATTCTCTTTAGAATCTCCCTCTTCTTCCTAAATTTAGTTTCATAGTGTGGCTACTAATTGCACAAAAAAGGGACATTTTCAACTTCTATCTGACTTGAGACTTGAGACATACCTGGACTCTTTTTTCTGCTCTGGTCACCTAGAAAACTATATGAAGTCACAGAAAATACTCTGAAGATGAAGTTTTTCAGTTTTTACCCAATTTTAGTATTAGAGGCTAAAGAGTTTTAATGTCACCAAAATAGCTAAAATCAATCTCTTAAATTTTTACTTTTTTCTCAAAAGTTAACTGGACATTATAGGACATATAAAAAAATAAAAAGTGGGAGGAGTAGGAGAATTTCTTACAAGAGAATTTTGAAGGTCATTTTTCTTTCTACTTGAAAGCTATTCTATAAGCTCCCATAAGACTGAAGTCTGAAATTTTGTAAGATTCATTTTGTTGGACACACATTAACTAGTTCTGAGAAAACGGTTATGTTTTACAAGCAATATCATAGTTCAACCATCTTTTCCCTGAATAGTTACAGTGAGTGATCACCCACTCCGAGAAGCAGGCATGATGCCCTGGTTGAGCCCACAGCTGGGCTCCCAGCGGTTATGAACTTCTCTGGCTTCCCAGGTGGTGCTTGTGGAAGAGAACCCTCCTGCCAGTGCAGGAAACATACGAGATGCAGGTTCAATCCCTGGGTCAGGAAGATCCCCTCGAGGAGGGCATGGCAACCCACACTCCTGTATTCTTGCCTGGAGAACCCCATGGACAGAGGAGCCTGGCTGGGCTATAGTCCATAGTGTCGCAAAAAGTCGGACATGACTGAAGCAACTTAGCACACAGGGACCCTGAAAAGAACTTGGAAAGAGCAGGTCTGAGGCTTGCTGGCTTTGCTTACTGGAGCTGAATCCCTTCTGAAGAAACAACTGTTCATTCAGCACTTACGTACTGAACTCCTCCTATCCAGTAACAGGCGTTGTTCTAGGTACTCGGCAAACAGCAGTGAAACCCAAACCAAACTAAAATCTTTGCCTGGGTAGAGTTGATAGTCTAGAGAGAGAAGACAGACAATAAGCCAACTATATAAATTTTATATTTGTATTAGAAGGTGATAAATCCTAATAGAAAAAGCAGGGAAGGGTGTTGGGAGTGGAAGGGAAAGGGACGCAGTTTCAGGAGGATGATCTGAATAAAGACTGGAAGGAGCTGAGGTAGTGCCTCAGAGAGATCTCTGAGGGGAGAACGCTCCAAGCAGAGGGTATTTGCCACGGAAAGGCCTCTTTGGAGAATGATGCATAGTCCAGTGTGGCCAAAGGGGCGAGCAAGGGGGTTGTGAAGGTGAGAACAGGTAGGTCATTGGAGCCAGATCCTCTGGGGATGGCAGACCTTCCTAACCATGCTGGTCTTCACCCTGACTGAGATGGGGAGTCATTGCAAAGTCTTGATTAGAGGAGTGACATGATCTGAATTAAATTTTTTTTTATTTTCACAAACTTCTTTATTTCTTATTTTATAAGAGATAGGTGGATCTTTATATGTGCTTTTGCATTTAATTTGCTATAATATCACATACCATACAATCTCTGCAAACCCTTTTTTTTGTGTGTGGATGGTTTCTTTTTTTTTTTTTCATTTATTTTTATTAGTTGGAGGCTAATTACTTTACAATATTGTAGTGGTTTCTGCCATACATTGACATGAATCAGCCATGGATTTACATGTGTTCCCCATCCTGATCCCCCCTCCCGCCTCCCTCCCCATCCCATCCCTCTGGGTCTTCCCAGTGCACCAGCCCTGAGCACTTGTCTCATGCATCCAACCTGGGCTGGTGATCTGTTTCACCCTTGATAGTATACTTGTTTCAATGAATTAATTTTAAAAGGCCCACTTTGGATAGAAAAAGGCCTGTTCAGCTTCCAGGGCCTCGCCTTTAGGACACCGCACCAGAGGGTTGATCACACAAAAAGTACTCAACAGACCGATGACCACATCTTCTTGGTCACCAGTGTTACCAAGAAATCTGTTGTTGTTTAGTCCCTAAGAGTCATGTCTGACTCTTTTGCAACCTCATGGACTCTAGCCCACCAGCCTCCTCTGTCCATGGGATTTCCCAGGCAGGAATATTGGAGTGGGTTGCCATTTCCTTCTCCAGGGGGTCTTTCCAACCCAGGAATGGAACCTGAGTCTCCTGCATTGCAGGCAAATTCTTTACTACTGAGCCACCAGGGAAGCCCGTCGAGACATCTAGGGACACCATTAACTGCAGATAGAAGCCTCTTGTGATTAGCACAAACCCTAGGACACAGGCCTCGGTGTAACTAAGAGCACCACAAATACTAACACAAATACCGTTTCTGATGCTGAAAGCAACGCATGTCTTGTGCCAAGGACTCATCTGCATGTTTTAGGCATCTCATCTTAATCCTCACAGTAGCCCTGTGAGGCAGTTCTCACTTTACAAAAAACAACAAAAGGAGGAGATGGACACGTAGATTGTCTTCCCGCACATTCACCGGCTGTGCTGACATAACCCAGCCAGTCCATGGCCAAGGTCAGAAATAGGTTTCCACTGGCAGCAACCGTGCCCTTTGAAGGAAGAATTTTTTGGTGGTGAGGGTGGTTTAGCAATGCTCTGGCTGCCACCCCAGGGGTTATGAAACGTCATTCTCCTTGGAGGTTTCGCTGACTGCCTGGCTGGTGAAGCCACTAGATTCCATGATTCTCTGATTTGGTCCGAGCAAGAGTTGAGAAGGAACAAGGAATAGGGATTTTGAGCCATGAACACTTCCTTCCCCATCCTAGCCTCTCTTCATCCAACTTGAAAGCACCCACAGCTCTCTGAAGTCCTCTGAAGCCGCCTCTGCTTAACCCCAACTCCATTCAAACCCTCCTGTCTCATAGGGTTTCTCCCCCGAGCCTGTGCATTCTATTCTCCCTCACGGCCTGGCCTCTTCTCATCAGCCACTCACTTGAACAATTTGCCCAACTTCTGGTTTGGGTTCTCCCCGAGGCACCCCAGAGTTCTCTCAGCTCCACCTCCATGGCCCTAGGAAATGGGATGTCTTGACCCAGATGCCTAGACTTCATATCCCAGCTGGCCCCTGCTTTGTCCCAAGAGGAGTCAGACAGTTTGGTTCTATCATATTTTCTGAGGCTCTCAAGGTTCTCTATTTAATAGTCACCTCTTGCTGTTTTTCCACCCCTTCTCCCATCCCCAGGCTCTCAGGGGTTTGGGGTGACACTGTCCCTAAGCCCAACAAGCACAAACAGACTGAAGCAGAGGGCTTTGAAGTCCCTGAAATATTAAGAGGCAGCAGGGGTACAAGCTAGCAGTCACAGCTGCCTATCTATGAATTGCTGTTTCTGAAAATTCAATTATTATAATAACAGTACACGAACAATCTCACTCATCTCAGCCCACCCACATCATCTCAGTGTCAGCTCCTGTGAAGTGCTGCACATTTAAAAAATAAAATATATGAAATTTTTATGGAAATGCAGCATACACTCTCACCTCCTCTTTGTGTTCCCTCTGGTTACTCTACCAATTTAAAAAACACAGAAGTAATGAGTAGGTGATGCCAAATAAATAGGTCTTTTTTTTTTCATTTTTATCTATGCTTCTTGAAAAGTTTCATGATTACTCTCCTCCCAACTTGGATAACAATGTTTCTTGCAATTTGTCTTTAGCTTTTCAGATGCTTAGCCTTTGATCCCTGGCCAGAGTCAGATTATAATTCACAGACAGGCCTCACTCTCCTCTGATATTTGTTCCTCTAGATGTTTCCAGTGATTTAAAAAATATATGCAGTATTACAAGCTTTATGGAGATACAATTCACAGACCATACAATTCACCCATTTAAAGGGTGCAACTGATGGTTTTTAGTATATTCACAGAGTAGTCCAGCCATCACCACAATTAGCTGAACATTTTCATTAACCCCCAAAATAACTCCATGTCCACTAGCTGTCACTCCATCCTCTCCTTCCCCAGGGGTTCTTCACTTGTCACAGACAAGCAGCAAAGATTACAGAAATGATATTACATTATTGATGATCTCTTCACTGAGATCTCGACCCCAGTGTCCCTGACTGAGCTGGGGGAGTGGTATTTGCTTCCAGGAGGCTCAAGGGGCATTGCATTATGAGAAACTCCAGTGCAAATGACTAAGGGTGATATTCTAGTAGCCATAATAAAGCGTTTGTCATACGGACCCAGTTATTTACAAATAGAGTATTAATTTTTTCCTTTTTTTTCCCCAGGAACAATTCCTGAACTGAAAGAGAAGTTTTTAAAACTACCTGCCAAAAGTCTGCATGCAAAACTATTTTCCCATGGCCCTCAAGCCCACCCTTGGCACCCCTTCCTCTCTTAGTACTCTCAAAACTCTGGGCCCTCTCATGACCCCAGCTGACAAGGTCCCCACCAGACTCAGACGTAGTTCCACACTTCTTATATATGCTTTCTGTCTGTCCATTCCTCAACACTCATCAGAGCAGAATTCCTCCTTATTTCCGCTAGGCACTAGTTTTTTTCATTGCAGTGGACAGTGTTAGGTTAATACACCTTCATCCTGGTTAATGTAAAATCTTAACCCTGTGTGAAGAAATCACTCTGAAAGCTGCTGTTCTATTTAAACATGACAATCAAAGTTCTGAATAATCGCGTGGGAGAACGAGAGTGGGTAGAGAAGGGGAGAGAAGGAAGCTGTGATTCTTTTAGGAATTAAATGCATTTGAGTCAGAGGTCAGTGTCAGAGGCCAAACTACAAGTTTGGTGGAATAGCAGTGGATGAAACAGCTTCCTCACCAGGGAGCATTTTCTCCCAGGATGTGATGTATAAATTCCAACTCAGCCTGCTAAAAATAACTTTCAGTGCTAAGTAATGTTCATACTAAATGCCTGTTAGGGATGAATTTGGCAGTGGTAACTGTGGAGTAAGTGCTAGAGCAAGGCTGAGGGTGCAAAAGATTCCCAGGTAGCTTGCTAAGATCCCAGTTTTGGGTCCCACCTCCAGAGTTCCAGCAGGTATGGGGCAGACCCAGTATTATTCAGGCTCACAAGGAGTTCCTAGGTCACACGTTAAGAAACACCATGCCAAAGAAACTCCAGACTGGCATAACAGTTGCACAATGCAACTAGAAATTTGCAGATGATACAGGCTCCCCTGTTATCTTTCTCCTCTGCTTGCCATGGAGAGAGAAAACATCTACGGAGGGATGGGTACCTGGCAAATGTTCCCAGAAAGTTTTCAGGAGGCCGCTAAATGTCTCAAAGGCGCAAGGAAAGATGCCTGAAATTCCCTTTGGAAAAAATTTAAACCTGCAAAATGGTTGGTGAAAGTGTATATCCCAGACTAGACTCAACAGCTGTTAACCTTTTCATGTCCACACCATCTCTCCCTGTTTAGAGACTTACTTCCCTTTAGCCAAATCACCTGAAAATACACTCCAGACTTCATGTCAGTTCACCTCTAACTTCTCCATTCATTCCATGCATTTCTCATAAACATGGGTGCTCTCATATACAACCACGTCACCGTTGCCACATCTAAAAAAGACCAACACTAATTCAATAACATCACTGTTGTACTAAAATTTCCCTCCCCTTGTGCCAAGTGGTCAGTGTAGCTTTGCACTCATCCAGGCTTCTGTCAAAGCTCATATATCATATTAATATTTGGTTAGTATGTCTCATTATTGCCTCCAACCTGAAACCAGATCTGCACTTCCCTCGGTTCTTCATGATGTTGAATCCTCTTTAGAGTCCAAGTCAGCTGTCCTACAGAATATCCATATTCTGGATTCTTCTCTTTCCTGAAATTCAATTGCAATCAGACATTTATGGCAAGGATGCCACACAGCTGAGGCTAAGTACGTTCCATTTCATGACTCGAGGGAACATGTGATGAAAAGTCATCAGATGAAAGGTGATGGCGTGGGTATAGTGTTCTCAGTGTTTCTCGGCTCACGGGGAGGGTGGCAGGGGACCACCTTTTCACGGGGCAGATTCCACCATCATTCCTCCACCATCAGTATCTGCCTAACTCTCCACTCTGACACAGCTCAGAGGGTGGCCCTGCTGCTTTCAGCTCTCTCCTATATTTGAACGGCACTATTTCCTGTCTCCTAGTTATACTGCAGACTTGAACTAGAGATTTTATTTATTTTCCTTATTGTGTTAGTCACTCAGTCGTGTCTGACTCTTTGCGACCCCATGGACTGTAACCCACCAGGTTCCTCTGTCCGTGGGATTCTTCAAGCAAGAATACTGGAGTGGGTAGCCATTCTCTTCTTCAGCGGACATTTCCCACCTAGGTATTGAACCCAGGTCTCCAGCACTGCAGGCAGATTCTTAACCATCTTGACCTGATATACATGCTTTTTGAAAGAGTGTGGAAAATTAGAGGTCCTGTCATTTTTCTGTAAGAAATTGGAAGTTCTGAATGAGCTTTTAGGGTCAAATTTTCTTAAAACCTCTAAGAGTTTGAGCTAAACATAAGCAATAATATAACCAATTGACTTTGCTTCTATGAAAATATTTATAGTGAGTCAAAGTTTGTTTTTTACCTACAGTTGAGATGAAAATAAAGGGTAGATAAGTGGTGATTGATAGTTCTTAAAATGTGTATGAAGGTAGTTATTTGTGTTTTTATTTTTTCATGTTTTCTTTTAAATTATTTAATAGCTATTTCTATTATGTGAATGATGTTTTCTAACTGGCTATTATGTGAATGAAGTTTTATATTTAATATAGTCTATTTCTGTATAAAAATCTTAATCACCTGTGAAAGTGAAAGCTGCTCAGTCATGTCCAACTCTTTGCAACCCCATGGACTATACAGTCCATGGAATTCTCTAGGCTAGAATACTAGAGTGGGTAGCCTATCCCTTCTCCAGGAGATCTTCCCAACCCAGGAATTGAACCGGTGTCTCCTGCATTGCAGGCAGATTCTTTACCAACTGAGCTATCAGGGAATATTCATGCACTAATCTGTGCTGCCAATCAATCTGTGAAGCAATATAAAATACTCTTGAGAACCTTTGAAATCCCAAACCGTGTCTCAGTGTAGTTGAAGGTGGCAGCCATGATGCAGAGTAAAAAATGTCCTCATGTACGCAAGTCCAAGAAATAAAGTGATGGCTGCTGCTGCTGCTGCTAAGTCACTTCAGCCGTGTCCAACTCTGCGCAACCCCACAGACGGCAGCCCACCAGGCTCCTCCGCCCCTGGGATCTCCAGGCAAGAACACTGGAGTGGGTTGCCATTTCCCTCTCCAAAAGTGATGGTAAGACACCTTAAATCCTTTCCGGAACAAGTCTGGGTTTTTCATTTCATTTTTGAAATTAATTATTGACACCAGATGTCCATTCAATTAAAAGCATTTCTCATGAAGAACTGTAGAGAGTCACAAAGCAGTTGAACATCTTAGAAATATCCTTCAGTCCTCTCATTTTGCAGGTGAAGAAGCAAAGGCTGGAAAAAGATAAGGAACTAGTGCAAGGTCATACTGCTCATCCAAGGCAGATTCAGAAAGATTCCTAAGAAGTCCAGATAAAGGCAGGAAGTACATGAACTTACCAAAGACATATATCCAATGAGACAGGTCTTTGGGTTTCTCAAATTACACCTCAGAGCTGTAGGCAGAACATCTATAAATATGGCTGGCTCTGTCTTTCCCTTACCTTTCTCCCCTGGAAAATGTTAACCATTCTATCCAAGATTATATCTCACTGGCTGGCTGACTTTCTTCTTAAAACTGGCTCTCTAAACTGATCACATTATAGACATGATTTACCTTTTTAAATTTGCTCGTGTGTACCACTGCAGACTCCTTTATTGGGCCCAAAATAGCAACGGTCCCAAGTGAGGCATTAAAATCGAATGACCTCGTTAAGCACAGCCAGCCCTTCCTGACTTTATAAAATACTTTCACAACATTGTACAGCATCATTGAGATTTTAAGGAAAAATCCTCACTTAGAGCCATTGACAGAAACTATATTTCTTTTTTGCCTCTTGTTTCTTCCTTGACTGGAAAAAGTCTTTGTGCTTTCCTTCTCCTTCCAAACCAGGACATCAATCCATTTCTGGCTATCGGCCCAGGAAAGATGTGCCTGAATCCATTAGGCTGAAAGAGTTTCACTGTGTCACTGTACTGGAAGATTAAGTGGCCAGGATGACGTCACACAAAGAACTGGAGCGAGAACTCTCCCCCTCCCCGACACAGCACTAAGGCAAGAGACATCCTTGACCTCAACAATCTCGTCTCCTGAAGGAAAGGAACAAGGAGCACTCAGGCAACCAGGACCAGAATATAAGCAAAAGCTTCAGAGACACTCATTATGTTGAAATAAACTGATTATAGGGGAGAACCTTATTATCTTGCAGTTTTGTTGAGATCTAATTGACACAGAGTGTAACTCTGAGGTATACAGCATGACTTGACCTATAAATGTTGTGAAATGATTACCGAGATAATTTTAGTTAACGTCATCTCCTATGGTTACAAAAGGAAAAAATGTTTTCCTTGTGGTGAGAACTTTTAGGATTTACTCTCTTAGCACCTTTCAGACATTCAACCCAGTAATGTTAAGTATAGTCTTCATGTTCTATATTCTGTCCTCAGTACTTATTTATCTTCTAACTGGAATTTTGTACCTTTTGACCACCTTCATCCACTTTTCCTACTCACTAACCCCTGCTCTAGTCAGTACGTTCGGTTTTCTGTATTTAGGAGTTCAGGGTTTTGTTTTTTGGCCTCACTTATAAGTGAGATCATACAGTATTTGTCTCTCTGTGTCTGACTTATTTCATTTAGCATAATGCCCTCAAAGTCCACCATGTTGTCACATATGGCAAGATTTCCTTCTTTTTTATGACTGAATCATATTACATTGTATATACACATACATATACATGCATGCATCACATTTTCTTAAGGTTTCCCTGGTGGCTCAGATGGTAAAGAATCCGCCTGCAATGCAGGAGGCATAGGTTCAATCCCTGGGTCAGGAAGATTCCCTGAAGAAGGGAATGGCTGCCCACTCCAGTATTCTTGCCTGGAGAATTCCATGGCCAGAGGAGCCTGGTGGGCCACAGTCCACGGAGTCGCAGAGTCGGACAGGACTGAGTGACTAAGCATGCACATGCACCACATTTTCTTTACCCATTCATTTACTGATGAACACTTCGGTTGTTTCTGTGTCTTGGCTATTGTTAGTAATTCTGCAGTAACTATAGGGATTCAACTATCTATCTGACATAGTGATTTTGTTTTGGGAAGAACCTTTTGGAGTGTCAGTGTGCCCACATAACACAGTTGTAGCACATTTATCCTCTAGGCCAGTGGTGGTCTCATGGGCTATTTCTTACCGAGATGAAGCTTTTTCTTTTCTTGCCATCTGCTCTGAGCTATGGGATTTCAACTTTGCTTATCATTCTTCCTCACCCTGCCTTCTTGTTTTCCATAGAACAAACTGTGCTCTCTTTGTGTGATACTGCATCAATGTAGAAAGTGACTATACAAGCATAAATCATGCAAAGTGATCTTATCAATGGAAAAAAATTACAGTTGTTTTGTGAGCTTTACAAATTGTTGTCTGAGAGATAATAAAACATATATATTGGTCTCTGTTCCCGGTTCCTGATACAGAACTCCTGAAACCTTTGTAATTTCCTAAGCAATAAGAGCACTGGGAACACTTTCTGTTCTATTGCAGTGACTCTGGATGGGGACTGGTCACCAGAAAGACTAAGCCATGATAGAAGCTTGGAATCTTCATCCCTGTCTCTATCGTCCAGAAAGGAGAAAGAAGCTGGAAAGAGAGTTGATAATTGCTTGTGCCTGCCTGATGAAGCCACCATAAAATACATGGTTTTGATGGCTTCTAGGTTAATGAACACATCCACACTGGGAGGGGGACAGACCCCAGCTCCACAGGGACAGAAGCTCCAGTGCTGGGGGCCCTTCCAGGCCTTACCCTATGTATGTCTTAATCAAACTGTTCATCTCCATTCTTCAATAAACTGGCAAACGTAAGTGTTTCCCTCAGTTCTGTGAGCTGTTTTAGCAAAGTAATTGAACCCAAGGAGGAGGTCATTGGAATTTATAGCCAGAAGGACAGGTGATAACATGGGATTGTGATTAACCACTAAAGCACGTGTGTATGTGTGTGTATGTGAATGTGTGGAGCTGGGGAGGTGGGGGAAGCAGTCTTGTGGGGCTGAGCCCTTGACCTGTGGGATCTGACACTATCTCCAAGCAGACGGCGTCAGAATTCCTTTGAATTGCAGGGCACCCAGCTGGTGTCCCAGAGAATTGCCTGCGTACATACATGTTAAGTCACCCAGTCATGCCAACTCTTTGTGACCCCATGGACTGTAGCCTGCAGGGTTCCTCTGTCCATGGGATTCTCCCAGCAAGAATACTGGAGTGGGTCGTCATGCCCTCCTTCAGGGGATCTCCCCAACCCAGGGACAGAACCCAGGTCTCCTGTGGCCCCTACACTGCAGGTGGATTCTTCACTGTTGAGCCACCGGGGAAGCCCTAGAGAATTGCCTGGTATGGGGCAAAAATGTCCACACATAATGGTGATCAGAAATGTCAGAAGTGTAGTGTTTCTGTGAATAGTTAAAACGACTAAGGAAGGAAACTCATAGTAGGGAAAAACCCATTTTCCCTTCTTTGTAGGCACTCTACACAGAAGGGAAAAGTTGGAGTTTTTTAATTTACCATTGTCCAAGCATTAAAAACTCTTGCTGTTGGTAATAAATGTATAAAGAAATAGTAGAATTTAGTACACTATAATTTGGAACATTAGAAACACTTAGAATGAAAATGCTTTATTTCATTTCTCTTTATACCTCAAAAATACTTTCTCAATAGTAATTTGAACAATAATCTTCTTCTTCTTCTTGTATAATTTATGATAGGAGCAAGCATCCTTCCATTTGCTTTGGCAAACCGTCATACTGCTTTTAAAGTTCAGATCAGCTTCTAATGTTTTATCCTTTGCATTTTCAATGCTGTGCGATGTCTCCAAGGTTTCCTTTAACTTGAAGTTTTTTGCCCCCGTCACTTCCAGAGACACACAAATCCTTTTTGTCACCACCAGTTGTAAAATTTATGTCAGTTGTTATTCATTCCTCTGACTACAGATCTAGTCTTTAGAAGAGCATCAGTGTCAAGGTTCCCAGTCACTTCTGCTTCTATAATTCTATTTACATTCAACTCAAATTTCAGCATTATCACTTGTTGTTTAATTTTTTTCCTGCAGCCTCATCTTCATTACCTAATTCCTTCTTTTGACTATCCATTTTTATAAAACATCACCCAGGTGTATCACTGGGAGATGAGTTTAACCCAACTACCCTTTGCTACCTGCGGTTGAACTGAATAATATGCAATGACCGAGTACTAACCGACATTAAAGTAAGAGATGTGCTAGATCACTGATCAATGTGTTGATCTGTTATGTGTGTAGTGATTTGTAGACTGAAGAGCTAGCAGTAAGAGATGTACTTTATGCAATTATCATAGTATGCTACAGTAACTAAAATTTGAATTGTATTGTTAGAGACATGCTATTAACTAAACCATGGTAGTGTGAAAATCATGTAGAGTGAAGACTACCTTGTAACCTAAGTGTATGTACATGTCATATTTTATACAGTTTTCACACTCCTGGTAAGTATAAAAGGGCTTGTCTTGCTTGGGCAAAATGGAAAAATGATGTCAACAATCTTCTTGCTCTTCCTCAACTAAGCAAGGTATTTATACCCTTATCTTATTGAAAACCAGTCCAAACTAATTGGACATATAGCTAAAGGTAAATGCATAAAAGGCCAGAAAAAACTGCAAAAAAAAGAATAATGGGAAAAGGTCCAGTCCTATCAGATATTAAAATTAAGTGTAAAGCTATAATAATTAAAACGATGAGGAACCAGCACCAAAATAAGTAAATTATCTGATAGACCTGGCATTTCCAATCAAAACAAGAGAGGCAGACCACGCAACAACTGCCTCATTTAAAGAAATCATGGAAAGCTGGTCCATTTCCCTGGTAACCAGTAAAGAGAAACTGAAGTGATGAGAAACCATGATTAACTGCCAGATTGTCAAATATTTGAAGAGAACAACAATTCCCAACATTGATGAGCTGCAGTAATGGGCAAATTGTCACCTTTCTGAATAGTATTATGTGCAAAAGCCTTTAAAAAGTGCATAACTCTCTCTCCCAGCATTTATGAGAAGTTGGGGGCTCCTGGATAAAATCCTTTGTGTGGTTTTTCAGGCCTGGTCACAGGCAATTACCAAGGCTTTACCTGGCAGGTGTCACCAGAATGCTGCCCTCCTGACACCAGCCTGGGGTCACAGCTGTGCATCACAGTCTGAAGGGGGATGCACTCAAGGACCCGGGTCCCCTTCGCTGCTCACATTCTTCAGATATTTCCATTCCAAGCCTAACACCTTCACTTCTGGGTCCTGAGACTTGAGGTGAGGTCTTCAGATGCCCCTGCAGAAGCCTCCTTATGAAGGGAGAAGGGGAAGCCAGGAGGACCATTTCCCTACTCTGGCTTGGTACCCAGTACTCTTCCACTCCTGCCTCTTCCCTCTTGTGCCCCCCACAATCTCAGAGGCTATAAAACTGCCAGAGTCTTTTGTTCAGGGCTCCCTGAACAGTGAAATGATCCCCAGGTTTGCACTGACCCAGCTGACCCTTCACCAGGGCACAGCTCCACAGAGGAAATTAAAGAGGGAGAGTCAGTGTTTTCTCCAGTTCTAGTCTTTTACTTGAATTATGGTAGAAAATGAGTAAAGCTTTAACTGTAACTTAGATTTTGACTCATTGTTGCTTTAATCGACTCTAACACTTAACAGACAGCTCAACTGTCTCTCCAAATCAGCTAAGCTCCTGAGAACTTACGTCCCAAGGAAATACTAAAACAACTGTGCAAAGTGCTGTGTGAAGATGTTCAACACAGAATTATTTAGAATAGGGGGAAGCTTTTAAAAAAAAATCTAACTGCCCATCAACAGGGGAATGGTAGGTGTTGCTGTGAAGGTATTTTGTAGATGTGATTAAAATCTACAATATGTTTACTTTAAGAAAGGAAGAGTATCCTAGGTAATTTGGGTGGACCTGATTCAATCATTTGAAAAGCCTGAAGAGTGGAACTAAGGCTCTCCTGAAGAAAAAATTCCATCTGTGGATTGCAACTTAAAGCCCGAGAGTTCCAATCTCCCCTTTCTGAAAGCTCTAGTAGTGTGCCAGCCCTCACAATCACATAAACTGATTTTTTCCTAGATCTCTCTCTCTCTTCGCCTCTCTTATCACTTTCTACTTCTGATGGAATCCTGGCTAATATACTGAGTAAATTACCACCTCTCTGATTTTTAATTTCTTCATCTATAAAATGGGCATAGTAATAACCTCACGCGTTTGCTGCAAGATTTTTATTTGATAACTTGATAAATGAGGTAAAGCACCTAACATGACTGGCATATAGCAGGCCCTTAAGAAATGGTGATCCCATAGATCACCTCTGCTTTTCTAATCCACAAATTCTAATTCTGCCTCTGCAACCAAAAGCAGTGTGTCTCTTCCTTTGTTCATACAGTTCCCCTTCAAATATCTGAACCCATCTATTTCACATTTATTTAGCTCTAGATGGGTTGGCAATTTCAGAGGGACTCGGCCAGGTATGCTTCTCCTCTGGGCTTATTTCTCTCACTTGATTGTTGGCTGGTTGAAAACAACCTTGGATCACATTTGGTAATGTTCTATTGATCAAAGCAAAACGTGAGGCCAAGCTCAGAGGCAGGTGGGGGACTATACAATTATAAACATCGGGCATGGATATGGGGAAGTCATTTAATGAGGCCATTAATACAACTAATCTACCACAGTCTTCTCTTTAGCCAACACTGTTCACAATCCCTCCTATGTGCAAAATACATTCATCACCAATAAAGGCCTCTCAAAATCTTATCCAAGCATGGCATGTGGCTCAAAGCCCATGATTTTGTGATATGCATCAGATTAGATATGTCTCTTCTTTATCTTGAGACTTATGAGCAACTGGATTATTGATAATATAAATAAATATGGCCAAGCTCTCTGGCAAGAGCAATTATTTCATCACCCTTGCCTGGATGACAAAAATTATAGCATGAACTGCAAGACACAGCCCAATTTCAGATAAAGTAAAATGTGAGGGGAAAGAGTGCTGTAGAATTGATAGAATATGGTAAGTTTGAGAGCAATCAGCCTTGTAGAACTGCAAACAGCATGTTGAAGCCATGGGACTATTTGACATTGCCTAGGTTGTGCTGCTGCTGCTGCTAAGTAGCTCAGTCATGTCCGACTCCTCGCGACCCCCTGGACTGCAGCCCACCAGGCTCCTCTGTCCATGGGAGTTTCCAGGCAAGAGTACTGGAGTGGGGTGCCACTGCCTTCTCCGGCCTAGGTAGTGAGTGTATGTAGAAAAGAGGTTGTAGTATTGAGCCCTGAGACATCCCCATAATTAAAAGGAGGAAGGTAAGGAATATTCAGCCAAGAAGAGCTACAAAGTACAAGTAATGAAGTAGGAGACGAACCAAGAGAAATAATGTCACACAGCAAAGCGGAGAAATAATTTCAAGAGGAGAGAATCAGATGCTGACTCAGCTGAGCCCGATGCTGTAGACAGGGTTAAGAACAGAACTGAGAGCTGCCTCCTGGCTTACAGCAACATGGGGGTCATTAGTGATGACCTCAGCAAGAGCTGTTTCAGTGAAGTGGTAGAAGGAAAAGCTCGATAGGCATGAGTTCAAGAAAGAATGGGAGGTCAAGGAGTAACGTGAGTAAGGAGAACTTTTAAAAGTAGCTTTGCAGGGAAAAGGGAGCCCAGCAACGGGGCAGCAGGAAGGTGAAGCCAGGCCAAGGTATAGCCTTTTCAGATGGAAGATGCTGAAGAATGTCTGGATGCTAGCGGGAATGATCCAGTGTAGAGGGCAAATCTGATATTTGAGAGAGGGGGGTAAGTGCAAGAATGACGTCCTTAACTAAGGGAGAAGGATAAGAGCCAGAGCATAAGTGAAGGGGTTAGTAGTAGTGGTAGTGTTAGTCGCCAGTCGTGTCTGGCTCTTTGCAACCCCAGAGATGGTAGCCCGTCAGACTCCACAGTCGGTGGAATTCTCCAGGCAAGGATACTGGAGTGGGTTGCCATTCCCTTCTCCAGAGGATCTTCCCAACCCAGGGATCGAACCCAGGTCCCCCAGGTCTCCTGCATGGCAGGCAGATTCTTCACCAACTGAGCTTCAGGGAAGTCCCTAAGTGAAGGAGTTGGTCATGGGTAAAAGCCAGGACCCCACATCCATCATAATAGGCCTGGAGGTGATGTGTGGGTTGGTAGATCTGCTAGTGAGAGTGTCACTTCCAATGGCTGTTTTCTGAGGCAAGCTCCCCTTCAGTCTGTGAGGGCAATGTGGGGGGCTATTCTGTGATAGAAACAGAATACCAAGCCTCCAATAATTTTTGGTAGATTTCCTTGGGTTTGGTAAATAATCTATATTTGTTATTTATGCAGAATATCATTAGACTATAAATAGTAATTTTCTTGTCCATGCCAATGCCCATTTCTATCATTGCTGTTTCATTTTTATTGCTTTGCCCAGAATTTCTATAATAAGGTTAAGCAATGATGACTTCTAGCAAGCATCCTAGAATTGTTAAGAAATTAACAGAAATGCTTCTAGTTTTTCTCCCACAGAGTGCAAGATAGCTGCTGTTTTAGAAGACAGCTACCATTTCAAATTAATTGGAGACAAGGGATTTTTATCAAATACTTTCTGGGTATCTATTGATCATATAATTTTTTTTTCTTAAGTTCCTGCTGTACTATACTAACAGATTTTTTTTCCTTAGGTAAGTTTCTGGACTTGGTCTCAAATATTAAGAAATGTCCATGGAACAGAATCTGGGAATGGATTGTAAGTTAGAAAAAAGAAAAAAAAAAAAAAGCACGGTGTTGTCCAATTGGTCATGATGCTTTTGTTGTAACCTCTCAGACAGACATGAGGAAGAAGAAATGCAACCACCAAGACTGAAATCTGGCAGAAATCCTGTTACTGTTACATAGGCTACATCCTCTCTGCACAGTTCATTTCAAGCTAATTGTAGAGAAAATGATGAATTAACAGCAGTTAATGAAGAGTTTAAATTCTATTTTCTTCTCTTGCAGGTTCTCAGGCAAGAAACGACTACAGCTGTCCCTCTGTATCCACAGGGGATTGGTTCCAGGACCTCCCAGGGATACCAAAATCCATGGACCTTCAAGTCCCTTACATAAAACAGCAAAGAATTTGCATATGATCTACACACATCCTCCAATTTACTTTAAATCATCTCTAGATTACTTAAAAATACCCAATAAATGCTATGTGAATAGCTGCCAGCAAGTGGCAATTCAAGCTTTGCTTTTTGGAATTTTCTGGTAAAAATTTTTTTTTCAGAATATCTTCTATTCACTGTTGGCTGAATCCATGGATGCAGAACCCACAGATAAGAAAGGTGACTTGATAGATCTTTTACTGTACTCAATAAATGGTCTTCACATTTCTTACTTTGTGATTATCCCCAATCATTCAAGGGAAGGAGAAAAAAATCTGAAAGAGTCTATTTAAAGGAAAAAATGGTATGACAGAGAGGAAGTGAAGAGCAACTTGGCAATGAATCCACTGTTTTTAAACAAGTCAATATTAAACAAACATATCAATTTTTATTCTATTTTTCTCTTTGTATACAATTCTCAATTAAACTATACCTGCCTTTCAAATGTGCTCTTCAAATGAGCCATTTCACTATAATTTCTGCACTGTTTCAGTAAATACATTTGCATCCTAGTTCTTCTGCAGTGTTGGTTTAAAGTTAATGACTTGAGATTACAGTTACTGACATAAAACCGTTCTCTTTGGGGACAGAAAAGCACAGTATAAACTTCTCCCCTCTTTGTCTATCTCACAGGACAATTTAATGCAGAGTTGTAAGGGATACAGACATTGATGCTCCCCGAGCCTCACCGCTCTCCTGAGTTTATTGTGTCACATGGAAAGACATCTGTGCTCTGAGGCTTTTCCTAGAGCTTCACCAATCCAATCCTCTCTATTTTACAGAGCTTGTGATGCATGCATACCGAGACTCTGCATATAGAGCATAATTAAAATAGGCTTTCCTCCTGGAAGCCAGAATGTCCTTTCTATTGCCAGTCCTTAAGACCAGAGGGTGAGGTTTCAGGATGCTAACCCCCTTAAGAAGGCTCCATCTTGCTATAATGAAGCCTGAGAATGCTTACGAGATCACCTCCAGTGCACATCATTATCATCTTCAATACAAGACACTGGAAATAAGTTTCAGGCATCCTATAAGTTTTAAATAAATTCCCACATGAATTGGAAATAAAACTTGCCTCTAGACATGTAGCCAGGATTCTGACATATTCAGTTCAGTTCAGTTCAGTCGCTCAGTCATGCCCGACTCTTTGCGACCCCATGGATTGCAGCACGCCAGGCCTCCCTGTCCATCACCAACTCCCGGAGTTTACTCAAACCCATGTCCATTGAGTCAGTGATGCCATCCAACTATCTCATCCTCTGTCGTCCCCTTCTCCTCCTGCCTTTAGTCTTTCCCAACATCAGGGTCTTTTCCAATGAGTCAACTCTTTGCATCAGGTGGCCAAAGTATTGGAGTTTCAGCTTCAACATCAGTCCTTCCAATGAACACTCAGGACTGATCTCCTTTAGAATGGACTGGCTGGATCTCCTTGCAGTCCAAGGGGCTCTCAGAGTCTTCTCCAACACCACAGTTCAAAAGCATCAATTCTTTGGCACTCAGCTTTATAGTCCAACTCTCACATCCATACATGACTACTGGAAAAACCATAGACTTGACTAGATGGGTCTTTGTTGGCAAAGTAACGTCTCTGCTTTTTAATATGCTGTCTAGGTTGGTCATAACTTTCCTTGCAAGCAGTAAGCATCTTTTAATTTCATGGCTGCAGTCACCATCTGCAGTGATTTCGGAGCCTAAAAAAATAAAGTCTGCCACTGTTTTCACGGTTTCCCCATCTATTTGCCATGAGGTGATGGGGCCAGATGCCATGATCTTAGTTTTCTGAATGTTGAGTTTTAAGCCAACTTTTTCACTCTCCTCTTTCACTTTCATCAAGAGGCTCTTTAGTTCTTCTTCACTGTCTGCCATAAGGGTAGTGTCATCTGCATATCTGAGGTTATTGATATTTCTCCTGGCCATCATGATTCCAGCTTGTGCTTCATCCAGCCCAGTGTTTCCCATGATGTACTATTAGATGTGATCATTTATATCCAAGTTCAGTGGATGAGTTCCTAAGTCCACCTTTTCCTTTAATTTTAGACAGACATCAAATTGACTTGAAGAGAGACAGATGCTACCATCACTTAACAAAATTCCAAACCATCAAAGTGCATGCAAACAGTGTTTCATCAGGTGTACTCCTGTGATATTTTCTGAATTTATGTTCTAGCAAGCCCCCTGAGTTGTATTTGAAAATCACCAACCTGTAGTGTTGTAGGAGTAAAACTGGAGGGAAGGTGGAAGGGCACGACTTTTAAAAGAATGACATAGCCATAGGACATGATGAAAACTGGTTAGAACTAACTTGGTCCAAGATGGTGGAAGATCTGACTTCCAGTGGACCCTTGAGCCTCATTATATGCTCATTGTAATACATTAGCATATGCTAAATGACGCACACATCAGTGCCATGACAGTTCTGAGGCCAATCGTCAAAGACCAAAAAGTGGGCAGTGGCCCAATTCCTGAAAATCTCTACCCCTTCCCCAAAATAGTTGAAATAATCCTCCCTCTCATTAGCCTATGAAATTACTCAGCCCATAAAAACTAACCATGGCCATATTTCAGGGCCTGTCACTGTCTGAGATGGCCCACACTCTGTGTGTGTGTGTGTGTGTGTGTGTGTGTAGAGTGTGTTTGTCTTTAAGTAAGTCCACTTCTTATCTATCACTTTGTCTCTCACTGAATTCTTTCTGTGAAGAGACATCAAAAATCTGAGCTTCCATCCTGACACCAGGTGTGTGATCTCAACTAAAAGACCACGGGTTCAAGTCTCAATCTGAGTTTTTCCTTCTTTGCTATACTTTTCCTTCCCAATTTGTACTGAAGGCAGGTAATTAACAAAGTGGAAAATACCTGGCTTCCAGAAGCCATATAGAGTGCAATTATAACAGGCTCTTTGCTTCCATAGCTGCTGCATATTGTGTTCAGAAGCTCAACACAGTGACAACTGCAGCTTTTTTTTTTTTTTTAACTGTTCCATGAAGCTGATGATCTGGAAAGATTTAATGTGGGATTTAATTTCTTGCCTTTAGGTGCAAACATTTTTGACAGTCAAATACAGCTATGCTAGGTAATTGATTTTTATTATTTCTTTGGAAAATTGCAGATAAATCTTCCAGCATTTGAAGAAGTTCTAGGATTTGCTTTTCCTGTATCTCTAACAACAAGAGAGTGGTAGATAGAATTCAAAGGCTCAGTCTAGAATAAATGTGTAAAATTACACGATGAAGAGCAACTTTCATCCATATTAGGATAGCTACTATGAAAAAAAAAAAACTCAAACCTGGAAAACTATGTGTCGGTAAGGATATGGAGAAATCAGACCCTGTGCGCTGTTGTTGGGAATGTAAAATGGTGCAGCTGCTAGGAAAACAGGACAGTGGTTCCTTGAAAAATTAAAAACAGGTTCACCCTATGATCCAGCAATTCTACTTCTAGGTATGTTCTCAAAAGGATTGAAAGCAAGACCTCAATTTTATATTTCTATACCACGTTCAAAGCAGCATCATTCACAATAGCTAAAACACTGAAGCAACACAAGTGCCTATCAATGGATGAATGGATAAACACAGTGTGGTATATTCATACAGTGGAATATTATTTAGCCTTAAAGGGGAAGGAAATTCTGACATATAGTACAGCATGGATGAAAGTTGAGGACATTACATTAAATAAGTAAAACAAGCCAATCCCAAAAGGACAAATACTGTATGATTCCATTTATATGAGGTACTTAGGTTAAACATCATAAAGACAAAAAGTTGAATGGTGCTTGCCAGGGCCTGAGGAACAAAGAAATGGAGTTATTGTTTATTTGGTATAGAATTTCAGTTTTTGCAACATGAAAAGAATTCCAGATGTGGATGGTGGTGATGGATAGACAACAATATGAATGCACTTAATACCACTGAAGTATAAAAAAGAAAATTTCTCCCAGGAGGAGAAGGATCAACCTCTTGCACTTTCTTACTCCATAGTGCTCTACAAGCACGATAAATAACAAGTTCACTCTGTACGATCTTGTGTCTCCAAGGCCGAGGTGACCTGTTTGGTCTTCAGGTGGATGGTGAGCCCATCTCTCATGGTCCCCAATGGTGCCCTTCTTACCTCCTGCTCTCACAATGAGGGTGCCCGTGATCACAAGCAAGAATAAATGAAAGTATCTACAGACTCATGATCCCTACATAAAGACAACCCTGTGCACCTGTCCCTCAAATACTGACATCTTAAATATTAAAAAGAAGAGTTTTTATTTTTACTTCATATTGGGCTGCACTAGTGACTATACTGTTGTAATTACGGGTTTCACTGGGAGGCTGAAGATTTTTAAGTCCTCTTCCTATCATCTTTTTTCTTTTAACTAGTTATCAAAATTGCTTTTATTGATGCAAAAGAAACAAATTTCATGATGACTACTGAATACACATATTTACTAACCTTCTTCCCCCTCTTCAGAGCCCCATTAAAATGAAAGCAAAAGGATAAAAGAAGAATAAATGCATAGCAGCAAAGAGACTAAGAGTGGAGCCATGAATGGATCAGAGATTTCAACAAATTTCTGAAAGAAAGTAGAGGAAATGTGTTGATTGGTAGAACATGGTGGAGAAAGTCTTACCTAAGAACATTCTGGAAAGAGTTTTGATGGAAGAGTATGACCAGAGAAGCTCTTATAAAAGTTAAGAATGAGAAGGGGGCTGAAAACAGGATGGGAGAACTTTACTGAGAGGCTGATGACAAAGGAACAATACCAATGGCTTCCCTCTCTTATCTTGCACAATATTTACAACAGTTGCACATAATAGTCAAGAAGCATCTCATAATATTATATAATTTATATTGCTTTCAAATTTGCACTTATATAGAACTAAATGTAATATGTTTGCAAATCTATACTAATTCTTTACATTGGCAACAAGATGGCTGTTGAAAACTAAAAATGAAAATAGTTTATTTAAAATAAGCTAATGTTATGTAACTAAAATATCAAAACAGAGATTAAATTTCAGATTTTAAAAATAATTTTATATAATAATTTGATATTTATTAATGTTATTTTGTAATTTTAAATAAAATGACATTTTAGAAACACATATAGTAACTTGTTTCCATCTTATATTTCCTTTAATTTACATTTTAAAAACATTCTAATTATGCTTTCATTTATATACACATACCTTTGATTTTTATTCCTTTACATCACTTCTTTCAAGAGAATATAAATAATCTAAAAATCTTGATTATAGCAAGGCCATCAGTGAATTTGCTAAAATGAAGGCAAGAAAAAATCAATTTAATGGAAAATACATAATAATGTATGAATTATATATCCGTCTTTATTATTCATCCAAATAGTGCCAGCCCACTGACATACAAAAATAATTAAAATATAATTAAAATAATTAAAAAATAATTAAACCACCTAAAGGCATATACTAAAAATACCTAATCAAGTCATCTTTGATATCTGTTGTCATTTAGTCATGTAGAAAATACTTTATATGTATTTTTTCAGTTTTACAGTTATGAAGGTGTATTTACAAGGTCAGATGAGAGGCCATATTTTATTTAGAGGTGTGATAGCTTAATATTTAACTTTAAACTATTCATATGTGATGCATGGTGCATGGTACATGGGCTTCCACTTGTATTCTTGCCCATTCCCACAAATATTAAGAGAGGGCCTTCAGAGAGGCGCCAGACAGAGCCCCTAGGAGTCGCACCCCTCCGCTGAGACAGCCCCGCGGGGGCGCCTGTGGTTGTGGTGAGCACATGGTGTCACAGCCCAAGGGAGAGGGAGGGCCCTGCCCTTTCATCTTTGTATGTCTGAAATGAACACTCGGGAAATGTTTGGGGATGGATAAATGAGTGCATGCAGGCGTGCATGAGGAACTTATAAATACAACAAATAACAGAGCTATAAATATTAGAAACAGGTTGTAAAAAGTCATAAAAGCAGCAGAGCCATAGATAGTGTTTGGCGCTTGACTTAACATGGTTATTATATAAGATACTCATGAGCCTGAGTTTGTTGATATATGATTGACCTTAAAGGTCATATAAAAATAGCATCAGGAAGAATTAGAATTGGGGTGCGGGGTCATGCTAGCGAGACTTTATAATCCCATGAAGCCACTCTTAAGCGTGGATATCATTTTTCATTATAACATCTTTTTTTTGCAAATTCACTCTGCAATAAAAATGTGATGTAGGAGCATTACTGCTAATTTTGTCTGAGGAAGCAGTAATGATGCTCTGAGACTTTAAAAGAGTATTGATTTTTAGTGCAATTTCTCATTTCTCTGTGAAGAGAACTGGTCTTACATTTCTTTTTCCCTCTACAAGAAAGAATGACATTTACACAATCAGGTGTTTCTGCCTTTGGACTGACAGAAGACAAAGAGTGAGGATGCGAACAGTGAACCCACAAAGTGACAATGAAATAATGTTGTCTGAAGTGTATATTGTCATCTCTGTAATTTTGTACAATTGATATTTCTCCCAATGATCACAGAAGCTAGACTAAATCTTTGCAGCACTATGACTTTAAGGATGTTGTGTGTGTGTATGTTTTCTTGATAAGCTTCAACCCTAGCTGCATTTTAGAATCACTTGGGGAGCATTTTTAAATTACCATTATCACACTCCCCACCACCAAACATGAAGGGAGTCAAAAACTACTGAGTTAAGTAGACAGGACTGATCAGTTCTAACTACTTAACACACTGTGAGATGTTAAACAGGGTAAGTGTGGAGGCAATCGATTGCCTCCAGATTGTATCTGGAATTTCCTTTGAAGGAGCTTCTAACAAAGGACAGAAGTTCCAAGAAAGGGCTGTTCTATTTAGGTGGCAGGCAAGGAGAGCAGGTATCCTGTAAGGGGAGCCTCCACCCAGCCAAATGGCAGAAAATTAGGAAAGAGGCCCTTTATCTGCCTGCCTTCAAGGCATAATTTGTTAAAATCTAGGCTTCTTAAGTCAGAAACCCTGTCTTCACCCTTGTGTCACTAGCAGGCACCATGGTGCAAAGAGCAGGTATTTAATAAATGGTAAAAGAATATACACATGAATAAATAAAAACTGATGTTAATAAAAGACTGTCACAGTTTTGGTGTGAGGTCTGAAAAAGGAGGGGATCAAAGAAGTAGATAGAAACTGGCCCACTGCCAAAGGGAACTACCAAATCACCTATAAAAGAAGTGTTTTGAAACTCTTATCCTGATATATACTTCAAGAGTATCAAAGGATTAAGGGTGAAGAGACCAGGGAGAGGATTTCCTTGGAGAGAAGTGCAGATATACTGTGAACAACCCACCTTACTATGGAAACACTCCCTCCCACTTCAAGAGTAACGAGAGATGCTTCAGAGAGAATCACTGGAAGCCAATACACATCTCCTGAGCCCAGGAAGCCAGTGGAAATCTACACTGAGAAATCTCCAAGGCCAGAGGCAGTGAGTGGAGCCTGCTCATCTGAAGAGGGAGGATGAATGGCCAAGTTAGAATGGGTCTGCACTCCAGAGTTTGTCAGGGCAACGGACACAAGAATGTCTTCTGGGAACCAAATGTGGCCCAGCTGAAAGCTGCCTTAAGAGGACTGCCCAAGAGGACTTCCTGCCAGGAGCAAGTTTGCCTGAATAGAAGGAACCAGGAAGATACCAACAGACATAGGTGTCTGGGGGTGAGGGAGAGGAGCTTGCCAGTTTGGAGAGAAATCTGTTCCCTCACATTTACAGAACTTCAGATGAAAACTTACCAGCTACACAGTGTCTCCAAAGAATCCACAAATGCATTGCGTGAGAGAGTTTTGAAGATCTCCCAAGCCCACTGAGAGTTTTGAAGATCTCCCAGGCCCACTGAGAGTTCTGAAGATCCCCCAGGCCCACTGAGAGTTTTGCAGCTCCCCCAGGCCCATTGAGAGTTTTGCAGATCTCCCAGGCCCATTGAGAGTCAGTTTCAACACCCCCCAAACCCAGAGGGTGCCATCTCAGGTCACAACAGTTCTGCAGAAGAAGTCCTTTCCTGGCCTCTGCCTTCCCTAAAAAAAACTCCCATGTGGGAACTGGGGGTGGATTTGCCTTTCTAATTGCAGGCCCAAGCTATCGGAGAAAAGGCACTTTAACTTCAAGTTTAGAGTTCTCATTATTACACAAGAATGGATTTTTTAATTCTTGCAGTGAAACTGGTTTTTGTGTATGTATGCATATGTGTGTGACCAAGGGTAACTGGAAGACTCTTATTATCTATAAACAAGTGGAAAAAACTCTAGGCCTACCAGAGATTGTGTCCAAGAGAGAGAAGGAATTAGCCCACCAAGTGAGTCTGATCAGGCAAATAAAATTGCTTTATGATTACGCTGTATCAGATGACTTCTGTTCTGTGTAATAGCTACACTGGTTACAGTTTGAACTCAGCAAGTCACTGGTGGTTTAAAAGAAAGAGAAGGTTTTCTCAAACCATTTCCAAGGGTATCCATGAGTGGTTTCCAAGTCATACAGACTATACTTTGACGACTTTCCATTAATGGTTGAGAGTGAAGAGGCAGGCAATGCCATGTTTGAGAATGCCGATTCTGGACTCAGAGTCTAGCGTGTGAGACAATGCTTCCCCACTGGCTCGGTGACCACCCTCTTGTCTTCCCATCGGTGATTCATCAGGTGGCACCCTAGTTTTGTAGGGGAGTAGGGAAGTGAGGCAGGAAAGGCAGCCAGAGGGGGTGTGCTACCACTGTAGGCAGCTGGGAAGTGGTGTAAAACACCCATGCAGAATGATACCCTGGAGGGGTGAGGGAGCTGGGGTTCTTTGCACCAATTACTGTCAGCGTCTAGTGAGGGTTGCTCCTGGGGATGTGAACTCCCCTGCATTTAAGACCTGGTGTGCATGAGGGCAGACTGGTGTGGGGTGTTTTAGAGAAAGTCTCCAGGCACAGAGATGCGGACTGGAAGTGGCGGCTGCTCTAACCCCAGGGGTAGTGAATCTGAGGCACTGGCCTGCATCTGGTATAGCATGTCTCTTTTATCACTCAGTTCCCTGGTTCCCTCTGTCATATCACTGATTCTTCAAGGTGGTAGCTGGTCACAGGTTCTTGAAAGAAAGACTTATAATGGCCATCGGGGCAGTAAGACGAGATACAACCCATACTGTTGCAGTCCTAAGGCGGCAAGTGACGCCCATTATCTTCTTCCCCCCGACCCTTCTAGACTCACCTCGTTCTTGAGCGGCCCTTCTTCTGGTCTAGGTTTCTTGCTCGTGGGGATGACACACACCTTCACCCATGAAAGGTCCCAGCCCTGGTGCCCGACCCGGGTGATAGTTGCTGTAACTGCCCATCTATGGACACAGAAGCACCAAGAGCTGCCCTGTGAGTCCCCTGTAACTTGAGTTTTCGTGAAACACTTTCTGTGTCTCTTAGGAGACATGTCCCTCTCCTGAGAGTCAGGACTTCTGATCGCACAGAGCCTAGAGTTGCAGGTCTGGAAAGCACAGATTTCCCAAGTGGGCCACTGAGAATAATGGTGAGTGGGCCCGCTCCTACTTTAACCTTTTGCGTTCTACCTACTAAAAACACAGTACCATACACTATTATGCAGAAGCCGTCTGGATAATATAAGGTAGGATCAGAGGCTACTGTGACTGTAAGTCCATCGTTGGACACCTTTTATCCTTACCTGGGCCCCTGGTTCACAACATGGTTAACAGGCTTCCATATGAAATCAGACATTCCATGTGCCTGGACTGGCTGAGAAGCTGCGGGGCAAGGAAGGCAAGCACACCTTCAGAACGTGTACGGATCCTAGGAAGAATAAATCGCCGTCCCATCCAGGGCATCAGGTGTAACAAACCTGCCGCCACATCCTCCTCAGCGTGGCACCATATCAAGGACTCAGCATCAGTCTCTGATGTTTACATGTCAGACATTCAGCAAAGGCAACTGCCAGAGCATCTTCAGTGATCCCATGACGTGGGCTCATGAGCAGCCTTCATTCCTGCTACAGGGCTTCCCTGTAGCTCAGTTGGTAAAGAATCCACCTGCACTGCAGGAGACCCGGGTTTGGTTCCTGGGTAGGGAAGATCCCCTGGAGAAGGAAATGGCAACCCACTCCAGTATTCTTGCCTGGACAGAGAAGCCTGGCAGGCTACAGTCCGTGGGGTTGCAAGAGTCAGACACGACTTAGTGACTAAACCACCAACACCGCTGCTACCGTGGCTTCTAAATTCATTGGCCTGTTGTGCAGACACTGGAGTGGACTGACTAGACTGCGTAGCTAGCCGACTTTCACTGGACAAGCTGTCCACTCTATCTCGTTGGTGTCTCTTCTGTGGTGGATGGCCTCTGGTTGGTACTGATATGAGACTGGATGGGAAAGGAAAACAAATGTGGGAGAAGAGTGTATGGGAAATCAGAGAAACTGAAGAGCTTCAAGTTCTACAATGCAGATGAATTATATTGATCAGGGTTATTTCAACTTTCTGTCCTTCAGTTTCACTAAAAGCAAGTTGGAATATCAATCTTTATTCCACTTTCACTGGTATACTTACTGAGAGGAATATCAATCTTTATTTCACTTTCACTGGTATACTTACTGAACCATTTAGGTTATAATAAAGACTTGTGAGTTCTTTGGGTCACATGAGTATGATTCCTTATTATTTTTACTACTGCTCATCAATCACTTCAAAAGATTTCCTTGCTTATGGGGGAAGCAGGAGAGATAACAATTAGTTTTTTTATATTACCTTACTTCCTTTGCTATAAAATGAGTTCCTTGGTGAAAAGAAGTTTTATGTTGGATACCATAACAGTGTACGAAGCTTTCTGTAAGTCTACAGATAGTGCTATTGGGAGAAATATGGTGATGGGGAAGGTATATCCATATCTATACCCATAATGAGTGTCTTTTTCAGTGAAAACAAATCACTGCCCTCTCCTTGATGGATGTGTGTGTGCATATATATATATATATACATATTTTTTTTCCCCCTCTCTGTATGATGATCAGGTAAATCCCTGTCCCTGAGACAGTTATATTAAACTGGAATCTCCTTTGTTACTTCCTTGTTTGGCCAAACCATCCCCCATAAAGCACATGAAGCACAAGGGTTCCTCGGCCTGGGATACAATTTAGAAAGTTTCCCCAACCTTGAAAAATTTGTTAGCCTTGGACCTGACAGAGAGAGGCTTGCTGAAATGGAATAATTTTTTCATTCAGCTTAAGAAGCCCTCGCAGTTCCCATTTCCCAGCAGGCAAAAGCAGAGTGATCAATTCTGAATAGAATCTCTACTGAGAGCATTTTAATCAACGAGAATGAGTACAGAGCGGCTGGCTCACCTCCAAAAATTCACAGACGTGTTTGCACCCAATCAGAAAACAGTAAACAGCAGGCACCAGGCCAGGTCCATTTGGTGTATTAATTTCTTAGTCTAAAATAGATCTTCGAGGCAAACATTTTTCTACTCTCATACAAAGGAATACTTATCCCTTTCTTCCTACCATCTAGACTATCTGGACAGAACTAGCTCCAACCCAGCCTGCAGTAAAGATAGTTTTAATATCCTATAGCATTTTTGTGTATAAATCTATACACCAAGAATAAAAATGGACAGAGAGGATGGGTGCTGAGAGTTAACATAGGGGAATTTAATTTTACATTTTTACATTTTACTTAATTTTTAAGATAATTAGAATTATTCATTTGACTTTGAGCATGTGGGTATAACATAGAGTCCTCAACAGCAAAGCTTAAGTATCTATATGAAGGCGGACACCATGGAAGAAACATTATTATAAAAGGGTTATTGTCATTGTTCAAAAAATAGTTTTGAATTCTTTCTTTGGATTGTCTCTCAGGGCCATCAGAAAATTCAATCTGATAGACCCAAGTCACATTTAAGAGTAAAATGTTTCCTAGTTTATTCATCCATTTATATCTGGCTTGACTCTGAGTGATGTTTGGCAGTTTTAGAAATTAAAATTCACCCTCAAAAGACATCCTGCCATCTCTAAGTATTCCCAAAGCAATATGCATGTGAAGGATAGCCCAAGGATCAATTCCAAATACATTTTGACTAATTGTAGTATCATTAAACTAAGAATTTAGCTATTTAAAGGGACTACTTCAAAAGAGGGAGTATTCTTTTGAATGTAGAAAATTCTCACGTTTTCTTAAAAACTAGTCATATCACTTTACTAATACTTAGTAATTTAATGTTTAATAATATTTATAATATTAGTAATGTTAGTAAAACTAGATAAAAATAATAATCATTTTATAATTTATCAAAATAGGAAATAACTCCAATTCTCCCCCTCCATGTGCAGTTTTTTTGAAAACCATAACATATGTAAGTGTGGTAAATTATTAAACTAATTGTTAAAGGCCTACTTCTCATTTCAGTTCAACTGTGTCTATTTTTTAAGTAGGTATCATGAAACACTAGACTCGTAAGATAAAGCACAAGTTCTATAATGGAATAAATGTAAGAAATGTAACTTGATGTATTCCCTCTTAGATATTCTCAGTGCATGTAAACACATTGAAGGTGCCTCAAAGCTTAGTTATAGCTAATATTTTATGGGGTGGAAAAAGATCTTCCACTCTTGATAAGAACTTGGAAAACATAACAAACATAATTTGTATGTTGTTGGCCCCATTTATTAAAAGCAAGATCAAGGAGGATACAAATGTTTCTTAGCCCAATCATGCTCAGGGTGATTATTTTTTAAGAAAAAGATTACAAGAAATGTTAGTAAGAGGTTGTACCTTTCTCATTTGAGATAGGATGTTTATATGTGCTATATAGTCAGGTACAATGTGCCCTTGGGTGACTTAGGGAAAAATGAGCTCTAGCTGCCACTGGTAAGATCAGGACCCTCATTATCTTCCTTTTACTCTACAGACCAAAGCACATATCCTTATCTGTCCCTCCCACCCTTGTATCCAGCAGAGCCTACGGAGAAGAAATCCCTCAACATCCAGAGTCTGAGGCATCAGACTTTTTAAGATATGAGCATAGTCTTAGGACTATAATGGCCTCCCTAGTGTGGAGTCAGGGGCGGGGAGGGGGGGTGTTGGAACTTTCCAAGGAGGATGGAGACTTTCTCCGAGGATGGAGAAAATAGATTATAGGTTGTGGGTTCTGAATTGAGACTGCAGAGAGGGAAAGCCAAGGAGAGATAAAGAGGAATATGGCATGAGTGATCAGGCCAAAGACAAAACTTGGGGCCTTCTCTCCTCCTCAGCTTCACTCCCAGAGGGACTAAGTTGGATCAAGACACAACTCCTGACTCTCATGTTTTGCACTGATTAAGATGTCCCAAAGGACATTTATCTTTATTCCCATTGACACTTCCAAATTCTTCCTATTTGGGGAAGTTCCCAATTCTATGAAACTTTTTGGAAGTCCAAAAGAAACCAAGAGAAACCCAAGGCCACTTCTCCCCACCTATGGAAATGAAGGCATCATCCCCAGCCAGACTCAACCAATCTCATACTTGGATCTTTCAAGATACTTTGAGTGAGATATGAAAAAATAAAAGATTAGTAATAAAAAAATAAACTAATGGTGACTGCAGCCATGAAATTAAAAGACGCTTCCTCCTTGGAAGAAAAGCTATGACCAACCTAGACAGCATATTAAAAAGCAGAGATAGTATTTTGCCAACAAAGGTCCATATAGTCAAAGCTAAGGTTTTTCCAGTAGTCATGTATGGATGTGAGAGTTGGACTATAAAGAAAGCTGAGCACTGAAGAATTGATGCTTTTGAACTCTGGTGTTGAAGACTCTTGAGAGTCCCTTGGACTGCAAGGAGATCCAACCAGTCAATCTTAAAGGAAATCAGTCCTGAATATTCACTGGAAGGACTTATGCTGAAGCTGAAGTTCCAATAGTTTGGCCACCTGATGCGAAGAGGTGACCCACTGAAAAAGACCCTGATGCTGGGAAAGATTGAAGGCAGGAGGAAAAGGGGACGACAGAGGATGAGATGGTTGGATGGCATCACCAACTCAATGGACATGAGTTTGAGCAAGCTCCAAGAGTTGGTGATGGACAGGGAAGCCTGGCGTGCTGCAGTCCCTGGGGTCGCAAAGAGTTGGACATGACTGAGTGACTGAACTGAACTGAACTGAACTGATGATGGAAAACAGTATGGTGGTTCTTCAAAAAAACTGAAACTAGAATTACCATATGACCTGCAATTTCACTCCTGGATATTTATCCAAAGAAAATGAAAATGCTAATTAGAAAAGATATATGCACCCCTATCACTGCAGAATTATCTACAATGGCCAATATATGGAAGCAGCCTAAGTACCCAATCAGCAGATGAACGGATGAAGAAAATGTGTGTGTGTGTGTGTGTATATATATATATGTATATACACACACACATACATATGTCCATACAGGGGAGCCTAGCGTGCTGCAGCCCATAGGGTCATAAAGAGCCAGACACAGCTTAGTGACAAAACAACAATATACACACACAGAATATTACTCAGCCATAAAAAAAGAATGAAATCTTTCCACTTGTGACAGCACAGGTGAACTTAGAGGGAATTACACTAAATGAAATAAGTCACTCAGAGAAAGACAAATACTGTATGATTTAACTTATATTTGGAATCTGAAAATCAAATTAATGAACAAAACAATAAAACAGAAAGACCTACAAATACAGAGAACAAAGAAGTGGTTATCAGAGGGGAGAAAAATAAAGGGATGAGAGAAATTGATGAGGAAAATACAAACTTTCAGCTACAAAATAAATGAGTCATGGGTATGAAATGTACAGTGTGGGGAATACAGTCAATAATTATGTAATATCTTTGTATGGTGACAGATGGTAACTAGACTTATCATGGAGATTATTTTGAAATATACAGATATATTGACTCATGACATCATGCTCCAGAAACTAACATAGTATTGTAGGTCAATTATACTTCAACAAATAAATGAATCCACAGAAAAAGAGATCAGATTTGTGGTTACCAGAGGTGGGGTGTGGGGTTTGAGCAGGGGGAACTGGATAAAGACAGTCAAAGGTACAAACCCTTAGTTATAGGATAAGTAAGTACCAGGGATATAATGTAAATCATAAATATAATATTTCTTTAATATTGTATCTATATGAGATGATGGATATTCACTAAACTTATAGTGTTAATCATTTCAATGATATAAGTCAAATCATTATGCCTTGCACCTTAAACGTAAACAGTGCATGCTCAGTCACTTCATTTGTGTCCAACTCTTTGAGACCCTATAGACTGTAGCCTGCCAGGCACCTCTGTCCATGGGATTATTCAGGCAAGGATACTGGAGTGGATTGCCCTGCCCTCCTCCAGGGGATCTTCCCAACCCAGGGATTGAACCTGTGTCTCTTACATCTCGTGCGTTGGCAGGCAGGTTTTTACCATTAGAGCCATCTGGGAAACCAACTTATACGATGCCATGTGTCAGCTGTGGGCTTCCCAGGTGGTGCAGTGGTAAAGAGTCCGCCTGCCAATGCCAGGAGACACCAGAGACACAGGTTCAACCCCTGGGTCAGGAAGATCTCCTGGAGTATGAAAAGGCACCCCACTCCAGTATCCTTGCCTCAGAAATTCCATGGAAAGAGGAGCCTGGCGGGCTACAGTCCATGGGGTTGCCAAGACTGGGACACGACTGAGCACACACGCACACTCAGCATGCCATGTCAATTATATTTCAATGAAACTGCAAGAAAAAATCCTCTGGAGAAGGTAATTTTTTTAGCAGACAATCAACCTGGTTTGTTTTAAACTGTAAAGTCTATCTTGTCTTCTGTGGGTTCTAACATCAGTTCATTTCTGAAGTCTTCAATATGCTGTTTGGGTCTGGATGGCAAAGACCCAGAAGTTAGACCTGGTCAATGTCCCACCGGGCAGTTTATTCTGGGAGCCCTGCTGTTTCTTTGGGCCTTGTCTCCACGTGCCCACCTTGGACGTAAGCCTGGACCTAAAGTTGGTTCATGCAGATGAGCCCCAAGGGATCCTCACTGCCAGTCCTTTCTCTCTGGTGTCTCAGCCACACTTTGGTTCACAGTGACCTGTTTTCTCCCAGTTCCTCTGGTCAGAAGGATGGAGTGCTTGCCTCTTGTGCTTTTTCTACAGTTCCGTGAAACCGACACTGCCTTCAGAATAAAGGAAATAGGGAGACAGAGAAAATAAGGGGATTTCCTCACACTCTTTGGACAACCCCCTTTTCCTAGTTCCTTTTGCCCAGAACTTAGTATTCTCTTGGGGTAAAGGCGACTTTATCATAGAGGTGGCAGTGCAATGCCATGAATGAGGCAGGCCCTGAGTCAGAACTAGAAAAGGAAAAATACAAAACATGGGAAACGAGAATTTTCCTCCTACTTTGTGGAACGCAGGGGTCCCTTTTCCTGGTCCTCTGGATAGAAAGAGATGACTTCTTCCAGTTTTTCTGTCAACACTTGCTGCATAATTGCTCATGTCATCCTGCCCTCACTTCAAAGTCAACAGTCAAAAGAAAGAGAAAGAGAAATGACAACAACAAACAAAACCCCAAACCATGAAATTCTTCCTACAGGTTATTAATCAATTTTGACTTCGGTCTCTATTTTTGTATTATTGTTTACTTTTCAGAGTCCTCCAGTAATTACCTTTTCGATGCTGTCCCAAGTTTTAGCTGTGGCCAGAGAGATGGGCTAGTGTCTACATACCCCATCTTGACCAGCATGAGAATTTCAGTAACAAACATCTGTTTATTCAATCAACAGGGAGCAATTCAGTTGGCCTGCTGACACATATATATCAATGAAAACATTAGTAACCACTTGATTATTGAATACTAACTTCCCAGGATACATGAATTAAGCTATACTACACTCATAAAGCTGCAAAAGTGGATGTAGACAAACCATTAAAGTAAGTAGGTAAGCAGTTTCCAAATCCTTAGTCAACCATAGGAATTACTTCTCTGGTTTTGGGTTTTGTTGCTACAATTCATGTCATGCACCATGTTTTCAATAAATAAAAACACTGATACACTTCCACTCAAATAAGTTAATTCTTCCATCTTCACAGACCTCTTTGGTAGCCATGAAAAGTTCTCTTGCTAAAGCAGGTAGAGAAGGGTGAAGAGGATAAAGAGAGGGATAGAGGAATCATTCGGGCTTCCCTGGTGGCTCAGCTGGTAAAGAATCCGCCTGCAAAGCAGGAGACCTGGGTTCGATCCCTGTGTTGGGAAGATGCCCTAGATAAGGGCATGGCAACCCACTCCAGTGTTCTTGCCTGGAGAATCCCCACGGACAGAGGAGCCTGGCAGGCTGCAGTCAGTGGGGTCACACAGAGAGACAGCAACAGCAGGATCCCTGTCTCCACAAATGCCCTCCACTCCTAGGCCTGTGCTGGCATTATGCTTTAGTTCCCGGAAACAAATTATGAATGATGGGAATTTATGTACCAGTTAGGATACAGGTTTAGGTCCAGTTGTAGAAAAGGGCAAAGACACAAGAGCTTAAACAAGTCAGACTTTTTTTCTCAGTCACAGAACCGACTGAGGTAGGCAACTGAAGCCCTCAGAGCTGCTCCATGGAGCTGGGATCCCGGTTCTCTCTGCCTCATGACTGGGCCGTTCTCAGCACACAGCGTCTGTCTCATGGTCCAGCACCGCTGCTCCCGCTCTGCCCATCACACCTAAATTCTACCTTGTGGGCAGAGGAAAGAAGCGGAGATCACATGCCTCTCCTTTTACATGAACCACCGCAGAATGCATGTAGGTTCATGAGCTGTACCAAACGCAACACTCTAGTGGGGGATGTTGATAGTGGGGGAGGCTGTGTATGTAGGGGGCAAGAGGGATGTACATGGGAAATCCCTGTATCTCCCTCTCAATTTTTCTGTGAACCTAAAACTGCTCTAAAAAGTAAAAGTCTATCAGTGTATGAAGTACAGAAGGAAGGGAACCAGAGAGAGGGGAATGGAAGGAAGGAAAGAAAGGAGGGATGGAGAAGAGGAAGAAAGGGAAAGATTACAATCAATCACAAAACAAAAAGAAAAGAAAAAACAGTTGTAGGTCTTAGAAAAGTAATTAAAAAACAAACACAAAATTACATTTGAAAACTACTCTGGTGACCTAAGGGTTATCCACTTCATTTAAAAGTAACAAAAGATTAAGAATCTCTTGCAATTTAAATCCATTTAGTCATTAAACCTTCCAATCTTGTTTTCTCATCATGAAGTAGTGCTGTAACTACTATAGGATTATTTGCCCTTTCCTCTAACTCTCTTTTAATGGTTTGGTACAAGGCAACTCTAATAGGCAGAAGGGCAGTCACACTTTGAAATAAGAAACACACCCATTAAGAAGTAAATCAAGTGTGGCAGAAGCTCTTGTCTATGAGATATTAGAGTCTCTGTGGATTGTGCATGGCCTGCAAATTTCATTGTGAACCAAGAAGACCATTAACTGGTAGGAAACAATTTTAGTCCCGTCAAAGCAAAGGTTATCAGGTACTAACAAAAACAAAACCTGAAGACACAGGTGAATGAAAATGCCAAATATTATTTCAGTATGCTTGTTAAATAAACGTATCAGTTCAGTTCAGTTCAGTCGCTCAGTAGTGTCTGACTATTTGCGACCCCATGAATTGCAGCACACCAGGCCTCCCTGTCCATCACAAACTCCTGGAGTCTACTCAAACCCATGACCATTGAGTTGGTGATGCCATCCAACCATCCCATCCTCTGTCGCCCCCTTCTCCTCCTGCCCCTAATCCCTCCCAGCATTAGGGTCTTTCCCAATGAGTCAACTCTTCACATGAGGTGGCCAAAGTATTGGAGTTTCAGCTTCAGCATCAGTCCTTCCAATGAACACCCAGGACTTATCTCCTTCAGGATGGACTGGTTGGATCTCCTTGCAGTCCAAGGGACTCTCAAGAGTCTTCTCCAACACCACAGTTCAAAAGCATCAATTCTTCGGTGCTCAGCTTTCTCTATAGTCCAACTCTCACATCCATACATGACCACTGGAAAAAACATAGCCTTGACTAGACGGACCTTTTGTTGGCAAAGTAATGTCTCTGCTTTTTAATATGCTATCTAGGTTGGTCATAACTTTCCTTCCAAGGAGTAAGCATCTTTTAATTTCATGGCTGCAATCACCATCCACAGTGATTTTGGAGCCCAAAAAAAATAAAGTCTGACACTGTTTCCACTGTCTCCCCATCTATTTCCCATGAGGTGATGGGACCAGATTCCATGCTTTGAGCCAACTTTTTCACTCTCCTCTTTCACTTTCATCAAGAGGCTTTTTAGTTCCTCTTCACTTTCTGCCATGAGGGTGGTGTCGTCTGCATACCTGAGGTTATTGATATTTCTCCCGGGAATCTTAATTCCAGCTTGTGCTTCTTCCAACCCAGCGTTTCTTATATAGAATGCTTATTATATGCTAATACCTTTTATATGCTAATACCTATTATATGCTAGTACTGGTATTAGGAATCATACAGGTGAATAAGCAAGGTTTTGCTCTTTAGGGAGCTTCCAGTCTTGAGGTGGAAACATTTTTGCACATGTAATTTCAACATGGGATGATAATTATAGGACTAAATTTCAGTTCCCAGGGAAGTGACCTTAGGTGGAAATAAGGCAGAAGCAAGGGAAGGTTTGTTGGAAGAGACAAACCTGAATTCAGACTTGAACTAAAAGACAAAGGAAGACAGGTGAACAAGAGGAGGAAAGACGTTCTAGGCAGGAGGGACAATGGAGTGAAGGCATGGAGACCTGAACAGACATGGTACATACAGGCTGTGCGCAATTGCCAGAGCAGGACAGAGGTCAGGTTTGGGAGGGATAGATTTGGGAGTCAACTGCCTTCAAAGCTAAATACTCAAGGGCATCAACTTCCTGCTCTAGGACTCCCAGGCTGGGATCCCAAGGTGGGCCTCAGACCCCTTGGTCCTTGGTAAAAACTTCTTCCAATGCAATTATCCTCCTTTTTGGGATCACCTACCTAGAAAGTTCCAGAAAAACATCTATTTCTGCTTTATTGACTACGTCAAAGCCTTCAACTGTGTGGATCACAATAAACTGTGGAAAACTCTGAAGGAGATGGGAATACCAAACCACCTGATCTGCCTCTTGAGAAGCCTCTATGCAGGTCAAGAAGCAACAGTTAGAACTGGACATGGGACAACAGACTGGTTCCAAATAGGAAAAGGAGTACATCAAGGTTGTATATTGTCACCCTGCTTATTTAACTTATATGCAGAGGACATCATGAGAATCGCTGGAAGAAGCACAAGCTGGAATCAAGATTGCCGGGAGAAATATCAATAACCTCAGATATGCAGACGACACCACCCTTACGGCAGAAAGTGAAGAGGAACTAAAAAGCCTCTTGATGAAAGTGAAAGAGGAGAGTGAAAAAGTTGGCTCAGAGCTCAACATTCAGAAAACTAAGATCATGGCATCTGGTCCCATCACCTCATGGGAAATAGATGGGGAGACAGTGGAAACAGTGTCAGACTTTATTTTTTTTGGGCTCCAAAATCACTGTGGATGGTGATTGCAGCCATGAAATTAAAAGATGCTTACTCCTTGGAAGAAAAGTTATGACCAACCTAGATAGCATACTAAAAAGCAGAGACATTACTTTGCCAACGAAGGTCCGTCTAGTCAAGGCTATAGTTTTTCCAGTGGTCATGTATGGATGTGAGAGTTGGACTATAGAGAAAGCTGAGCACCGAAGAATTGATGCTTTTGAACTGTGGTGTTGGAGAAGACTCTTGAGAGTCCCTTGGACTGCAAGGAGATCCAACCAGTCCATCCTGAAGGAGATAAGTCCTGGGTGTTCATTGGAAGGACTGATGCTGAAGCTGAAACTCCAATACTTTGGCCACCTCATGTGAAGAGTTGACTCACTGGAAAAGACCCTGATGCTGGGAGGGATTAGGGGCAGGAGGAGAAGGGGGCGACAGAGGATGGGATGGTTGGATGGCATCACCGACTTGATGGTCATGGGTTTGAGTAGACTCCGGGAGTTTGTGATGGACAGGGAGGCCTGGCGTGCTGCAATTCATGGGGTCGCAAATAGTCGGACACGACTGAGCGACTGAACTGAACTGAACTGAACTGATGCTATCTACAGTACTGATAATTACACCCTTAATTAACCCATAATTATTACCCTTTCCTTTATTGATGGTTGTTTCTAGTTTTGCAGTATTTAAAATTATGCCATAATGATTTATACATCAGTTACTCTGCACATGAGTATTTCCGGAGGGTAGATTCCAAGAAATGGAATTGTCCAGTCAACTTTCAGAGACACTTCCCTCCTCTTCCACCACATAAAAGAACATACTTCTCCTACATTCTAATCAGTACCAGACACTAAACATTTTCAATTTTTGATGAAAAAGCTGGGTAAAGTTTTTACCAATATGGTAGGTGAAAAACTTCCTTTTTTGTTGTTTTAATTTTTATAATTCAAAAGCAAGGACAAAATGAAGTTTTAAATTTTTATCTAATTCACATTGGAGTATCTAATTTAGAATACATGGTTTTATATTAGAAAATCAGATATCAGATCTCAACCATGTCTGAGAAAAATTAGTATATAAACTATTACATTATAGGTAAGATATATTTTTTAAAAAACCAACAAACCATGAGCATTTTTTTATAATAAAACCTGCTACATGTTTAAACACATCAGTAACACTTTTATATGTCAGTGTTATATGCTTTTATAAGCAGATGGCATTTTTCCATAAGGTAACCAAAGCTACTATACAAGATGGAGAGCAAGAGATGGCTGAAAATGAAAAAAAAAAACAAACCTGTTTTCCTCAATCTGCTCTTGTCCATCGAATCAGCACCAATGGGAGCTCACTGCTTCTTCCCTGATCCTCTCCACCCTTGAGGAGGAGAGGACTTAAGTGGGAATGGCTTCACCATGACCATGGACGACAACCCCCCCCCACCCCCCGCAATAAGCAGATTACAACTCAAAAGCAAATTTAATAAGAGAATGACACAATGAGACTGATTTCTCTAAGGTCTGAGTCATTCTGATTTCCTTTTTCAAATCTTTATGTTTTAAAACAAAGAAAGAAAGAAACCAAAGCAGAATTTAAAACAAAATCTGTTTCCTAGGAAATAAAGCAATCTCCTTTGTCTCAATGGAGTGAATTATACGATCATATTCTAAATGAGATGGAATTTTAAGACTATAGGCTGGCCCTTCAATCAGATCAGTTGAGTTTGAATCCCAATGTCCTCTCTTACCCTGAGAAAATCACTTTCATCATCTAAGCTTCATAAAATGGAGATAACAACAGTAAGGACTTAATAGAATGGTTGGGATTGAGTGAGAATTGAAAGCAATCAACCTTGTAACTTTCTCAGCCTCTCTTGGGTACAACACCTAAATACTAAGTAATAGTCTAAGTTTCAATGGCGTTGAATAGTGATTCCATGTTTTTAGGAAGGCTATGTGTAGCCTAAGGTGAGAGGATCTTCCCAAAGGCTATGAACACATAGGGGAACAAGGTGACTTTACTGAAGTGGATACAGTGGTATGTACAAAGCTAGGTAGGCAAGGTGGGGACATATAGCACAAGAGATCATAGAAAACTAGAGCAGACATCTATAGGAGAAAGGAGGTAAGTGAGGCAGGAAAGTAAGAGAAGGCAGGCATGGTAGCAGCTGGCCCGGATCCCAGATGGTTCCCCACTAGATGAAGAAGGTACTTACCCACATCAAAACCTCCAGCTGAGCCGCTGGCTGTGGTGGTGCTGGTCCCGCCCCAGGGCAGCCCTCCCCAGTCTAGCTTCCTGAACAGTGATCTTAAGGATAAAAGTGGCCACAGGCTAAAGATATTCAGGCCTTCCCTTAAGCATTCTCCAGGCTATTCATTCATTCAGCCATTATATTTGTTGAACATCTACTACGGGCCAAGCACTGGGAAAAATATCAAAGACACAGTGGCTACAAACTGTTGAACATATTATACATTTATGATAAATACATAATCATAAATTGTGAACAGCTTAATGGAGGAAAAGGGCAGAATATGAAAAAGAATACCAGGAAAAATCTAATTTATATTGTTAGGTTAAAGATGATGTTGAGGGCAGGCCTAGGGTAAGCTTCTCTGAGAAAGTAACATTTAGGTTGTGAACAGATAAGCAAGAACGAGAGTAGGAAGAAGAGCATTCTTGAAGAGGAAGCATCAGGTACAAAGATCCTAAGGTAGGAAGGGACGAGCCAAGAACTGCAGTAGGCTGGAGTGCAGTGTCTCAGGGCACCAAAGGCACGAGATGAAATTGGAGAAGTAGGCAAGGACCAGGTAATATAGGGCTTTGCAGGCCACTGATGCATGCTGGGTTCTGAGATGGAGTTTAGTTTGTAGGATGTGTATTACGGAGTTCCCTCTGGATCAACACCTGAGAAAAAGAGGAAGGAAGGAAGCAAGATGGGCAGAGCAAGAAGTGAGTTGAGGTTCAAGCCCAAATGATAGCTAGAGCCAATTCCATCTGGAGCTAGAACAGTTCTTCAGGCCAAGATGGCCAAATCTTTACCCACTGCATTGACCTGTGATTGGATGTGAGCCATCCTGGGAAGAGTGGGATTTGGGGCAAGGCAGCTCCCTGCCACAGAAGGGATTGACAGCTGAAGGTATCCATCAACAGCATCCCAGTAGCCAGAGCAACGGGTCCTTTTTTAGAGGGATCTGGGCAAGATGGTATGATGTTTCCCATAGCCATAGTCTTAGAAGTTGAGATTTTATGTCTATGCAATGGGAAGCCACTGAAGGAGGGGACAGAAGTGAATGACATGACTCAACACATGACCAGTATGACTGCTATGTAGAGAATGGATTGGTGGGTAAGCTTGGAAGCAGAGAGACTAACCAGGAGGCTGTTGTCCAGGCAAGAGATGATGAAGGTTGGGAAGAGAAGTGGAGATGGAGAGACGTGAAGAGATTTGAGATGTATGGAAGAAAGAAAGAAAGGCATTGGTGAGGGCTTGCATGAGTGAGGAAGGCAAGTACCAAGAATGTCTGAGTGGAGCCTGATTCCTCAGAGGTCTGGGAACTATCACAGCAGCCCTGGAGCTAGGGGTTCTTTCAAGAGGTCATCTGGTGAGGGACTGATATAAGCACTGCCCTGCAGAAAGGAGGTGATCAGTAGTAATGATGTGTTAAATGTAAAAGAAAAGTTAGCACTTGAAGATTTACTTCCATTTGCCTTGGAAAAAGTTAAAAAAAAAAAAAAAAGAAAGAAAAAAAAAAAACTGGAAAGCCACGTTCAGTTCAAACTTAGAAAAGATGATAAAGATGATAGAATTAAATTCTTCTGTTCAATATGAACTCCAGTGAAACATTATGGGAGTAGATATGCAAAATCAAAGGTTATGCAAAAAAACAATATTCTTCAAAACATGAATTTGATTTACCTAGGCAGTTTTTGCAGGGTATTTCAAAGAGAATTTGATTGCTTGGGGGAAATAGCTTTGAGCTTGCTTCCTTTCAATAGCAAATTAAGTTGAATGTGGCCTCGGCCTCCATCTGACATTAATATAATGCACAGTGAGCCAGTGCTCAAACAAGAGAGCAAAGCAGTATCTGAAAAAGGCAGCATTGCCTTTGGAACAAAGATTTGCCCGTGCACTACAGTTCACAAAACAAGAGACCAACACCACGGGCTATTATCAGGGCACTTCCAGTCATCACCACTTTGAACCCCAGCATTTTAGAGGTGGAAGGGGCTGTTAAAGAACATATGATTCAACTATTCCATTTTACAGACTGGGAGGCTGAGACTCAGAGCAGCTGATGGATTTATGACCACACAGGAGGTCTGAGACAGACACACTAACATCCAGCTTTCTCACCTGTGCGTTCCCCGCTATACCACGGCCCTTCAAATGATTAGAGATGGAGGAGATGCTGCAGGGTGGAGCCCTCTTAGCCAGTTATTCCTAAAATGAGAATTCTGTCTCTTAGGACATAACAAAGAGCGTTTGCTTACTGTGACTCTTCACCAAAAGAAATTGATTGTCGAATCAATATAAACAGTCCATAAAATATTTAACATATTCTCATAACACATTGTCAAATGTGTCTTCCTCTCAAATGTAGATTCTATTCACATAAAAATTTCCTGAAAACTCCCTCAAGCTTTAAATGTGTCATTAGAAGAATGCTCACACTGATGAATTTCCAACTTTCATACCATCAGTTCTCAGTGTCTTTCTGTTTCATAAAGGTCAGAGAACAGAAATTGCATTCTGAAATGCAATCTCCTGGGTTACAAACCTTCCAGAGAATTCTGTTTGGTGTCCAAGTCATCACACATACTGTGGAACCAATTGCTGACCCATGAAGGAAACAGCATGTCATAGAGACCTTTTATACAATTCCTTTTGTTAACAGAACCAGTGAGCCTCAACTAAATTCAATCTTAAATTTCCAATAAACCACAGCTGGACATCCTGTCCACAGAGAAATATGCGCCTTTTCAGGATATTGTAAAACTTAAAATTGGTAACCTTTGTTCTTTTCCAGAATAATGTGAGGAAGCGTGAAACTTTTTGCTTTCATTTATAAATGTTTCCCTTCCCAAATGTCTCCACATTGCACCTGAGACAATTTAATGGGTGTTGCCAGACTTAGCAGGGAGAGAGGAGAGAGAGTGGAGAGGAGGAGAGGACAAAGGGGTGGAAGGAGAGGAGAAGGGAGGAGGGTGGAAGGGGAGGAGAACAGAAGGATGTAGAAGAGAGGGGAGAAGACAAGAGGGGAAGGATGGCGGGAGAAAGAAAGGAAGAGGGAATGCTTATGAACCAGCTCTCATCAAACTTTTTCTTCAATTGCTTACTGTTGGAGGCCAGGAACAATTTGGGGGCAATCCCATAAAAATCTATTTTTGTTGGTATGACAGAATTTTGACAGTAAAAGTTCTGTTAAATATGAAACATACACAACGGGTCTGTACTCAGGACTCACAGTTTTAGGATCCAGCCAGTATTTTATAAAATGTAAACAAACAAAAAATAAAATAAGTTTCTTTTATTTAAAAAGGTAGTTTGCTTCTCCTAAAATATAAAAGATGGCTCATGCTCAATAAGCAACCAAAGACTGACAGCAAAGTATGAGGCTAAATAAAATGCTTTACATAAAGTTATTAGCTTGATACATGCACTGAGAAGGAGCTCAGTAAAAATAATGTTATTATTACTATTTGTGTAACAGTACAATCCAGTAAAACTTACAACAAAATTTACTGGACACAAATTACCTGCATACATAAACAGTAGTGCATGTGGTAATTAGCCATAAATAAGTTCTCATATATTCTTTTTTCTTCGTATATTCTTATAATTAATAAATACTACCTTTACAGAACCAGATATAGTTGTTCTCCTTTCTGTTTGAGAGTTTTGAAATGTTATATCATGATTTACATTTTTCCCTAACTGCAAATTAATCCTCTTTCTCCATCCCTGATAATCATGTTCCTGAAAGTCACAGAGGCCAAACAGTATTCTCTCAAGAAGGTGCCCCTGATTCCCCACACTTGGTCGTAGGCAAAAATTCCCTGGTTCTACGGAGCAGGCTTGCCGACTCTAGAGTGTGGAGTGTGGGCAGCACAGAGCAAGACTGCACCATCCTCCTGAGAAAGGACGGGTGTCTCGGGGCAGGAATGCTCAGGCAAGACAAAGGATGTCAGTGAACCATTTCATTTCTCTGCAGAAATCTTAGAGGCTAGGAGAGAGTGGGATGATATGGTCAAAGTTCTCAAAGAAAACTCAAACCAAGAATACTTTAACCAGCAAGGCTGTCCCTCAGAAATGAAGGCAAGAATGAAGATAAAGATTTCCCAGACAAACAAAAGCTGAGCGAGTTCACCATCACCAGACCTGTTTTACAAGAAATGCTGAAAGGAGTTCTTCAAGGTGAAATGAAATAATACTAACTAGTAGTATGAAAACACATGAAAATACAAAGCACACTGGTTAAGGTAAGTATATAGTCAAATTGAGACCATTCTAAAGTAATAATATATACTGGTGTAATATACTATAATATACATACTGGTGGTATGTTAATCACTTAACTCTACTATAAAGATTAATGAACAAAAACATTAAAAATAGCTATAGCTACAATAATTTGTTAATGTGGTGGTGGTTTAGTTGCTAAGTTGTGTCCGACTCTTTGTGATCCTATGTACTGTAGCCTGCCAGGCTCCTCTGTCCATGGGATTTTCCAGCAAGAATACTGGAGTGGGTTGCCATTTACTTTTCCAGGGGATCTCCCCAACCCAGGAATTGAAGTCAAGTCTCCTGCATTGCAGGCGGATACTTCACTGCTGAGCCATCAGGGAAGCCCCAAGTTGTTGATGGACACAATATAAAAAGATGTAAATTATGACATCAAAAACATGAAATGGACTATAAGGGTGTAAAGTGTAAAATTATTTCAACATTAATGTATGCTTGAAAGTCTTTTCATAGTAAAATACTGGCCAAAAAATTGAACTCTAGAAATAAATATGTATGTGCTCAGTCAAAAAAAAAAAACAAAAACATGAAATGGAGGGGAGTAAATGGATAGAATTTTTATATAAAATTGAAGTTAGGTTGTCATCCGATTAAAACAGACTGCTGTAACCATGGGACGTTTGGGAATATCCTGGTGGTCCAGCAGTTAGGACTCAGTGCTTTTACTACCAGGGCTCAAACTTTGGCCAGGGAGCTAAGATCTAGCAAACCATGCAGCACAGCCAATAAATAAATAATAAAGGTATTAAAAAAAAAAAAAAAACTACTGGATCTCTTATGGAAGGCTGCCTCATGGTAACCATAAAGAAAAAACCTACAGTAGACACAAAAGATAAAGATAAGGAAGTTAAAGCATACAGTTAGAGAATCATTAATTCACAAAGGAAGACTGTAAGAAAAGAACAAAGGAATTACAAAACAGCCAGAAAACAATTAATAAGACATCATTAAGTTTTTTGCTATCAATACTTACTTTAAATGCAAATAAATTAAATTCACCAACTAAAAGATACAGAGTGACTGGATGGGTAAAGAGAAAAGTATATGCTATCTACAAGAGACTCATTTCAGCTTTAAGTAAACATACAGGGTGGAAGTTAAGGAATGGAAAAAATATATTTCATGCAAATGGAAACCAAAACAGAATAGGAGTAGCTATACTTATCTCAGATAAAATATAATTTACATCAAAAACCATAATAAAAGACAAAGAAGATAATTATATAAAGGGTTCAATTCTTTAATAGGATTTAATAATTGCAAATATTTATGCATCCAACATTGGAGCACCTAAATATGTTTGATTTGAAGGGAAAATCAGACAACAGTTTAGTAATAGTAGGAGACTTCAGTATCCCACTCTCAAAATGGATGCATCATCCAGACAGAAAATCAGTGGCAAAATATTGGACTTAAAATACACATTAGAACAGATAAGCTAACAAATATATACAGAACATTTCATCCAACAGCAACAGAATACATTCTTTTCAAGCACTCATGGAACATTCTCCAGGATGGTTCACATTAGACCACAAAACAAATCTCAACAAATTGCAGAAGACTGAAACCATAATAGCAATGTTATAAAACTATAAATAACAGAAGGAACACTGGAAAATTCACAAATCTATGGAGATTACACAAATGCCCCTGAAAAACCAAATCAATCAAAGGTGAAATCAAAACTATCTTGAGACAAAAGAAAATTACTGATGAACATAGATGTAAAAATCCTCAGCAAAATATTAGCAAACTGAATTCAAAAACACATTGAAAAGGAACATATATCATGATCAAGTGGGAGTTATTCCTGGGATGCTAGGATGGCTTAACATAAACAAATCGATCAATGTGATACACTACATTAATAGAACAAAGGATAAAAATCATATGATCATTTCAATAGATGCAGAAACAGTATTTGACAAGTTTCAACATCTTTTCATGATAAAAACTCTCAAGTAAGTTGGGTATAGATGGTATGTACTTCAACAGCAAAGGAAACCATCTCAAAATGAAAAGACAATGAGAGTGGCAAGAGTAGGCCTCCTTGGTGGTGGATGTCCAATGTTCAACATAATACTAGAGGTCTTAGCCAGATAAATTAGGCAAGAAAAGGCATCCAAATCAGGAAGGAAGAAATAAAATTGTCTCTGATTGTAAACAATATCATATAGTATATAGAAAACTCTGAAGACTACACCATAAAACTTTCAAAATAAATAAATTCAGTAAAGTTGCAGGATGCAAAATGGTTAATGGTTAACACACTAAGATGTGCCCTCATCCTCAGCTGTGAGGACCGCATACCAGAGGATTTTGGCTCTCTGCAGCCAGTAGAACACTCAGCCTACAGGACTGCAGTCTCCCAACTGCTCTCCCATATTAGCCTTTTCCCCCTTACTTGCTGGCAATATCTGGCTATATACAATATATGTTCATCAGGAAACTTTGGTCTCCAATATTATTCAAGTGACTTGGATTCAGAGCCACCAGATCCACAGAATATGCAGATAAAAAGTAGAGCCAGCCTATTTAGCATATTGCGGTACGAGCCAGGAAAACTCTGGTGCTCAACAGGAAAAACAAAAACAAGAAAGATATATGTGTCTAAGAATCATTAATTATCATTCTTTGAAGCAAATATGATTGCAAAAATTATCAGTAGCAAAGCTCATTAGTTCTTTCAATGTCAACTGAAATGCCAAGAATCCCTTCTGTCTTTCCAAGAATGTTTTGTTATACATGGTTCATTTTTTTATTGAAATGAACTAAAATAACTCTGAAAGAAACTTCTATTATACAGCTTCAAGTCTTGGAGCAGATATAAATTTGGAGAAGCTCAATGAGGATAATTTATATCTATGTCAAACTACCCTAGCTTGTAACTCTTTTCCTAAATTACATACAACTTTAATTAAAGTGAAGACTGCTATTTTTGATCAACCACTGTTAAATGGGACCTATATGAAAGTCATTTCAACCTGAAACTCAAAGACACCCCAATGTCAGTGTTTCAATAAATTCAATATTCAGTAACTTATACAGAGTCCTGCTACCTCTGGCTTAGAAATGAGCCAGAGAGAGAAGAGTAACAGAAACCCAAGTGGTTCATAGAGATCTATAATTAGGAGGTCATCCCGTTCATTTGAAGGGTTACATTTCACCACCCTAGGGGATGATAAATCATCCTACTTTTAAACTATAACCTCTTCAAATAGATTATTCTGAAGTCTATGTTCTTTGTGTTTTTTGAAAAATCTTCTCTGTTTATAAAATTAATATATTTTTTAAACTGCACATAATAGTGCAAATAATGAGGAATCCTCCCTCTCCATCCCCATGATACAGACACCCAGTGCTAATCATGGACATACAAGAAGAGTTTGAGCCCTTGAGTCCATGAGTGACTCAGGTGTACCTGGGGTTTAGTCTGTTCAACTTCAGGGGCTGCCCTCCAGCACCCTTTTTGCTGAAGTTGGAGAAACCTTTGGGAGGGAACTCTTCTGGAGAAGTGCCCATGATGAGACCAACCTGCTGGTCAAGCCCTTTGTTTGGAGAGAAGGAGTGGTTCTGTGTGTTGTGTACACAGAATACTGGACTTGCCTTCTCAGCCCTGTGAGGGGATGGGGGGATTTGTAAATAAAAATTGTGGAAACAATCCCTCTGTACACTGACATAGAGGGGCCCAGCCAACACCACCTTGACATCCATTTACAGACTATGACAAAGGAGATGGAGGCATTCTTTCTTGGGGCCCTAAGACGGCATGAGTGCATCTGTGATGAGCCTGTTGGAACAGAGGTCTGGCCTCAGTGCCCACTGGGAGCGGCCTCACTCTGGTGAGCATGTATAAACATCTCTTATGTGTACAAGGGTCCCTGATACTGTTTTTTTACAGGCTTGATAAATAGTTTCCTGTGTATTATTTTATTGAATGCTTACAGCAATCTTTGGCATAGGCTTGGTAGATACATAAACCTCTGAAACAAAATGCTGGGGGAGCCCCAAACATCTGTCACCCTCTATTCTTTGCTGATTGTGCCCTTTGCTGTCAACAGATAAAAGTGGACTCAATCTTTAAGCTATATAATGTTATTACCACATTCTTGTTCTCATCTCCTGGACAACACTCTCCTCCTTTATAGCTCTACCAGAGTCTACTCTCCAGATACCTGCTGTACCCTCAGCTCCCTTCTGAAGAAGTGATATCCATAGATTTTTTTCTTAGGAAAGTAGGTGTAGAACAGAACAAGATAGCAGAGGAGTAAGTGGACATGGAGTACATCTCTCTCCACGGATACATCAGGAACACACCTTCAGACACAGAAGTGCATGCAGAACACCAGCTGAGAGTGGACAGGAGACCCTGACAAGCAGAAAAGAATATATAGAACCACGCAAAACTCAGTAGAAGGAAGGAACTAGGGGGAAAAACAGGAGTGTTAGTAGGACTGGACCTTCCCTTGGTGGGTGGGGGAACTGAAGCAGGGATCCAATCCCCACACCAGGGCAACTGTCTGAGTCAGAGGAGAAACATTTAAGGCTGAGAGTGAAACAGCTGATCTGTGGCAGCCTGAATGAAATGAGAATCAGACAGTCCTTGCCGCAGCCATACATACCCTGGACAGGAATGCAGGTGCCCTGGAGGGGGCAGCTGCTGGGAGCTGGAGTTTAGGGATTGTGGAGCAATCCTAGGGCGAGGGCTGCTGTTGACTGTGGAGAGATGGATTGAGGGGAGGTGAGGGAGGAGACTGTGGTGGGAAATGCCTGTGGCGGAAAGCCATGCAGCCATGGAAGCAAGGAGATACTGCTGAGTCATGCGTAGGGGGTGGAGCCATCACCATGGCCTCTCTCCCCCCACAGGCCAGCATCAGCAGCTGAACAATAGAGAGGCTGGCCCATCAAACACCTGAAGCACTGAACCACAGCCAGGGGGACTCCATGTGCCTGAGGGGGCCCCTCTATGTGCCTGACGTGCCAAACAACAGAGAAGGACCCCAGGCAAGTGAGCCCTCTAAGTGCCTGAATGGGTGGAACTACAGAGAAAGACTGGCCAAAGAGGCCTTCTGATCGCCAGCCTCAACAGGCTTGAAAAAAGACTCCAAAGGGGCCATAACTCCTGTGGCGGAGGCAGTCCATGCCCCTGCACATTTGGCGCCACCAGGGTCCCCACAAGCCAAGTAGCTGCATCACTCTCATGCTCAACCCTCACGGGGGCAGAGCTGCCACAGACAAAGAGTCTTGTGTCTATGCATGCAGGGTCACTTCGGTCATGTCCAACTCTTTGTGACTCTGGACTGTGGCCTGCCAGGGTTCTCTGTCAGGCGGCTTCTCCAGGCTAAAATACTGGAGCGTACTGGCCAATACTGGTTGCCATGTCCTTCTAGAGCACTGTATTTCCTGCCGCCCTAGCCGCCAACTCCCCCGAGTCCCTGGTGCTGCCAGAACCCCTGCGACCCAAGCAGCTCCACCACCTCCACACCTGGCCCTCCTCACAGGGGCAAACCCAAGTCCTCCAGGGCAGCCTCAGGAGCAAACCCCAGTGGACGACCCACATGCAGAGGTGGAGACGAAACCACAACTGAAACCCAGGGGCAGTGTGGCTAAAGAAGAGGACCCAAAACCTGCCCACCAGTTGTGCAAGCTGCAGATTAAATCCACACAATCAACTATCCAGACTCTATGTCTATGGAATATATAAAAGGTCACTGAGAGCTCCCACAAAAGAAAATGCACTAGTTCTGATATCTGCGGACACTGGAGGCAAGAACACAGAGGAGGAGGACCAGATTAGAATCTGAGCTGCCCCCACAGCAGATCCAGAAATCAGGGAAGGCATCCTAGGGAGGTGAGGTGGACTGTGACTCCCAGCGATGGAAAGGAGTGACTCAAGAAAAATATTTTTTATTCTTATGTTTTGACTTGTTCTGTAGATTCTTTTGGATTCTTTCTCTCTCTTTTTTTCCCTTTTTCTTTCTGTTGTAGTTGCCGATTTTATTGGCACTATGAAATCTAATTAAGTTTTCAAGCTTTTTTTTCCTCAGTCACATTTTTTATTGTTGGTATAAACCTCTGTCTCTAATTTGGGCTTTTGCAGTTGTGTGGAGTTTTCCTTTTTTTTTTTTTTTTTTTTCTTTTTTCTTGCTTTTTTTTCATTATTTTTTTATTTTATCTTTTTCATAATTGAAATTTTTAATTTTTTAAAGCCTATTGCATTTTTGTACATTTATATCTCTGTTTGCCTTTCCTACTGTTCTTTTTCCCACATGGCACCTTGCTTTATTGTTTTCCAGCTTGTGCTTTAGTTAGTCTTGTTCGTAACTGGTAACTATAATTTTTTATTTCCTTTGTTCGCCAGGTCAATGTACTGTACTTTATTTTTGTTGGACTATTTTGACTTTGCTTATGGGTATACATGTATATGTGTATATTCCATTATTTTAATTATTATTTGCCTGACTTTGTAACTGCCATTGGTCTGGGGTTCCTCTGGTATATGTTTTAACCTTTTTAAAGCATAACAAACCACTTGTGGAATCTTTGTTCCTGACCAGAGATCAAGCCCTGAGCCTTTGGAGTGGGAGCAGTGACTCCAAGACCCTAGACTACCAGAGAACTAACCCTAGGGAGTATCAAATAGTGAGAACTCACACAAAGGAAGCCACTTGAATACAAGACCCAGCATCACCCAACCAGTAGCACCCTGTGCAGGACGCCTCATCTAAACAACAAACAAAACAAAAATACAAACCCAACCATCAGCAGACAGGATTACCTCACTCAGCCTTGACCATCAGAGGAAAAACAAACAAACAAATGAAAAACTCAGCACAAATCTCACCCCATATGAAGCTTACACAAACAATTGGACCAACCTTAGGAGGGCAGAAACCAAAAGGAAAAAAGAATTCAGCCTTGAAGTCTGGGAAAAGCAGATCTCACACAAAATAAGTTTAAAAATAATAATAATGTAAAGGCAGAGAAATACTACACAAATGAAAGAACAAACTAGAAACACAGAACTCCAAATAAATGGAGAGGAAATAGGTAAATTATCTGAGAAAGAATTCAGAATAATGATAGTAAAGATGATCAAAAACCTCGAAAACAGAATGGAGAAAAGGCAAGAATCAATTCACAAAGATCTAGAAGAATTAAAGAATAAACATAGAGAAATAACACAATTACTGAAATTAAAAATACTCTAGAAGGAATCAATAGCAGAATATCTGAAGCAGAAAAGTGAATCAGTGAGCTAGAAGATAAAATGGTGGAAATAACTTTTGAAGAGCAGCATAAATTAAAAACAACGAAAAGAACTGAGGATAGTTTCAGAGACCCCTGGGACAATATCAAGTGCACCAATGTTCAAATTATAAGGGTCCCAGAAGAAGAAGAGAAAAAGAAAGGGTAGGAGAAAATTTTTGAAGAGATTATAATTGAAAATTTCCCCAACATGGAAAAGGAAATAGTCAATCAAGTCCAAGAGGCACAAAGTCCCATACAGGATAAACTCAAGGAGAAACACACCAAGACACATACTAATCAAACTAACAAAGACTAAACACAAAGGAACACAAAAGCAGCAAGGGAGAAGCAACAAGTAGCACTGAAGGGAAACCCCGTACACTTAACAGCTGATCTTTCAGCAGAAACTCTGCAGGCCAGAAGGGAAAGGCAGGATATATTTAAAGTACTGAAAGGGAAAAATCTACAACCAAGATTACTGTACCTGGCAAGGATCTCATTCAAAATTGATGGAGAAATAAAAAACACTTTTCAGACAAGCAAAAGTTAAGAGAATTCAGTACCACCAAACCAGCTTTACAGCAAATTTTAAAGGGACTTATATAGTCAAGAAATACAACAGGAGAAAAAAGATCTACAAAATCAATCCCAAACAATTAAGAAAATGTCAATAGGAACATATGTATCGATAATTACTTTAAATGTAAATGGATTAAATGCTCCTACCAAAAGACACAGACTGGCCAAATGGATACAAAAACAAGACCTATATATATGCTGTGTACAAGAAACCCACTTCAGACCTCAAGACACATACAGACTGAAAGTGAGAGGATGGAAAAATATATTCCATGCAAATACGAAGAAAAAGAAAGCTGGAGTAGCAATCCTCATATCAGACAAAATAGACCTGAAAATAAAGAAGATTATAAGAGATAAGGAAGGACACAACATGATGACCAAGGAATCAATGCAAGAGGAAGACATAATAATTGTAAATATCTATGCACCCAACATAGGTGCACCTCAATACATAGGACAAACACTAACAGACATAAAAGGAAAAATTGACAGTAACACAATAATAGTAGGAGACTTTAACACCCCACTCACACCAATGGACAGATCATCAAAACAGAAAATTAATAAGGAAACACAAGTCTTAAATGATACATTAGATGAGATGGATCTCATTTGCATCTTCAGGACATTCCATCCAAATGCAGAAGAATACAACTTCTTCTCAAGTGCACATGGAACATTCTCCAGGATAGACCACATCTTGGGTCACTAATCAAACCTCAGTAAATTTAAGAAAATTGAAATCATATCAAGCATCCTCTCCAAACACAATGCTATGAGACTAGATATCAATTACAAGAAAAAAACTATAAGAAACATAAACACATGGAGATTAAAAAACACAATTCTAAATAACCAACAGGTTACTGAAGAAATCAAAAGGGAAATAAAAAAATTTCTATAAACAAATGACAATGAAAACACAACAACCCAAAACCTATGGGATGTAGCAAAAGCAGTTCTAACAGGGAATACAATACAATCCTACCTCAAGAAACAAGAAAAGCATCAAACAGACAATCTAACTTTACACCTAAAGCAACTGGAAAACGAAGAAGAAGAAGAACAACAACAACAACAACAAAAAAAAAAATCAGTAGAAAGAAAGAAATCATAAAGATCCAAGCAGAAATAAATGAAAAAGAAATGAAAGAAACAATAGTAAAGATTAATAAAACTAAAAGCTGGTTCTTTGAGAAGATAAACAAAATTGACAAACCTTTAGCCAGAATCATCAAGAAAAAAAGAGAGAAGAGTCAAATCAACAAAATTAGAAATGAAGAAGGAGAGGTTATAACAGACAGTGTAGAAATACAAAGGATTATAAGAGACTATTATGAACAACTATATGGCAATAAAATGGATAACCTGGGTTCCAAGACTGAACCAGGAAGAAATAGAAATTATGAGCAACCCAATTACAAGCACTGAAATTGAAGCTGTGATCAGAAATCTCCCAAAAAACAAGCCCAAGACCAGATGGCTTCACGGGATAATTCTATGAAACATTTGGAGAAGAGCTAATGCCTATCCTTCTAAAACTCTTTCAAAAAAATGCAGAGGAAGGAACATGTCCAAACTCATTCTATGAGGCTACCATCACCATGACACCAAAACCAGACAAAGACAACACAAAAAAAGAAAACCACAGGCCAATATCACTGATGAACACAGATGCAAAAATCCTCAACAAAATTTTAGCAAACAGAATTCAGCAACACATCAAAAAGCTCATACACCATGATCAAATTGGGTTTATTCCAGGATGCAAGGATTCTTCAATATGTGGAAATCAATCAATGGGATACACCATATTAACAAATTGAAAGATAAAACCATATGATAATCTCAATAGATGCAGAAATAGCCTTTGACAAAATCCAGCACCCATTTATGATTAAAACTGTTCAAAAAATGGGCATAGAAGGAACCTACCTCAACACAGTAAAGGCCATATATGATAAGCCTACAGCAAACATTATTCTCAATGGTGAAAAACTAAAAGCATTCCCCCTAAGATCAGGAACAAGACAAGGGTGTCCACTTTCACCACTATTATTCAACATAGTTCTGGAAGTCCCAGTGACAGCAAGCAGAGAAGAAAAAGAAATAAAAGGAATCCAGATCAGAAAAGAAGAAGTAAAGCTCTCACTGATTGCAGATGACATGATACTGTACATAGAAAACCCTAAAGATACTATCAGAAAATTACTAGAGCTAATCAGTGACTTTAGCAAAGTTACAGGATACAAAATCAATACACAGAAATCACTTGCATTTCTATATACTAACAATGAAAAATCAGAAAGAGAAATTAAGGAATAAATCCCAGTCACCATTACAAAAAAAAAAAAAATATCTAGGAATAAACTTACCTAAGGAGACAAAAGAACTGTACACAGAAAATTATAAGACACTAATGAAAGAAATCAAAGATGACATAAACAGATGGAGAGATATTCCATGTTCCTGGGTAGGAAGAATCAATATTGTGAAAATGACTATACGACCAAATGAAAACTACAGATTCAATGCAATCCCTATCAAATTACCAATGACATTTTTCACAGAACTAGAACAAAAAATTTCACAATTCATATGGAAACACAAAAGACCCTAAATAGCCAAAGCAGTCTTGAGAAAGAAGAATGGATCTGGAGAAATCAACCTTCTTGACTTCAGATTATACTACAAAGCTACAGTCATCAAGACAGAATGGTACTGGCACAAAAACAGAAATATAGACCAATGGAACAAGATAGAAAGCCCAGAAATAAACCCATGCACCTATGGGTACCTTATTTTTGACAAAGGAGGCAAGAATATACAATGGGGCAAAGACAGCCTCTCCAATAAATGGTGCAGGGAAAACTGGACAGCTACATGTGAAAGAATGAAATTAGAACACTTCCTAACGTCATACACAAAGATAAACTCAAAATGAATTACAGACCTAAATGTAAGACCAGAAACTATAAAACTCTTAAAGGAAAACATAGGCAGAACACTCAATGACATAAATCAAAGCAAGATCCTCTATGACCCACCTCCTAGAGTAATGGAAATAAAAGTAAAAGTAAACACGTGGGACCTGATTAAGCTTAAAAGCTTTTGCACAGCAAAAGGAAAGTAAAAGCAAGGTGAAAAGACAACCCTCAGAATAGGAGAAAATAATAGCAAATGAAACAACTGACAAAGGATTAATTTCCAAAATATACAAGGAGCTCAATAGCAGAAAAAACAAATGATCCAACCAGAAATGGGCAGAAGACCTAAACAGACATTTCTCTAAAGAAGACATACAGATGGCTAACAAACACATGAAAAGATGCTCAACATCACTCATTAGTAGAGAAATGCAAATCAAAACTACAATCAGATATCACCTCACACCAATCAGAATGGCCATCATCAAAAAGTCAAAAAACAATAAATGATGGAGAGGGTGTGAAGAAAAGGGAATGCTTTTGCACTGTTGGTGGGAACGTAAATTGATACAGCCACTATGGAAGATAGTATGGAGATTCCTTTAAAATCTAGGAATAAAACTACCATATGACCCAGCAATCCCACTCCTAGGCATATACCCTGAGGAAATCAGAATTGAAAAAGAAACATGTATCCCATTGTTCATTGCAGCACTATTTACAATAGCTAGAACATGTAAGAAACCTAGATATCCACTGACAGATGAATGGATAAAGAATTTATAATACATGTACATAATGGAACATTATTCAGCCATAAAAAGGGATGGATTTGAGTCAGTGCTAATGAGGTGAATGAACCTAAAACCTATTATACAGAGTGAAGTCAGAAAGAGAAAGATAAATATCGTATTCTAACGCATATATATGGAATCTAGAAAAATGGTTCTGAAGAATTTATTTACAGGGCAGCAATGGAGAAACAGAGAATAGACTTATGGACATGGGGAGAGGGGAAGAGAGGGTGAGACATATGGAGAGAGTAACATGGAAACTTACATCACCATGTGTAAAATAGACAGCCAACGGGAATTTGCTGTATGTCTCGGGAAACTCAAACAGGGGGTCTGTATTAACCTAGAGAGGTGGGGTGGGGAGGGAGATGGGAGGGAGGTTCAAAAGGGAGGGGATATATGTATGCCTATGGCTGATTCATGCTGAGGTTTGACAGAAAACAACAAAATTCTGTGAAGCAATTATCCTTCAATAAAAATAATTTATTAATTAAAAAAAAAAAACAGCAGAAGAGATCCTCTGCTGGGAAAAGAAAAAAAGAAAAGAAAGTGGGTGTAGCTAACTCATTAAACTTCTTTGGTTATGTCTTGTGCCATGTACCTCCAGCACCTGACTCTATGTTTTGGACCAGGAGAGAGACCTGACTCACAGACAATAGATCCCTGAACTGACAATCATCCTGTAAGAGGCCTGACAGTTCAGTTTTGTCCAACAGGATGACAGAAGTTAACCAGACAACAAATGCTTAGACTTCTGGAATCTGGAGCTTAAAATACAGAATCTGGAAAGGAGTAAGGAAGCTGAAGCAGAAAGACACAGAGACTCCAGTGTACAAGGGCCACTGCTAAATACTGGCTCCCCAACATGTCACCAAGACAACCTGCTGGTAAGACAAAGCTGAGTGTGCTGTTTACCTACTGAGAGAGAATACTACCTTGGTAACATCTTAAGTGGCAGTCAGGATATTGAATGAGATTCTAAAGTCTGGTTCTTTTCATGAGTGGAGGGGCTTATAGCTCCTCACACACAAAATGGTACCAAGGGCTGTTGCACACCAGACATTTCTGTGATGATCGAGTTCTTCCTCTGACATCTCCAACTCACCTTTTCTTCCTTAGAGCCTCCATCTTTCACCAACATATAACATTTGCTTAGTTAAAAAGTTACAGAAAGTTGTTTGTCATTGAAATGACAATAAATATGCCACTATCATTCTGTTTGTTTGCCTATAAACTACATAGTACAGAGAAAAAAAGAGTCTAAAGCTCCAGCTTTTATTTATTCCAGGGACATGGAGAAGAAATTTGTTTGGTTTACTGTTTTTACCAATGCATTGGAGTGATGTTTGGGGCAGCTGACTGGTTACTGTTCCTTGAGTAGCGTGACATGGTACAATCCCAGCTCTACAAATAACTGGCTCTGTGGCCTCGCATCAGCCACTTAAAATGTCACTTGTTCATTTATTAAACAATTTTTTTTTTCCAGTTTAACTATGCCTTATCACAACAGTATGAAGATTTCTACTGTGTTGTGTATTTTAGTGGTAGGTAACCTGCAAGTCCTGTTCTAATTCTCTAGCTTTTTCAGAAGAATCCAGAATCTCTCTCTCTCTCTCTTTTGGCAAATGTTTGGGTTAGCAATTGTTCTGAGAGCTCTGCTCCTGAAACACAGGGCAAGAATGGTTCACCAGTCTTGGCGTCCTCCAACTATTTTGACACATCCAACCTACAATCCTGGAACCTAGGAAGTCCCTGGAAGATCAATGGGATCGTTTCCCATCAGATGAAGGGGCTGGAATCAGTCTTGCCATCCTATATAGAACTACATACACTGTACATGTAGTGAACTCAAAAGCTTTCAGAATGACTGTCCCCTCTTCGACCCCAAAACTACTCCCATGTCTGCTTGACCCCTAATTTTCCCAAGACTTTCTAACTATCTCCCTATTTTCCAGTACTTAGACTTAAGCCCTTTACGAGCTCATTTCCTGGGACCCTGAGATGTATCTTGCTCTAATTTATACCAACCAGTGTAGGTTGGATCTTTTCCTCCAAATGCAATGGATTATCCAGAAGCATGATACTGTTACCTACCTGACTACAAGTATGGTCAATTTCTGGAGACTCCTGATTCATAAATAACTCACTAGATTAGATATTTGGGACTTCCAACACTTGCACTCCACTTCTTAAGACACTATCATTTGGGAAACCTTAAATTACTAGGTTGGGCCCAAGCACCTGATATCTCTCTCTCTCTCCCACTGGCCCATTCCTATGGCCCAGCATGCCTCATAGAAAACCTGGTTTGCATTTGCCAGGAATGAATCATGGCCTGGTTTGGACTGACCTAAAATGGATCAGGGCCATTCTTGGATTTTTGCCTTCATGGCTTCCACTATATCCTAAATCAAGTGTACTCTTCCACCATATGGGAAACAGAATTTGGCCAACTGAGAGTTACTCCAGTCCACCTGGCTTGATCTTCCTCTTGGGCAATGTAATCTCAACAAATAGTCCAAAACCTATTAAGCTAAAGTACATTACTTTGGCTTTATTCTGAAATAATTCTGCAAATATTTTCTGTGGAAAACTTTTCAGTATTCCTCTGTTTCTGTTGGTTTCCTCTCTTTTAACTGGCTCATTATTACTTAAGGATGATAAGAAAAAATAATGGGGCCTTGCAGAGTTTTTATCCAGGGCCCTCCATTAAAAAAAGTCTAAAGTGATGTAAGGTGGAAAGTTATGACCAACATAGACAGCATATTAAAAAGCAGAGACATTACTTTGTCAACAAAGATCCATCTAGTCAAGGCTATGGTTTTTCCAGTGGTCATGTATGGATGTGAGAGTTGGAATATAAAGAAAGCTGAGTGCCGAAGAATTGATGCTTTTGAACTGTGGTGTTAGAGAAGACTCTTGAGAATCCCTTGGACTGCAGGGAGATCCAACCAGTACATCCTAAAGGAGATCAGTCCTGGCTGTTCATTGGAGGGACTCATGTTGAAGCTGAAACTCCAATATTTGGCCACCTAATGCAAAGAGCTGACTCATTTGAAAAAACCCTGATGGTGGGAAAGATTAAGGGCAAGAGGAGAAGGGGATGACAGAGGATGAGATGGTTGGATGGCATCACTGACTTGATGGACATGAATTTGAGTAAACTCTGGGAGTTGGTGATGGACAGGGAGGCCCAGCGTACTGCGATTCCTGGGGTCTCAAAGAATCAGACACGACTGAGTGACTGAATTGAACTGAAGGTAATGCAAACAAAAACAATCCCACACACTGTTTATACTTGCACCAACTGTATCATGGTTTTTGACATTTTTTGTAGCCAAGGATGTGTTCTTTTTTCTATTCAAAAAGAAGATGCAGCTACTTTAAGCATGAAATAAGAAGATGGAATCAATCAAATATTTGTTGAGCCTAGTACGTACATTGGTTCACTCATTCCACGGATATTTCTGGAGTGCTCTATGATAGTCATCATCAGGGCTGCAGCAACAAACAGCAAGGCATAATCCTATAGCTCTGGAGTTCCCCTGGGAGGGTGGTGGTGGTATGAATCTTTGTAATTTTATGTCTTTTGTGAGGGGGAAATGAGTATAATTCTACCACGTTATTTTTGGAAGTGGAGAAGGATAAATGAAAGAGATTAATTAGTTTATGGATTTAGGAGAGTGACATCACCAAGATGGTAATACTGGACATTCCCAACTCAGCTTTCTCTCTTAAGAACAATGTGCAACTATTCACAAGACAACATTGAGCAGCAAGGCATAATCCTATAGCTCTGGAGTTCCCCTGGGAGGGTGGTGGTGGTATGAATCTTTGTAATTTTATGTCTTTTGTGAGGGAGAAATGAGTATAATTCTACCACGTTATTTTTGGAAGTGGAGAAGGATAAATGAAAGAGATTAATTAGTTTATGGATTTAGGAGAGTGACATCACCAAGATGGTAATACTGGACATTCCCAACTCAGCTTTCTCTCTTAAGAACAATGTGCAACTATTCACAAGACAACATTGAGCAGCAAGGCATAATCCTATAGCTCTGGAGTCCCCTGGGAGGGTGGTGGTGGTAATGAATCTTTGTAATTTTTATGTCTTTTGTGAGGGGGAAATGAGTATAATTCTACCACGTTATTTTTGGAAGTGGAGAAGGATAAATGAAAGAGATTAATTAGTTTATGGATTTAGGAGAGTGACATCACCAAGATGGTAATACTGGACATTCCCAACTCAGCTTTCTCTCTTAAGAACAATGTGCAACTATTCACAAGACAACATTGAGCAGCAAGGCATAATCCTATAGCTCTGGAGTTCCCCTGGGAGGGTGGTGGTGGTATGAATCTTTGTAATTTTATGTCTTTTGTGAGGGGGAAATGAGTATAATTCTACCACGTTATTTTTGGAAGTGGAGAAGGATAAATGAAAGAGATTAATTAGTTTATGGATTTAGGAGAGTGACATCACCAAGATGGTAATACTGGACATTCCCAACTCAGCTTTCTCTCTTAAGAACAATGTGCAACTATTCACAAGACAACATTGAGAAAAAAAATCCTAGAACAAACTTAGCAGTAGCTTGGGCTTCAAGAGAAAAATAGGCTAAAACTAAAGGTCAACACATGTATTTATTGCTACCTATGTTCTCCTAGAGTCCCAACAGGGACTTTATGGAAAGAGATTGAAAGCAGAAACAATTTTACCACTCAACAGGGATATTAAAAAAAAAAAAAACTGCCTCTAAGAACAAAGCCTCCTCCTCTACCTTTAGCCCACTTGTTGTCTCCTTCTTGCCTCTCTCCCACAGACTTACCATTTTCTAGTCCTCACACTCCCACAGTGCGTCAACAGAAATAAGAGCGTGTACTCAGCAACTGCAATTAGCTAGTCACTGAGACAGTGCAGATCCATTCACCTCCCCCGTTTAAACTGAGTGACATTAGAGCAGCATCTGTGGTACCAGAGAAAAGGAAAGCAGAATCACAGACGCCTCTACCACCTCCAGATAAGAAGGGCAGTTCTTAATGTCTTACCAAGGTAGCAAGCCTCTTGATGAAAGTGAAAGAGGAGAGTGAAAAAGTTGGCTTAAAGCTCAACATTCAGAAAACAAAAATCATGGCATCCAGTTGCATCACTTCATGGCAAATAAGATGGAGAAACAGTGGCAGATTTTATTTTGGGGGGCTTCAAAATCACTGCAGATGGTGACTGCATGAAATTAAAAGATGCTTACTCATTGGAAAGAAAGTTATGACCAACCTAGACAGCATATTAAAAAGCAGAGACATTATCTTGCCAACAAAGGTCCATCTAGTTAAGCCTATGGTTTTTCCAGTGGTCAGGTATGGATGTGAGAGTTGGACTATAAAGAAAGCTGAGTGCTGAAGAATTGATGCTTTTGAACTGTGGTGTTAGAGAAGACTCTTGAGAGTCCCTTGGACTGCAAGAGATCCAACCAGTCCATCCTAAAGGAAATTGGTCTTGAATATTCATTGGAAGGACTGATGTTGAAACTGAAACCCCAATACTTTGGCCACCTGGTGTAAGAACTGACTCACTGGACCTGATGCTGGGAAAGATTGAAGGTGGGAGGAGAAGGGGACGACAGAGGATGAGATGGTTGGATGGCATCACTGACTCAATGGACATGAATTTGAATAAACTCCAGGAGCTGGTGATGGACAGGGAGGCCTGGTGTGCTGCAGTCCATGGGGTCGCAAAGAGTTGGACATGACTGAGCAACTGAACTGAACTGAACTGAAGGTAGCAGGGACAGCATTCAGGACTCTGACACACGAGGATGGGCTGTCATTTGCAGACCAATTCAGCCACATCTTGCTGTGATTAGCAGTGCACTGTGGACATCAGCATGCACCCTTATGAGGGAGGAATAGAGAGGTGGTCAGCAAACCCAATTCTGGAGCCAAAGCTACTGCCTCTGGCTTCTGAGTCTCAGTATCTCTGCCAAGTGAAGACAGTGACATCCACCTTCCCACAATCAAAAGGCATGATGCCTATTGGCCTCTACCACTGAATGACGTTGTTGAATGTCAAAGAGGGATTCAAGTACAAAATGAGGCACCTTCGTAGGAGGTTATTATACAAGATGACACTGCACTGCTGGAGAGGTTATATAGTCCACTTGAAGAAGGACTGGCAGAGACTGGTGGAACCAAAACCACTGGCAATGATAAATCCACCAAGTTGGAGGAACAGAAAAAACAGGAATAGATGGAACTGTGGAAAAGGCTGAGTGACTGGCATAACCAAATCCAGATGTCCATAGATGGAGAGAACGGGAAATTGCTGGGACTGGAATACACTAACAGGCCCTGGATCACCAGGTGCATAAGAGTTTTCTTCCCAACTCCATAGCCAGAGCGGGCTCACAGGTACCCAAACCAAGGAGCAGATTGGAACTCATCATTTCCTTTGCTCATCTGTCATCCAAAAATAATTAATACAAATTATTGCTGGAAAGAATCCAAACATCTACCAACTGATAAATGAGCAAACAAAAGTGGAACATCCACTCAATGGAATATCATTCCACTATAAAAAGAATGAAGTACTGTTACTTGCTACAACATGAATGAAGTTTGAAAATATTGATAAGTGAAAGAAGCCAAACCAAAAGACCACACGGTGTATGATTCCATCTGTATGAAAAGTCCAGAACAGGAAAATCCACAGAGACAGAAAGTAGACTAGAGGCTGCCTAGTAGAGGGAGAGGGGAATGGGAAGTGACTATAAATGGGTAGGCTTCTAGAGGTGATGAAAATTCTCTCAAATCAATTCACATATAATCTGTGAGTACACTAAACACTGTTGAATTGTATGCTTTACATGGGTGAACTGTATGACGTATTCCAAAAAGCTCCATAAAGTTGTTATGGAAGAAAAGTCATACTCCTTTTCCAACTCATTCCCAGCTGACACTAGCATTCTCTGGTCAAGGCCAAGAGCATCACACAGTTAAATCCCAACACAGGGATTGAATCCAGGTCTCCCTCATTGCAGGGGGATTCTTTACTGTCCGAGCCACCAGGGAAGCCTTATTTGGTACATGACCCAAACTGGGCCAATCAGAATTCCCCTGAAACTTCTCCACCAGCTCTTTCCAAAAAAGATGCTCTAAGGCAGATTTTTCCAATATCAGCCCTATTCACTTTTTAGTCAAGATGATTATCTGCCCTATGCATTCTAGGATGTATATTGTACATTGCATGCTCAGGCATGTCTGACTTTCAGTGACCCCACAGGCTGTAGCCCATCAGGCTCCTCTGTCCATGAGATTTCACAGGCAAGAATATCTGAGTGGGTTGCCATTTCCTTTTCCAGGGATCTTCCTGACCCAGGGATCGAACCTGTGTCTCCTGCATTGGCAGGTGGATTCTTTTCCACTGAGCCACTATGGAAGATATGTATTAGCATTCCTAATAGATTCCATTAGGAAGCCCCAGCTGTGACAGCAGAAAAATCCTTTTCAGAAATTGCCAAAAATCCCTTGGGAAGTGCAAGATTAACCCCAGTTAAGAACTGCTGCTGTACATTGTACCTGTGAAAACAAAATAAACTGGGTCTGCCTGCATCCGTGTTCCCTGGGGCTCCCTGGAAAGAAGCCTCCATGCAGAAGCCATCTGCAGGAGGAGAGGCCAACAACAAGAGAGTCTTCAAGTTGAAATATGGAGAGAAACCTAATGACAGCTAAATCTCATTTGGGTGTGATTCTTAGTGATTCTAAGCTTATCTGCAACTAAAGCAGATTCCTGACACATATGTCCATACCTAACTATCTTCTATGAAGCCAGATATGACCACAGTATCTCTTGCAGAGTCATAGTTGCCTATTCCAACTACAGGTGAGCTGGTTTAAAAAGGTTAATGATCAGCCAAAAACAGACACAAAAAGCAAAGACACAAAAAGGGGACCTCTTTTACAACTGTTACATTCTTTGTATCTTTTTCAGCACAGTGTGGGACACAAAGCAGCTATTGACTAGAAGTGGTTGAAGGTCTTTTGTTTCTCTAGGTAGATTTATTCCTAAGTATTTTATTCTTTTCATTGCAATGGTGGATGGAATTGTTTCTTTAATTTCTCTTTCTGTTTTCTAATTGTTAGTGTATAGGAACTATAAAACACTGGTGAAAAAAATCAAAGAGGACATAAGGTGGAGAAATATACTGTGTTCATGGATCAGAAGAATCAATACAGTGAAAATGAGTTGACTACCCAAAGCAATCTATAGATTCAATGCAATCCCTATCAAGCTACCAACAGTATTTTTCACAGAACTAGAACAAATAATTTCACAATTTGTATGGAAATACAAAAAACCTCGAATAGCCAAAGCAATCTTGAGAAAGAAGAATGGAACTGGAGGAATCAACCTGCCTGACTTCAGGCTCTACTACAAAGCCACAGTCATCAAGACAGTATGGTACTGGCACAAAGACAGAAATATAGATCAATGGAACAAAATAGAAAGCCCAGAGACAAATCCATGCACCTATGGACACCTTATTTTTGACAAAGGAGGCAAGAATATACAATGGAGAAAAGACAATCTCTTTAACAAGTGGTTCTGGGAAAACTGGTCAACCACTTGTAAAAGAATGAAACTAGAACACTTTCTAACACCATACACAAAAATAAACTCAAAATGGATTAAAGATCTAAATGTAAAACTAGAAACTATAAAACTCCTAGAGGAGAACATAGGCAAAACACTCTCTGACATAAACCACAGCAGGATCCTCTACAACCCACCTCCCAGAGTATTGGAAATAAAAGCAAAAATAAACAAATGGGACCTAATTAAAATTAAAAGCTTCTGCACAACAAAGGAAACTATAAGCAAGGTGAAAAGACAGCCTTCAGAATGGGAGAAAATAATAGCAAATGAAGCAACGGACAAAGAATTAATCTCAAAAATATACAAGCAACTCCTGAAGCTCAATTCCAGAAAAATAAAAGACCCACTCAAAAAGTGGGCCAAAGAACTAAACAGACATTTCTCCAAAGAAGACATACAGATGGCTAACAAACACATGAAAAGATGCTCAACATCACTCATTATCAGAGAAATGCAAATCAAAACCACAATAAGGTACCATTTCACGCCAGTCAGAATGACTGCTATCTAAAAGTCTATAAGCAATACATGCTGGAGAGGGTGTGGAGAAAAGAGAACCCTCTTACACTGTTGGTGGGAATGCAAACTAGTACAGCCACTATGGAGAACAGTGTGGAGATTCCTTAAAAAACTGGAAACAGAACTGCCATATGACCCAGCAATCCCACTTCTGGGCATACACACCGAGGAAACCAGATCTGAAAGAGACACGTGTACCCCAATGTTCATCACAGCACTGCTTACAATAGCTAGGACATGGAAGCAACCTAGATGCCCATCAGCAGATGAATGGATAAGAAAGCTGTGGTACATATACACAATGGAATATTACTCAGCCATTAAAAAGAATACATTTGAATCAGTTCTAATGAGATGGATGAAACTGGAGCCTATTATACCAAATGAAGTAAGTCAAAAAGAAAAACACCAATACAGTATACTAACGTATATATATGGAATTTAGAAAGATGGTAATGATAACCCTGTATGCGAGACAGCAAGAGAGACACAGATGTATTGAACAGTCTTTTGGACTCTGGGAGAGGGTGAGGGCAGGATGATATGGGAGAATGGCATTGAAACATGTAAATTATCATATATGAAACGAATCACAAGTCCAGGTTCGATGCATGATACAGGATGCTTGGGCCTGGTGCACTGGGATGACCCAGAGGGATGGGATGGGGAGGGATGTGGGAGGGGGGTTCAGGATGGGGAACACATGTACACCCATAGCGGATTCAAGTCAGTGTATGGCAAAACCAATACAATGTTGTAAAGTAAAATAAATAAATAAATTGATCTTAAAAAACTTGTGGATTGGAACAACATTAAGCTCAGATTTAAAAAAAAGAAGAAGAAGAAGTGGTTGAAGGATAGTGGGTGCGTTCGTTTCCATGGAAATTTCTTCTTTCACAGTTCTAGAGGCCAGAAGTCTGAAATTAAGGTGTCAGCAGGATTGCTTCCTTCCAGAAATGCTAAGGAAGACTCTGCTCCATGCCTCTCTCCTAGCTCCTGGTGGATGCCAGCAACCTTGGCATCCCTGCACCTGTCACTACATCACTCCAGTCTCCGCCACACATGGCCTTCTCCCCTGTGTGTCTGCGTATACGAAGTCATCTCTTACAACATTGGTCATTGGATTTGGGGCCCACTCTAATTCAGTATGACCTCATCTTACCTAATTACATATGCAAAGACCCTAATTCCAAATCAAGTCGCATTCTGAGGTCCCAGGTACATATGAATTTGTGGGGGACACTATTCAATCCACTACAGATGGCATAACAATACTTTATATTATAAAGTTGTACAGCTTTCTCAGCATTTTCAAGAAAAGAAATAGAGCAGACTGGCATGCAAGTTTTTTTTTGTTTGTTTTTTTCCAAGGATGCTATGAAGCGAAGAACTCTTGAGTTCCACAGAATAAGTTAGAAAATTACCTCACAGCAACAGCTGGGAGACTGGAGACAAGTTGGATTGCCTGTCCACAGACCTCTATGCCTTTCTATCCTGCTCTGCCTCAAATTTTATCTGAAGCCTCAGCATGAGGATCTAAATGCTGGTTATACTGTTTCAAGAACCATCTCAGCTTATGTTCCAAAGACCTGTTTTAAGCAAACAAAGTCTCCAAGCCAAAAGAAATAATAGGCAATAATTTTATAGGCAATAAATGAATCACCCAAATCAGAAGAGAAAAGAAAAAAAAAAAAAAACCTCATCTCTCCCAAACCTTCTGAATCTACACCAAACTATGTAAAAAAATCCCACCCATAAGAAGTGAAGAACACAGATTTGGTCTTGGGCTGTAATGCGTAATTCATGCTTTCAATATCCCATGTATGCTTATGCAAACCTCTTTAACCATTCTCCCCACATAATTTTATCCCATGAGTGTGCCTTCCATAATATTATCCTAATTGATGACTTTTTATCCTTTGAATAAAAGAGGAATGCAAGTAGCAACCTGAGCTGTAAACAAAAATTTAAATCTCAAAACAGAATTCTAAAGCTGAAGTTGACCTAATGAAACTTAAAAGCTTTTGCACAACAAAGGAAACTATAAGCAAGGTGAAAAGACAGCCCTCAGATTGGGAGAAAATAATAGCAAACGAAGCAACAGACAAAGGATTAATCTCAAAAATATACAAGCAACTCCTGAAGCTCAATTCCAGAAAAATAAAAGACCCACTCAAAAAAAGGGTCAAAGAACTAAACAGACATTTCTCCAAAGAAGACATACAGATGGCTAACAAACACATGAAAAGATGCTCAACATCACTCATTATCAGAGAAATGCAAATCAAAACCACAATGAGGTACCATTACACACCAGTCAGGATGGCTGCTATCCAAAAGTCTACAAGCAATACATGCTGGAGAGGGTGTGGAGAAAAGGGAACCCTCTTACACTGTTGGTGGGAATGCAAACTAGTACAGCCGCTATGGAGAACAGTGTGGAGATTTCTTAAAAAACTGGAAACAGAACTGCCATATGACCCAGCAATCCCACTTCTGGGCATGCACACCGAGGAAACCAAATCTGAAAGAGACACGTGCACCCCAATGTTTATCACAGCACTGTTTATAATAGCCAGGACATGGAAGCAACCTAGATGCCCATCCGCAGATGAATGGATAAGGAAGCTGTGGTACATATACACCATGGAATATTACTCAGCCATTAAAAAGAATTCATTTGAATCAGTTCTAATGAGATGGATGAAACTGGAGCCCATTATACAGAGTGAAGTAAGCCAGAAAGATAAAGACCATTACAGTATACTAACGTATATATATGGAATTTAGAAAGATGGTAATGATAACCCTATATGCAAAACAGAAAAAGAGACACAGATGTACAGAACAGACTTTTGGACTCTGTGGGAGAAGGCGAGGGTGGGATGTTTCAAGAGAACAGCATTGAAACATGTATATTACCTAGGGTGAAACAGATCACCAGCCCACGTTGGCTGCATGAGACAAGTGCTCGGGCCTGGTGCACTGGGAAGACCCAGAGGGAGCGGGTAGAGAGGGAGGTGGGAGGGGGGATCGGGATTAGCCATGTAAATCCATGGCTAACTCAAGTCAGTGTATGACAAAAACCACTACAATACTGTAAAGTAATTAGCCTCCAACTAATAAAAACAAATGGAAAAAAAAAAAACTGTTGTCAAAAAGTAAAACACAGACTTGGCCCAAAAAATTAATAAATAAATAAATAAAGCTGAAGTTGATAATTCTACCTACCTTGGTGGCTTCAACCCATACAGTTCCCCTAACGTCCAGTCAATTGTACTAGTTGCCACAGATCCAAAGTCCTTTTTCTCCTTGGCAACTTCTCTGGGCTCTCAAGCAAGAATGTCTCTCTTCCTCTATCTTATTTCCTTTCAGCATATTTCCTCTATGTCTTTCGCATGGCAGCTGTAATTTTGTTGACTCAAATCCCAGTGTTAGAAGTTAGTCAAACCCACAGAAAACTTTATTGACCTCATGGACCACAGCCTTGTTGTGGCAAAGGGGCTTGCGTAACTCAGTGAAGCCAGGAGCCATGCCATGAGGGCTACCCAAGAGGAGCAGGTCATAGTGAAGAGTTCTGACCAAACATGGTACCCTGGAGGAGGAAATGGCAGCCCACTCCAGTGTTCTTGCCCAGAGAACCCCATGGATAGTATGAAAAGGCAAAAAGATATGACACTAGAAGGTGAGCCCTGCCCTCCTCAGCTCAGAAGGTGTCCAATATGCTACTGGGGAAGAGCGGAGGACAGTTACTAATAGCTCCAGAAAGAATGAAGTGGCTGGCCAGAATGGAAACAACAAGTGGGACTGTGGCTGTTTCTGGTGATGGAAGTAAAGTCCAATGCTGTAAAGAACAACATTGCTTAGGAACTTGGAATGTTAGGTCCTTGAATCAAGGTAAATTGGAAGTGGTCAAGCAGGAGATGGCAAGATTGAATACTGACATCTTAGGAATCAGTGAACTAAAATGGACAGCAATGGGTGAATTTAATTCAGACGACCATTATATCTACTACTGTGGGCAAGAATCCCTTAGAAGAAATGGAGTAGCCCTCATAGTCAACAAAAGAGTCCAAAATGCAGTACTTGGGTGCAATCCCAAAAATGACAGAATGATCTCGGTTCATTTCCAAGGTGGTCCTGAAGTAAGGATTGACATTTTGGGCAAAGCCAAAATCAAATCTGAAGAATAAAAGAGGCCAAACATTTAAAAGGCAGGTGAAAGAGTTTTAACTTGGAGATGGTGGCCGAAGTTTAAGATTCCGAAAAGCACATCGAGCAGTAAGAAACAGGTGATCAAATTTTGTTATGCAGGTCAGGGGTTATCAGGCCCTAAGCTGTTTTTAATGGATCAGCATGCTCAAGACATTCTGGGTCTGTGTCTTATCATAGATCCCTCCTAGCCCCACTCAGATCTCTGCAACACAAAATAGGCAGTGCCAGCTCACAGTCTAGACACAGCCTAATAAAGATGAAAAGGGAGAAGGAAATTTATTCTACAATTCAATTATGCCAGGCAGTGGCACATTTCTTTCCCAAGTCACAAACACATTTACATAGTCTGAGATTGCAAGGCAGATACCTCAAAAATAAACTTCTGGAAAAAAAGAAAATGGATTTTAAATTGCAAAGATAACATTTCTATTTCATGCCATCTGTTATAACTCGTTTCCAGCAAATAGATTATTCACCAGAAATGATGCAAAAAAAAAAAAAAAAAGGAGATCAAAATTATGTTATAGGAAAGAGATTTTAAAATGATGATAGATAATTTTTAAAGTACTGAATAAATTTTTTAACTTAAAAATGTACTTAGAGATTATTGATTATGCATCAGTGTCCTTGGATGGACCAAAATGATGATATATTAAACCTAGAACAAGCCTGCACATCTATTTTACAGACCTCCCAGCACTAGTACTAAAGTGTGGGCATTTGCTTATGAGTGCCCTACTCTTCAGAGTCCCTGAAATCTGCGATGGTGGATAAACGCACCGGTCAGGGATTACTAGTTCTAAGCATTTCTTGTTTCTCCACCACAGGCACAGATAAACCCAGTGTTTGAGTCTGATCGATAACCAAAGTCTCAAAGACCCTAGTTTTTAATGCAATTGATATCAGTTACTGATATACATCAGATGAGATGGTTAGATAGCATCACTAACTCAGTGGACATGAATGTGAGCAAACTCCGGGAGACAGTGAAGGACAGGGAGCCTAGTGTGCTGCAGCCCATCAGCTCACAAAGAGTTGGACACGACTAAGAGACTGACAATAACAACAAAATGAGGACTGGTACAGTACCTCAGAACCAAAAAGAAAACAAACGTTTAGTCCACCACACAGTGTGCTAAAGAATAAGGAAAAACAACAGCAACAAAAAATTGTGTGAGACCCCACCATCAGCCACCCACCTCATCCACACAGCAGTGTTGTTCAGAGAAGGAAAGAACACTTCAATGACATCCTGACTCTGATATCTACACTTACTCAACTAGAAACAAAATGAGGGAAGGCTTTCTTAACACGAGAGGAGCAACACTGGGAGTCCTGCACCTCTGCTGAAACTGATACAGAAGCCCTGGCCCACATCAGCAACAGACCTCTCCCCATGCAGTAGTCGGCAGGTCCTGAAGTGCAGGGTAAAGAGTACCCATGGCATTCTCACTTAGGCCAGTTCTTATTGTTTCATTGAACGTCACAGGAGCCTCAACAGGGGAGCCTAGGCAAAGAGGTATGTACTCTGTAGACCCCCAGTTCAGAAGACAACATTCATATCTTCCTCCAAGCAGGGGATCAACCTGGTGGCATATAAGTGTTATCATCATGCTATCATCTTTTTTCTGTTTTTCCCTTTCTTTAATCAGTGGTGGAATGATGGAGATTTATAGAAATAGGGAGGGTGAGCCTTTGGTTTAGGATGCAGGGAAGCATCAGCTTTGAAGGCAGCAAGGCTATTGCCACATACTCTCAAAAGCAAGATCTAGTTGTTTTTCCCGCTCTGCCCAACCCAGGGGGAGAACAAAGGTGACTGCACTATTCTGTAAGCCTTCACTGGGTTCTATATGTAAAATAGATTTGCCTCAATGGGAGGAGGTTTGCCAACACTCGCTCCGCCTTAAACAAGTGTACCTGCTTTGCAAAACCCTGACTTAGGCAAATGAAGGAACAGTGGCATACCCCTTGAATGGTGACTTCATTTTCATACGTAACTTAAAATCTAACTCATGTAGGATATTCATTAGACAGGAAGGTGTGCAATGCATTAGAAAGCACACAGGAGGCCAGGCATCTCAGTTTATATATTAATCTTGTTGTTGTTCAGTCACCCAGTCATGTCCGACTCTGTGACCCCAGGGACAGCAGCACACCAGGCCTCCCTGTCCCTCACCATCTCCGGAAGTTTGCCCAAGTTCATGTCCTTTGCACTGGTGATGCCATCCAGCCATCTCATCGTCTGACGTTCTCTTCTCCTTCATGCCTTCAGTCTTTCTCAGCATCAGGGACTTTTGCAATGAGTCAGTTGTTCACATCAGATGACCAAAATACAGGAGTTGCAGCTTCAGCATTAGTCCTTCCAATGAGTATTTAGGGTTGATTTCCCTTAAGATTGACTGGTTTGATCTCCTTGCTTTTCCAAGGTACACTCAGGAGCCTTCTTCAGCACCACAGTTTGAAGGCATCAATTCTTCGGTGCTCTGCCTTCTTTATGGTCCAGCTGTCACAACCGTACATGACCACTGGGAAAACCATAGCCTTGACTATGTGGACCTTTGTCAGCAGAGTATGATCTTACATGATCTTGGGCAAGTGCCTAAACTTTCGAGGCCTTCCTTTCTTCAAAATTAGGGGGACTGGAATGGCTCAGTGATACTTAAGGCTGACTATGCATTAGAAGGACTTATGGAGCCTATAGAAACACTGATGGCATTGGCCAGTCCAAGCACTTAACCTAGCATCTCTACAACACACCCCTCAGACAAGCATTAAGCTTCCTTCTATTTTACAGTCCTTGAATGCCATGATAATTGTGAAGTCATTTATTCATTCTGTATATACTTATTTAGTGTCTACTATTTGTCAGGGTTTTAAACAGGCTGAATTATGTCCCCACAAAAGTCATATGTTGCAGTCCTATGCCCTACAACTCAGAATGTGACTATATTTGCAGATTAGATCTTAAGGAGGTAATTAAATTAAAACTAGGTCATTAGGGTATGCCTTAATTTGACTGGTGTCCTTACAAGAAGAGGACACAGATATGCACAGAGGGAAGATCCTGTGAAGACACAAGCAGGAGACGGTCATCTACAGATGACCCTCCAGAACTGTAAGGAAATGAATGCTGTTTAAGCCACCCGGTCTGTGGTACTTTGCTGTGGCAGCTCTAGCAAATGAACACACAGAGTAATATGCAAAATTCTGGGTGCTGCACAGGGAAAAACAAAGAAATGGTCCCAGTCCCATGCAGTTTTTGGCCCAGTGGAGGGTCAGAGAAGAAATCATCCTATGTTATGGTAGGTCAAGCTGACACCTTCAGGAAGAGAATGAGGCAGCCACGTGACGCTAAAGGAAGAGGCTTCCATTCTAAGGAAGGAGCAGATATAAATACCCAAAGGGGAGAAGGAAATGTGCTTATTTGGGGAAATCAAAATGAAATGGCCTAGCAGCCAATTTGTGATGAAGTGACATGAAACGGGGTTGGGTAAGTGGGCGGGGGGAAGTGGTGCCTTTAAAATCCACAGTAAAGAGCTTAAATTTTATTCCAAGTGCCAAAAAAAATAAAACCCAGAAAACAAAAGGCAGATGATCTAAATTTTAATTTTTCAGTACAAAGTAGTTTTGAGTTCAACCTCAAATAAACCATGTCCCAGTATAATTTTTTTTTATTGAAGTCACAAGTTTGTGATCAAAGTATCCCTTCCTGTTGGTTGCAACGTACTAAAGTGCCCCTTTAGTACTTTCAGTGGTAATAATAATGGTGAGAGAGATGGGAATACCAGACCACCTGACCTGCCTCTTGAGAAACCTGTATGCAGGTCAGGAAGCAACAGTTAGAACTGGACATGGAACAACAGACTGGTTCGAAATAGGGAAAGGAGTACGTCAAGGCTGTATATTGTCACCCTGCTTATTTAACTTATATGCAGAGTACATCATGAGGAACCCTGGGCTGGAAAAAGCACAAGCTGGAATCAAGATTGCTGGGAGAAATATCAATAACCTCAGATATGCAGATGACACCACCCTTATGGCAGAAAGTAAAGAGAAACTAAAGAGTCTCTTGATGAAAGTGAAAGAAGAGAGTGAAAAAGTTGGCTTAAAGCTCAACATTCAGAAAACTAAGATCATGGCATCTGGTCCCATCACTTCATGGCAAATAGATAGGGAAACAGTGGTAACAGTGGCTGACTTTATTTTTCTGGGCTCCAAAATCACTGCAGATGGTGACTGCAGCCATGAAATTAAAAGACACTTACTCCTTGGAAGGGCAGTTATGATCAACCTAGACAGCATATTAAAAAGCAGAGACATTACTTTGTCAACAAATATCTATCTAGTCCAGGCTATGGTTTTTCCAGTGGTCATGTATGGATGTGAGAGTTGGAATATAAAGAAAGCTGAGCACCGAAGAATTGATGCTTTTGAACTGTGGTGTTGGAGAAGACTCTTGAGAGTCCCTTGGACTGCAAGGAGATCCAACCAGTCCATCCTAAAGGAGATCAGTCCTGGGTGTTCGTTGGAAGGACTGATGTTGAAGCTGAAACTCCAATACTTTGGCCACCTCATGCGAAGAGCTGACTCATTTGAAAAGAACCTGATGCTGGGAAAGATTGAAGGCAGGAGGAGAAGGGGATGACAGAGGACGAGATGGTTGGATGGCATCATCACCGACTAAATGGACATGGGTTTGGGTGGACTCTGGGAGTTGGTGATGGACAAGGAGGCCTGGCATGCTGCGGTTCATGGGGTCGCAGAGTTGGACATGACTGAGAGACTGAACTGAACTGAATTATTATTAACAATAATTATTATTAATATTAATGGTAATAATCCTCCTTTGACAGGTTCAAAATTTACATGATGGACTGAGATGAAATGTTAAAAGTATAAAGAAATGTTACTTTTAAAATTTGCTATCAGTTCAGTTCAGTTCAGTCACTCAGTTGTGTCCAACTGTGACCCCATGAATCACAGCATGTCAGGTCTCCCTGTCCATCACTAACTACCAGAGTTTACTTATAGCCAAACACAATTTCTGAGACTCTTTTTTTCAATTACAGTCAAATAAAAGTTTATTCTTATTTTTAATAAAGCACCCATAATTGAATGCTTTTGAGCAGAGAATTGACATTTAAGAAATGAGAAGTAAGATGAGGTTCTTGCTACCTTAGATTTGGCTGCAGCATCAAGAAAATAGACACCATATTTTGAAGTCAGACCCATGCTGATAGTTCAAAATAGGTGTCTAAAAAAGCTGGTTAGATGAAACCAATATTTTGTATACATTTTGAGTATAAAATGATTAGGATCTAGAGATTAAAGAGAGTTTTTTTAAGGATTTTTGGAGAAAGCTGTAGGAATGCCCTAAGTTCCATTGTTCATTGACCAGAACACCACATTAGTCCACAATGTTAATTTCACTTTGACCAGATGAGCAAGAAGCAACAAGTATGTTGGAAGCCTTCTTATAGTACTGAATCCCAGAGAATGAGAGATAAACCGACAAGATGCAAGGTCCTGCCCCATCTGTGAAGATGTTAGGGTCCAGCGCTCTGTGGCATGCCAGGACATCCCCTCTAAAATGAAGGACCAATTGCTACATCTTGCACTTTCCACCACTGAGGAAGAAGCACTATGCCTGGTGGGTGTAGGCTGACTAACCATCTCAGTGTGTCCAGTTCTGGGCCATTTCCTGGGGTGCAGGAGTTCCAGTGCCAAAACTGAACAGTCCCAGGCAAACTTGGATGGTTAGTTAGCCTAGTAGTCCTCTTATATTTTAAAAGCTTCCCTGAGTCAGGTCATTGTTCCCTGCAGCTATAAGCATTCTAACATAACACTACTCCAGAGTCTCAAAGAGACCTAGGCACAGAGTAGGAACTTTTAAGTGTCTGCTGATTGAACTGAGCTCAGAGTTGAACTATTACTAAGCAAATGAGAAGAACACCTCCATCAATTAGATCCTAAGTGTCTTCTGGCACAACCCCTAGACCAGAGAAAGTGTTTGGTAAATATCTACTTAAAGCCAGAATGACTTCAGGATCTGTGCAAGCAAAAGAGAAACTTTAGACGTCTGGATGGAAGGCTGAAGACGAGAAAAAAATTAAGTGAAAACTCAAGTTCTGGAAGAATCTTCCCGCTCAAATGGACAAAGAAGGAGCTGCCCCAGACAGGGTTAAGAAAAGAGAAGCTGAAGAGGTCTCTAGCCTCTTCTCATGACTCAGAGGGGAGGCAGTGTGTCATTCAGGAGTCTGTGCAAGGGCGAGGTGGGGGAGTGGAAATGCCCCACCCCGACCCCCAGCCCAGAGACATCCCTTGGTAAAAAGAGGCAGAGTCTGATGTCTGGAAACTTCCTTAGAACAGAGACAGATGAATGAAAGGAAATGTCAGACTGTCCGGCCTATACCCACTCCATTAGCTCATGTCAGCTGAGAGCGCTCAGCCGGGTCCACTCCTGGACTTGCCCTCAGCTTACTAGAGGGGACTACCCAAAGTCAACTCCCCTTCCTAGGAGCTGCCCAAATATAGACTTGTCTGTGCAAAGAGCATACAGGCCAAACCTCTCTCTCCAGCTGGGCCAACAGGGAAAGGCCATCCTGGCTTCAGAACAGCCCGTGGAATTGACCGAGGCTCATGGCTGTACTGAAGTCCAACAGCTTACCTTTGCCCTCAGTCCAGCCTTCTTTCGCAGTTCTCAAAAGCACCTCCCACTGACTTTGTGCTTGCCAATCTCCTCCCAATCTGCTTCTCAGTGTCAAAAACTGAAGGGTCTGAAATCTTTACCTGAAAGCTAGCAAGTTAATCTGCCACAGGCTCATAGATTCTGGCAGAAGACCTAAGACACCAGGGTCAAGGACCAAGAATGTTGTTGCTCATGGCCCAGTGGGCAGCATGAACTTCATGTTCACAGGGACGTTTCTTGCTCCCCAAATCCTACAGGGTGATACGGAACACAGAGTAGGTTTGCATCACAGCCAAAGAACCCTGAGTTTAGGAAACCCTTTATTTTATTTTATTATTTAATGAATATAATCAAAGGTTGTCATGTTTATTTTTAAAGTTTTGAATGAAGTTACTAGATTTTTTATATTTTTATTTTATACTGGAGCACAGTTGATTAACAATGTTATATTGCCACAGGTTGTGGGGGAAAAAAAAAGGAAACCCTATCCTTTAAATGGGGTAACTAGAAAATCAGCTTACACTTTGTCCTGGAGGGAGACCTTATATTTATTCTACTAGTCAGGAAACAAATCCACTGCCTTCTGTCCTGGAGGCAGAATCTCTCTCTAGCTTCTAAGTTGGCTTGCCAAATAAACATCCTTTAAATTTTTAAAAAACATTTTTATACAACCTTTGGATGTCTACTATTCCATTGTATATAAATGGGCTTCCCTGGTAGCTCAGTTGGTAAAGAATCCATCTGCAATGCAGGAAACCCCAGCTCGATTCCTGGGTTGAGAAGTTCCCCTGGAGAAGGGATAGGATACCCACTCCAGTATTCATGGGCTTACCTGGTGGTTCAGAGGGTAAAGAACCTGCCTGAAATGTGGGAGACCTGGATTCGATCCCTGGGTTGGGTAGATCCCCTGGAGGAGGGCATGGCAACCCACTCCAGTATTCTTGCCTGGAGAATCCCCATGGACAAAAGAGCCTGGCGGGCTACACTCCATGGGGTCATGAGAGCTGGCCATGACTGAGCACCTAAGCACAGCACACTGTATGTAAATATCACACCTTCTTTATCCATTCATCTGTTGATGGGCATTTAGGTTGCTTCAGTGTCTTGGCGATTGTACATAATGCTGCTATGAACATTGGGATGCATGTATCTTTTTGAATTAATATTCTTGGGTTTTTTTGGATAACCCCAAATGGAACTGCTCCAATCTTCTGTCTAAGAGGTATAGCACTCTCAGAGCCAAGAAGAAGAGACTGGGGATGGGTCTCATCCCTCAGCTTATGGATTTTCATTTAATTCCCTCACCTTATTTTCAGTACAGTGCCACACCACTGTACCCATCTATGCTTGGTCTCCTTGACACCTGACTTCATATGGCTCAATATCTCAAAGACAGTGAACATCCAGCCTTCTGCTATGGGCAGAATTGGCTGAGCGTGCTTACTGATTAGCTGAGTGGGTTGGAAGAAAGAACCTGGAAATCTAGCTGACTCTTCAAAAGGCTTTCAACTAGTTTTCTGTTTGGAGTTCTGCCCTGTAGTCTCACCTTTAGGAATATCTGGTGTCTCTAATTCCCGAAATTTTCTAGGGTTCGGTGATGTAAAAATTACTTTCTCCTTATTGATTTCCCCTCTACAGCGTCACAAGTTTCAGCTTTCTCTGGCAGGCTAACTTTTTTTACATTTATCCATTTGCCTTCCTTATTCCAAAATTGTATTCATTATCTCTCATCTGCTGCCATAATTTCTTCCATTCTCAGCATCTCTGTGGTTCTTCACCTTTGTTTATCCTTTAATTGCTATTTTAGTAGGAGAGGGAGTTGAGAAGAACTAATGTGCTCATGCCATCATGTTTAAGAGGAAGGCTTGAGGTGCCATCATCTTTTCGTATCTTATGATCTCTAAGATTTGTGAACTAGCCTTAAGGAGATTTTGTCAAAGCAAAAACTACCCGTTAATCACCTACAGCCTCCCCAAAGGTTCAAAATAAGTTGGTCTGGTTCGGAACACATACATATTCATGTCTTATAAAGAGGAAATAACTAAAGATTATATAAGCTGGGAAATAATAACATACTCCACTGGATGATACAAATAAAGACAAGACCAAGGGCCTCCCTCATTCCACACCTCTCGGAGGGGATCAGTGTGGTACTTGCTGTGAGTTTGCAGGAGAAGACAGGGGACCAGTCCTGAAGACTCACAGAGAATATTTGGAAGCTCCATTTCCTGGGAGATGTGTAGGAAATAAAATAAATTTTGAAGAATTAACACCTTAGAAATCTTAGAAGCAGAAGCTTATGATAAGATAGCCCACATATGCAAGTGTTTTTAAAAGAATTTACTGAGTAAATAGGCTTCCCTGGTGGCTCAGTGGTAAAGAATCCACCTGCCAAGCAGGAGATGCAAGCTTGACCCCCTGGTTGGAAGATTCCCTGGAGAAGGAAATGACAGTCCACTTCAGTATTCTTGCCTGGAGAATCCCATAGACCCAGGAGCCTGGCGGGCTACAGTCCATGAGGTCTCAAACAGTCGGACACGACTGAGTGACTAAACGACAACAAACAACTGAGCAAACAGTACAGCTGTAAAATGTTGGCCACCTGGAGAAAGAAGGCTGCTGCTGCTAAGCCACTTCAGTCGTGTCCGACTCTGTGTGACCCCATAGAAGGCAGCCCAACAGGCTCCCCCGTCCCTGGGACTCTCCAGGCAACAACACTGTAATGGGTTGCCATTTCCTTCTCCAATGCATGAAAGTGAAACGTGAAAGTGAAGTCGCTCAGTCGTGTCTGACTCTTAGCGACCCCATGGACTGCAGCCCACCAGGCTCCTCCGTCCATGGGATTCTCCAGGCAAGAGTACTGGAGTGGGGTGCTCGCTTTGGCAGCACATATACTAAAATTGGAACGATACAGAGAAGATTAGCATGGCCCCTGCGCAAGGATGACATGCAAATTCGTGAAGCGTTCCATATTTTTTTCCAGAAAAATAAATGACCCAATCAAAAAATGGGCCAAAGAACTAAACAGACATTTCTCCAAAGAAGACATACAGATGGCTAACAAACACATGAAAAGGTGCTCAACATCACTCATTATTAGAGAAATGCAAATCAAAACCACAATGAGGTACCATTACACGCCAGTCAGGATGGCTGCTATCCAAAAGTCTACAAGCAATACATGCTGGAGAGGGTGTGGAGAAAAGGGAACCCTCTTACACTGTTGGTGGGAATGCAAACTAGTACAGCCGCTATGGAGAACAGTGTGGAGATTTCTTAAAAAACTGGAAATAGAACTGCCATATGACCCAGCAATCCCACTTCTGGGCATACACACTGAGGAAACCAGATCTGAAAGAGACACGTGCACCCCAATGTTCATTGCAGCACTGTTTATAATAGCCAGGACATGGAAGCAACCTAGATGCCCATCAGCAGATGAATGGATAAGGAAGCTGTGGTACATATACACAATGGAATATTACTCAGCCGTTAAAAAAGAATTCATTTGAATCAGTCCTAATGAGATGGATGAAACTGGAGCCCATTATACAGAGTGAAGTAAGCCAGAAAGATAAAGAACATTACAGCATACTAACACATATATATGGAATTTAGAAAGATGGTAATGATAACCCTATATGCAAAACAGAAAAAGAGACACAGAAGTACAGAATAGACTTTTGAACTCTGTGGGAGAAGATGAGGGTGGGATGTTTCAAAAGAACAGCATCTATACTATCTATGGTGAAACAGATCACCAGCCCAGGTGGGATGCATGAGACAAGTGCTCGGGCCTGGTGCACTGGGAAGACCCAGAGGAATCGGGTGGAGAGGGAGGTGGGAGGGGGGATCGGGATGGGGAATACGTGTAAATCTATGGCTGATTCATATCAATGTATGACAAAACCCAAAAAAAAAAAAAGAGTACTGGAGTGGGGTGCCATTGCCTTCTCCAAGAAGGCAGTTAATAATTTTCATCTTTGAGCAATGACCCACTCATTTTTAATCTTTCTTTTCTCTTATTAAGACTCGCTAACTTCTAGAGCTCTATTCCCTCCCTCTTGAGCACAGTGTTATCAAAGAAAGTGAAAGTGAAGTCACTCAGTCGTGTCTGACTCTTAGTGACCTCATGGACTATAGCCTGTCAGGCTCCTCCATCCATGGGATTCTCCAGGCAAGAATAATGGAGTGGGTTGCTCTTTTCTTCTCCAGGGATTTTCCCAACCCAGGGAATCGAACCTGCACTGCAGGCAGGCTCTTTACCATCTGAGCCATCAGGGGCTCCATATTTCTTTAAATATGTTGTATTATTCAGATCACTTGTTAGCACAGGCTGATTTTCTCTGCTCTTCCATTTCCTGCCAGTTAATAACTTTAAAGCCAGAAACAGAAGTGGAATTACCAGGGGCAGAGGGCAGAGGGCAAAGGTCAAGCAGAAGAGAAAGGTAGGCTCAGAAAGTGACAAGAATGCAGGGAATAAAAAAGGACTCAGAGGAGGTGATTGATATAAGTGGAGAAGGTGGGAGTTGCAAGAAAAAGGGGGAAACAAAGGGATGGAATAAGAAGAGAGGACACAGAACAGGCTGAGGAGCTAGCACAATGGGAGATTTCCCTGCAAAAGGAACACCTCAGAGCAGTTGTTACACAGGAAATGCAAATGTTCCAAGCTCCATCTGTCTTCTGAGAAAGTCTGTGGATTTCAAGGGTTCCAGGAATTAAGTGAGGGACACAGATTTATGAACATCAAGTCTTATGAAAATGTCTCTTAATCATGAATTATCTTTGCACAAAAAGAGGTTTTGATTTTTATCTGTTTTCTTTTAAAGTTTTAAATTTTCATAACATAAAATACAATATTTAAAGAACCTGATAAAATTTGAGGGGCCAAACACCAATGTGAGAGATTGTTGTGGCAGAAGGCCAGGAAGAGGTGTTCACAGAAGTGTCCCCTAACGAAGGCTCTGGAGTGTTGGGCAGAGAACACAGCTCACCCTGACATCCCAGTGAAAACACAGCAGTGCTGCTGCCTGCCTGACTTATCGCTTAAACAGAGCAGGAGTGTAAGAACAGTGATGACGGAGGCCAAGGCAGGGAAGAGAAGCACACACTGAAAATGAACATTACTTTCTCTAAGGATTTACTGAAGTCTCCAAAAAAGTGGTCACGAATGCCCACAGTCATAGGTCAAAAAGGACTCTACAAGGTCGTTTAACCTGGCTCTTTGCTTCAGATATTCTGCTAGTCAAACTCCCAGCGAGGGAAAAAAAAGTCAAGTCACATTTAAGTTTCAACTTTTCTTGGACCAGCCATGAAAAAACACACTGCAACAGATTGGCAGCTATCTATACGTGAAATTCTGCTTTCTTTACCAGTGAGAGTGAGCAAACACTATTATAAATACAGCTTGTTTAAGAGCCTTTATTTGAGAGTGCCTTGCAATAAACAAGAGAAATCTGCAACCCAGGGCACTGAGTCAGAATTTGTATGGTGTACTATCTAATTGTAACCAAAAGCAAGATTGGGAGATGCAGGACTCTTTGTCCACCAACCATTCCTGCAGCCACACTTGCACTTGCTTTGGTCTTGGAACAGAGAACACTCACTACGTGTAGATACCCACAAGGCACTGCTCCAAGGAGGTGTGCTAAGGCTCCAGAATAAACTGTGCCTGAGAGTCCCGTGAACCGTGAGCTTCCAAATGTTCAAGCTGGATTTAGGAAAGGCAGAGGAACCAGAGAGCACACTGCCAACATCCGCTGGATCATCGAAAAAGCAAGAGAGTTCCAGAAAGACATCTACTTCTGCTTTATTGACTATGCCAAAGTTTTTGACTGTGGAAAATTCTGAAACAAATGGGAATACCAGACCACCTGACCTGCCTCTTGAGAAACTTGTATGCAGGTCAGGAAGCAGCAGTTAGAACTGGACATGGAATAACAGACTGCTTCCAAATAGGAAAAGGAGTACGTCAAGGCTGTATATTGTCACCCTGCTTATTTAACTTCTATGCAGAGTACATGATGAGACACGCTGGGCTAGAGGAAGCACAAGCTGGACTCAAGATTGCTGGGAGAAATATCAATAACCTCAGATATGCAGATGACACCACCCTTATGGCAGAAAGTGAAGAGAAACTAAAGAGCCTCTTGATGAAACTGAAAGAAGAGAGTGAAAAAGTTGGCTTAAAGCTCAACATTCAGAAAACTAAGATCATGGCATCCGGTCCCATCACTTCATGGCAAATAGATGGGGAAACAGTGGAAACAGTGGCTGACTTTATTTTGGGGGCTCCAAAATTACTGCAGATGGTGATTGGAGCCATGAAATTAAAAGACATTTACTCCTTGGAAGGAAAGTTATGACCAACCTAGATAGCATATTAAAAAGCAGAGACATTACTTTGTCAGCAAAGATCCATCTAGTCAAGGCTATGGTTTTTCCAGTGGTCATATATGGATGTGAGAGTTGGAATATAAAGAAAGCTGAGCACCGAAGAATTGATGCTTTTGAACTGTGGTGTTGGAGAAGACTCTTGAGAGTCCCTTGGACTGCAAGGAGATCCAACCAGTCCATCCTAAAGGAGATCAGTTCTGGGTGTTCACTGGAAGGACCGACACTGAAGCTGAAACTCCAATACTTTGGCCACCTGATGAGAAGAGCTGACTCATTTGAAAAGACCCTGATGCTGGGAAAGATTGAGGGCAGGAGGAGAAGGGGACGACAGAGAATAAGATGGTTGGATGGCATCACCAACTCAATGGACATGGGTTTGGGTAAACTCTGGGAGTTGGTGATGGACAGGGAGGCTTGGCGTGCTGTGGTTCATGGGGTCACAAAGAGACAGACACGACTGAGCGACTGAACTGAACTGAGATCCCCGTGTCGAGTCTGACAGGCCCTTGCTTGAACTCTGACTCTGCACTTTGAGCTTTGTGATTCCAGAGCAAGTGGGAAGAAAGAGAAGAGGGTAATAAGTAGGAAATAAAATTACCTGCCTTCTAGGTCTATTGTAAGGGTAAATGAAGAAATGTGTAAGATACTTAGAAGAATGCCTGGCAACCCCTCCAAAAAAATTTTGAAACGCTATTAGCATTAGCAGCAGCAATGACAACACCAGTATCACTAGGAGCTTTCGAATCTCGATATTAAAAGCATTTCTATATTATTGTAAGGCTTAGAAGGGGCAATTCAATTAGAAACAAAGGGAATTTGGTAGGATGGGATCTTGAGCTGTACTTGTGTAGTTAGAAAATTAATGTGTATTAGTCACTCAGTTATGTCCAACTCTTTGCGACCCCATGGATTGTAGCCCACCAGGCTCCTCTGTCTGTGGGATTCTCCAGGCAAGAATACTGGAGTGGGTTGCCACTTCCTTCTCCAAAGAAAATTAATAATGCATATTTATTTGGGATGGTTTAGCAGGGAGGCAAACTGCTCTAGGCACTACCACCTACCATTATTATTTTGCGTTGTCCTTGTAATTACTACGCTGAGTACTACAATGTTTGATACCCAAAGAAACATACCTGGGTACCATGTCTGGAGAGAAATGGCTCCCAAGGATTGATGCTTTACATCCATGGTCAGTGGTGGAACACAAGGCAAGAGAACTAAAAGGAAATAAATAATTGGGCACTGAGCCGCACAAGAAGTACAGAAAAATCATAGACATACACACAAGTGGCATTGGAATAAACCCTCTGGAGTCCTGGGAACTTTCTGTATGATATCTTATTAATTCTCTGAATAGTTCTGTGATGCAAGTATTCTTAGCCCCATCTTTAGAGAGCCAGTCTTCCTGGTTTTGCTACTTATTAACCATTTGACCTCAGCAAGTCATGTACCCACTTTCTGCCTGTTTCTTCACATTTAAAATGGGGACAATAATTTATGTATTTTGTAGTGTTCTTATTGAGGATTCAATGAGTTAAGGAGTGTAAAGCATCCAAATAGTGTCTGGTACATAATAAATGCTATAGAAGTTGAGGTGAATATTATTTTAATAGCTAAGTCGACACAGAGAAATTGAGGAATTTGCATCAGTGCAAAACATTAGACATCCCTAGACTCTAATTAGGGCTTCCCAGGTGGCTTAGTGGTAAAGAATCTGCCTGCCAAGCCGGAGATGTGTGTTTCATCCCTGGGTGGGGAAGATCCCCTGTAGGAGGAAAAGGCAACCCACTCCAGTATTCTTGCCTGGAAAATTCCGTGGACAGAGGAGCCTGGTGGGCTACAATCTATGGGGTCGCAAAAGAGTAGGACATGACTCAGGGACTAAACAACAACAAAGACAGACTTTAATTAGGGTTGGGGGTGCAGGGGTGACAGGATGATGAGGAGGAATATTTACTTGGTAAATCCCTATAATTTTCTTTGTCACAAAGAGCCACGCTTTGGAACAATGAGCACTAAATTTCTTGTATGTGTCACATCTCTAGGATAAACAAGCCCTGTAAAACCTTCACATGTTGAGTCACAAATGCATTACGGGCACTCAAAATAGCCTCTCTTCTATTGTTTCCTTGTTTTTTTTTGCCTTGAATTTCAATTATTATTTAGCATCTTAAATGTCACAAAGGTTTTTATTATTATCACTAATTGTGCTGTGAAGATCCAATACTATTTGCACACTAGAATGAAGTATGTTGTTATTGAGTTCTATAGAGTTTTTTTTACGATGTGTTTTAAATTCATTATTTAGTTAAGTCTGCAACATACTCCGGAGAAGGCAATGGCACTCCACTACTCTTGCCTGGAAAAGCCCATGGACGGAGGAGCCTGGTAGGCTGCAGTCCATGGGGTTGCTAAGAGTCAGACACGACTGAGCAACTTCCCTTTCACATTTCACTTTCATGCATTGGAGAAGGAAATGGCAACCCACTCCAGTGTTGTTGCCTGGAGAATCCCAGGGACAGGGAGCCTGGTGGGCTGCCGTCTATGGGGTCACACAGAGTCGGACACGACTGAAGCGACTTAGCAGCAGCAGCAACATACTCAACAAGCACACCTCAACCCAGTTTTACATTGTGAAATAAGAATAAGCAAGTCCATTAACCCTATGAACAGTCAGAAAAAGCAGGGCCTCCTTGAATGGTTATATTAAACATTATTCTAGAACGTAAGGATGTGGCTTCTGTAGGATATTATTTAGCCATATAAAAACAAAGTGTATTATTTATTATTAGAGTTAAAATAGTCTCTTATTATGCACAGTTTGAGATCAATGACATAAAAGCAATTACAGTGCAATCAAGCAAAATGGCATTGTTGGCAGGTTCCACTTATCATTCCAAAATTACCACATTAAGAAAACTCAAGCATTTGTTAGGCTACTGAAAGCCAATCAGATAGTCCATTCGCATGGCTCCTTTGGTGTTTCTAAAGTTGTGCTCACACCTGTGGAGCATGATTAAGTCAGAGTGTTATTTTTCTGTCTGTCCTCCCCAGGAAAATGCCCCAAGACTGGAGTTAATCTTTCCAAGTTTAGCAGCACCCAAACTCACTTTTGTTGAGCACCAGATTTTATTAATTTCTTTATTAATCAGAATTTTCATTTTCTTGAATTTTCAATTATTGGAGTGGCTGGTAAACAATACCACTGTGAAAATGTCTTGAATAGAATGTTCAGACAATGCTCAGCTCTAGTGAATGCCATTTCCCAGTTAACAAACCAGAAATATACGGGTAACAATTCAGTCTGCTGAAAACTTTTCTAAAATAATATTATGTACTTTCAAGATTTAATAAATTTACTAATAAAAATAATACCTCATGCTACATTAGTATTTACCATGGGCCAGTCACTATGCTTTACACATATTAACTCATTTACTATTCACTGTAAACAAGAAGGAAGCTACTACTTTTCTCTTCATTTTACAGAGAAAATTTCCTCAGATTAGGTGACTTATCTAAGTTGAAATGAATGGTAAGTCCAAGGGAGGATTTGGACCCAGTCCTCTGGCTCCACTCATTTAGGCACTACAATGTATGGTATGGCCAGTGTAGGGTTTATGTTTATGTTTAATAGCTCTAAATGATTTATTATCTTATGTCAAGACCACTAATTATGGACATGAATTCTCATTGCTGTTGTTGTTCAGTCACTCAGACATGTCCAACTCTTTGCAATCCCATGGACTGCAGCATGTCAGGCTTCCCTGTCCTTCACCAACTCCTGGAACTTGCTCAAGCTCATGTCCATTGAGTCCGTGATGCCATCCAACCATCTCATCCTCTGTGGTTCTCTTCTCCTCCCACCTTCAATCTTTCCCAGCATCTGGGTCTTTTCCAGTGCGTCAGCTCTTCACATCAGGTGGCCAAAGTATTGGAATTTTAGCTTCAGCATCAGTCCTTCCAATGAATATTCAGGACTGATTTCCTTTAGGATGGACTGGTTGGATCTCCTTGCAGTCCAAGGGACTCTCAAGAGTCTTCACCAATACCACAGTTCAAAAGCATCAATTCTTCAGTGCTCAGCCTTCTTTATGGTCCAACTCTCACATCCATGCATGACTACTGGAAAAACCATAGCTTTGACTATATGGACCTTTATTGGCAAAGTAATATCTCTGCTTTTTAATTTTTTAATTCTGGTGGTGAAAGAATTCTCACTGAGGAAAAGGTAAATAAAGTAGGTTTAAGAACCTGTGTGCTGGGGAAGGGGAGGAAGTGGTTTAGGGCTTGAGCTAAGTTAATCTGGGGGCTTTAAAAATTGTTGAAGCTTTCTCTCTGAAATAATACCAATCCATATTGATTGGGAGAAATAATAAAAATATTAAAAAAAAAAGAATTACCCATTTTCTTGCCATTACAGCATTTTAAAGGATATTTTGTCAGTCTATGTATCACACAGATGTGTTTAAAGAAACTAAAGGGAGTAGATTCTCAAAAAGAGACAGACCTTTTCTCCTCTGCAAAATGGGTATAAGACTTGAACTTACACACCGTGAAGGATAGGCAGATGTTTCAGGTACAATATAAGCATGATGCTTGGCATTTAGCAAGCTCACAACAGATGTTATAGACAGTTATTAGTATCAGCAATACATAACACTGTCAGTTTGCCTTTCACCCAAATCTAGATTGTGTTTTCTCACTTTATCGAATATTCTTCAAAAACATTTTTAAATGTTCATTAGAGATTTAATTGGTCCTTCCTTTTTTTTTTTTTTTTACAATTTTAAATATGCTGCAATGAATGTCCTCATAAATAACTCTTTGTGATTGTCTGATTTTTTTTTTCCTTAGGATAAAATTCCAAAAGTGAAATGGCTGTTTCCAACATAAACACAAATATTTTGAGACTTTTAATGCATATTCCCAAACTGATGTCTAGAAAGAGTATGTCACAACAATATTATCTCAGGTATGAGAACACATGAATCTATGGGATTAAAGTACTAGGATTATTTCTAATATTTGCCAATTTAGTTAAGAAATGGTGACTCATTTTAATTGGATTTATCTTATACTAATGCAATTGAAATTTTTATATGTATGCTAAGCACTTGTATTTCTTTTGTGAAACTGCTTTTCATGCCCTTTGTCCTCACTTCTCCTGGGGCTTTACTGTCTTTCTCATCGTTTCCTAAGACTGCTTTTCTTTTATTTATTTATTTATTTATTTTTTCCTAAGAGTGCTTTTCATGTCCACTTATTGATTCATATATTCAACATTATTTATTATTGGCACCTATTGTAAGCCAGTTTTATAACCTCTTTCACAGATAATGACATATTTTGCTTTCATTACTTTCATGTTTTGTACATAATGATTTTAACAGATAATTTTAATTTTTAGGTAGCTAGAATATACTAATGTTCTCCTCTGGTTTCTGACTTTGGTACTAAATTATATGTTCATCTATATCTTTCTAATTTTCTTAATGATTTTATTTTTCATATTTCTATATTTTAACTATCTGGAATTTATTTCATGGTAATGAAGTAGGAATCTAACATAATCATTTTTATTTCTAAATTAGCTGCTGTTTGAAACCTATGAGCTTTATTTCTCTAAAATACTTTTATCAAATATGATATTTTCCTAGTTTGCCAGTTCTCTTCTTTGAATTCACCTATACCTTCTTGTTCCAGAGAGAATGAGATGTTTATAGATGTTTTAATTATTGTATTTTAAAATTATATTTTGATATCTGGTTTGCTCCCAATTATATTTTTCCTAGAAACTACTCTTCCAGAGGAACTTAAGAATAATTTTGTTTGAATATAAAAGTAATCAAATTGGGGTCTTAATTGGAATTGACTTCAAGAGGTATAAATTAATTTGGGAAGAATGTATATCTTCATAATTTTTATTCTTCCCAATTCTAACCATGATGTCTCTTTATTTATTCAGATATTTTTCTTACTATTAATAAATTTAATAAATGCTCTTATATTGGTCCTACACATTTCTTATTAAGATTTCTACAAGTTATTTATTTGGTGTTTTTGTTCTATCATGAATTAAATTTTCTCTTTGTAATTTCTAACTGGTTGTTTGCAGCATATAACAAAACAATCTTATTTTTATATTTATTTTTAAATTAGTAACCATAAGTAGTTTTTCCCTTATTTTTGGAGGTTTTCTAGGTAAATGGTATTTGCAAATAAAAATAATTTTTATTTTTATTTTCCAGTATCTATATTTCTTAACTCTTTTTCTCATATAATTGTAATAAAAACTTCCCAGAAAAGACAGTGGTACTGTCAGGAATTCTTGTCTTGTTCTCATTAATAGCAATCCCTTCATTGCTTCAGTATCAGGCATGATAGTAGATTTGCTTTTTTTATTTAAAAAAAAAAAAGCTTCTTTCCATTTCTTCTTCATTAAAAACATTTTAAAGACAGAAATTGGAGTTGAATTGGATTAAATGCCTTTTTTGTCTCTATCTGAAAACTCTTTTTTTCCTTTGGCCTCTGATGGCATACTGCATGAATAGATTTCCTAATATTAAACAGTCCTTTTAATTCTGAAATAAACCCACCTAAACTTGGCATATTATTTTCACATTATGCTACTGAATCAATTTACTTATTTTTCCCCCACATTTTAAAATCTATATTTATATGAAGCTATTCTGTCATTTTTTTCTGCTATATCCACCAGATTTTGACATTAGGCTTATGCTAAACTTGTTTAAATAAATTGAAAAGATTTCCATCTTTTCTGTGCTCTACCATAAGATGCCTCTTAATGAGAGTGAAAGAGGAGAGTGAAAAAGTTGGTTTAAAACTTAACATTCAGAAAATTAAGATCATGGCATCTGGTCCCATCATCTCATGGGAAACAGATGGGGAGACAGTGGAAACAGTGTCAGACTTTATTTTTCTGGGCTCCAAAATCACTACAGATGGTGACAGCAGCCATGAAATTAAAAGACACTTACTCCTTGGAAGGAAAGTTATGACCAACCTAGACAGCATATTAAAAAGCAGAGACATTACGGACCAAAAAAGGTCCGTCTGGTCAAGGCTATGGTTTTTCCAGTGGTCATGTATGGATGTGAGAGTTGGAGAAGAAAGTTTGTGAAAGTTGGTGAAGAAAGCTGAGCGCCGAAAAATTGACGCTTTTGAACTGTGGTGTTGGAGAAGACTCTTGAGAGTCCCTTGGACTGCAAGGAGATCCAACCAGTCCATCCTAAAGGAAATCAGTCCTGGGTGTTCATTGGAAGGACTGATGCTGAAGCTCAAACTCCAGTACTTTGGCCACCTCATGCGAAGAGTTGACTCACTGGAAAAGACCCTGAGGCTGGGAGGGCTTGGGGACAGGAGGAGAAGGGGACGACAGAGGATGAGATGGCTGGATGGCATCACCGACTCGATGGACATGAGTTTGAGTAAACTCCGGGAGTTGGTGATGGACAGGGAGGCCTGGCGTGCTGTGATTCATGGGGTCGCAAAGACTCAGACACGACTGAGCGGCTGAACTGAACTGAACTGAACTGAACCATAAGGCGAACAGAAGGAAAGTAACTGTTTTGTAGATGTTTAATAGAACTTGATAACAATATTTATGCACACATGACCTTCCATCTTCTTAAAATGTAGCATTTTATTTTTCAATTCCTCTCTCAATGCCTATGTAGTAAAATCTTTGTGTCACATCCTTCTCCCTCAGAAGTCTGTAACAGTTACTCCTTTATCTTTAAACATTTGATAGTAGAGAAACCCTGGGGTTTTTCCTTCCTCGTAAATAACTTTTTATGACTAGGTATAGATTTTTCTCTAATCTTTGAAAGTCAAAATATTTGCCAGGCTATGTCTAGGGGTTGATCTTATTTAATTTTACCAGAACTTGTTGACCTGTTAATCTAAAAGCAATTAATGTTTAATATTTGTTCAGCTCCAGAAAATTTTTTAATCTATTTCCTGATTATTTCTGTTCCTACGCCTACTCTGTTCCCCTTTTCTGAGATTCTTGTTTAGTCTTTCATTACTTACCTTTAAAATTTTTTCACATCATTTCATCTCTTTGTTCCTCTGAATCCTGGATGAATTCCAGGGGTTATCATGTACTTCACGAATTGAATTTTCTGCAACCCCAAACCTGATCTTCATTTAGGCTTTAAACATGATAATCAGTCGTTTTTCTTCTGCGCCCTTTTTTCTGACCTCAGATTGTTCTTTGTGACCACCTTGTTTATTTTTGTAGACTCAGTAACCTCTTCTCTATCATGTGAAGATCATAGATTTAAAACTTGAATTTTTCTCCTATATTTTGGACAGTAACTGCAGGGCACTTGCTTTGGCTCTACAGCATAGCTCCCTCTTTTAAAACAGCAAATTTTTTTACATGTCAGATGGATTTTTCCTGTTTGCTCATCCTTAAAGAGGTATCTGTACTTGTTCAGTTGTGGAAGCGAGAAGGAGTCTGTCAAAGATTATTTGGATCTTCATCCAGATCTCTCAGGCTCAGATAAAAAGTGAAGCATAAGGCTGGGATTTAATATAATTTTCCATTCAGAGTGTAAATACTGAACTGCCTGGGTCACTAAGCCAGAGTCAAAGCCAGCGGCAGTCACAACAGGAAGAACAGTGCTTAGGCTGGCGCTCAGTTCCGTGTTTACTGCAGCCGGGAATTAGCTGCAGCCATGCCCCGCACCCTTGTCTGGCATGTTCTTCCTCACGAGGAGCCAGATGAGGCCTTTGTTGGGGGCAGATGTCTGTGTTCAGCACACACCAGGGACAAAATCAGTCCTGGCCCCCCTCAGGGTGGCGTGTCCCAGGGGCACAGGCCCCACTCTGTCACCTGCTGCCAGGCCACCATGCCAGGCGTCCTCCTAAATAAGAGAAGGAGAGGAAGCTCTGCTGAGAACTGTGTGCCTCGACTTCCCGGGCTCCAAGTGGAGAGCCTTGATTCACCTTCGTCCAGCCTTCATTTCAGTCTCATCTGCCCGACAACAGACCAACTTCTGGCAAACTGGGCCACCCTTTCGTATTTTCCATGATCAGTTTTCAGAATTTCTATTGGACTGTTTTGCAGGTGTGCAAGTGGAAATCTACAGAACCTGTGGTCTTCCTGCCTGTGCTCCATTAGTTTCTTACCAGGCATCCCTCATTTCTTTTCCAACCTGCACTGAGGAAAGTGCTACTCTACACTGCTAACGGGGCATGGGGAAAAAGCCATGACAATTTTCTTTACGGACAAGGGGGAAATTACCTTCTTTACTTAAGGAAACTAGCCATCCTAGTATGGTGATCTTCACAAGCTATTTTTCTTTCTTCTTTCTTTTCCTTGATTGAGAGAAGCAACACAGAAAAACTAAGATAAAAGAGTGTAGTGTGAACTGCACAGACTTTTCTAATTTACTAAACTTGCTAAAGATTGAAATTTAACTCATTTCCTCAGCCTAAGACAGCAAAAAATATTTCCTTTGGCAGAGACAACAAGTAACCACTGCTGGAACTACACAAATCTGATTTTTTTTAATAGAATTCATCCTGAGTTAAAAAGAAACATTATTAAAGTAGTCCAAGAACAAAACTCTTAAGAGGTGTGAAGGATTAAGGAGGAACATTCCCAAAGGTGCTTGGCATTTCTTTCTAATTAAAACTTGCAAGAAAACAAATGCCTGCTTGGCTGCTCCATTTTAGGTTTGTCTTAATAAAATATCGTCTCAGAAATAAAGGAGGAAAACTCAGAATTCTGATAGAAATCTCTCAAGCAAAACCTGTACCTTGCAATCCATGCCACGAGCCAGAGAAGGCTTGCCAGGGAGCGCTGTCACCAGCTGTGGCCGCGCAGAACTGCTGGGAAGCCGGTCTGGTGAACAGGCCCCTGGAGCAGAAAGGTGCCGCTCCCAGTCTGCCTTCCCTTGATGCTGTCACCAGCAGCCCTGGGCGCTGGGACCTCACCTCCAATTCCCTTCTCAACCCCCAGCAGCATGACTCTCAATCACAGCAGAGCAGCCTTCTATTGATGGGCTCAGTGAAGAGAAGGTTTTTAAGTGAGTCTTGCTAAGCAAACTGTTTCAGTAGTTCCAGTCCAGGAGCAAGTATTTCCTGGTCTGACTGTTTAACACAGAGATTCCCTCCCTCCAGTCTTTGCCCCTCTCTGACCCACTCCACATACAGGAGTCAAAGTGCTCACTTCAGAGAACAAATGCGTTCATATTACTCTCCTGGTTTTGTTTTTAAATACTCTGTCATAAATGGCAGAGAAAAAAAAATCAGTCCCTGATGAGTTTCATATTCAAGTATTTTATGAATTGATTCCCACCTCATGACTCTTAGGGGGACTTTCCAGGCCCTGCTGGTACACACTAGCTAATTCTCGCTGGTCTTTCAGAGTGTGATTTCTTACCCCCCTTAACAGCAGGGTTATGCCAGGATTGAACCCCTGGCAGCCTTAGAGGAGGTGGATAGGCTCTTGAGGAAATAGTTTATAATTAGCCCTAAATAATATAACTTTGAACCCTAGTGCATGCCACTAGGCTGGGTGGGATTCCAGCAGTGTGGACTGAGATTTCAGGGGAGACCACAGAGCCAAATTCCCCAGGGACATCCACCCACACGGCCCTCAGCCTTATTTCAAGGTCCCAGTTTCCCAGCCAAGAAAGGTCGATGTAACAGATCTGTCTTGGCTGTCAATTTCCATCTTTCTGGGAAACTTGATTCTAACTATCCAGCCTGGAATCCGACCCTCACCTGTGTCAGCTTTCACTGAAGGAGCTCTGAGCAGCTACACAGTAGGTTCTGTTTGGTAAATAAATAAGTGAATGGCACTCAACAAGCAGTGGTTTGGGAAACCAGAGATGTCATTACAAAACTCAGTTTTGCATTATTTCTAAACAAATCAAAGAATATCAGAGTCAATTTTTCTAGAAGGTCCTCTTGTCCTTTATTTTCTCTTATTATCTAATAAACATAACCATGAATTATTATCCAGAATGTGTTTTTTATATCGCTTCTCATGTCTTTTGTAAAATAAGAAACTGTAAATAGGATGTTTAGAATATTACATTAAATTGTTTTAAAATAGTTCAAATTATTGTGAATTCAAAGTTACACTATTTAGGGCTAATTATAAACTGCTTTCTCTATGTAATGGGCAGAAAGTTGAGTATGTCCAAATTTATATTAGCCATGTATTGAAAATTGAAAGCCATGTATTGAAAATTAATATATTTTAAAGATTCTCTAGTAAGCAAATTGAATCAGCAGAATAAATCAACAGAAATGTAATTAGAGGTTCTGGAAAACAATAGGAAAAAGTGACACTCAGCTCAGAAAGATATCTGGGTACAAAATTTTGTTTGGTAAATAAGCTATAATTTCACTATCAGAATATGAGTCTTTAAAAATATCTCAGGCACTAATGTCACCAAGTGAGTCACAACAAAATAGTTGAGCAAAACCTCAAAATGTGAAGGCATTACATGGCATAAAAACCCTTCCGAACCAGAGCAGCTGAAGGTAAAGGACAAGTTAAAAAAGCCACAAGTGAGGGGAAATGGTGCCAGAACCTCATAAATGTTCTACATAAATAATCAGATTATTTGCAAATAAAAAGACATTTACCTCTACGTTTTCAGTATTAAAAGCAAAAGCAATCAATACTCAAAAATCTTAACTTTCCAGTTTTACAGCTTTTTGTTCTCTATGCCCTTAAGATATTTGTTGTTCAAAATGGCTTAAAGATTTAAATATAAGACACGACATCGTAAAACTCCTAGAAGAGAATATAGGCATAATACTCTTTAACATAAATTGTACCAATGTTTTCTTAGGTCAGTCTCTCTCAAGGCAGTAAAAATGAAAGGAAAAATATAGAAATGGGGTCTAATTAAACTTACAAGCTCTTGTACAGCAAAGGAAGCCATTTAAAAAAAAAAGACAGCCTATGCAAAGGGAGAAAATATTTGCAATGATGCAACCAGAAAGGGCTTAATTGCCAAACTATACAAACAGTTCATACAACTCAGTAACAAAAACAAACAACCTAATCAAAAACTGGGCAAAAGACCTAAAAAGATCTTTCCTCAAAGAAACCATACAGAAAGCCAACAGACCCATGAAAAGATGTTCAGCATTCCTAATTTTTAGAGAAATGCAAATCAAAACTACAATGAGGTACTACCTCACACTGGTCAGAATGGCCATCACCAAAAACTTACAAATAAAAAGTGCTAGAGATGGTGTGAAGAAAAGCAAACCCTCCTACACCGTTGGTAGGAATGTAAATTGGTGCAACCAATATAGAAAACAGTATGGCGGTTTCTCAAAAAACTAAAAATACAGTTTCCATATGATTCTGCAATCACACTCCTGGCCATATGTCTAGACAAAACTATAATTCAAAGACATACATGCTCCCCAGTTCTCACTGCAGCACTATTTACAATAGCCAAGACATAGGACCAACTTAAGTGTCCATCAACAGATAAATAAAGACATGGTAGATATGTATGTACAATAGAATATTACTCAGCCATAAAAAAGAATGAAATGCCATTTATAGCAACATGGATGAACTAGAGATTGTCATATGAGTGAAGTCAGTCAGAAAATCAAATGCCATAAGATATTAGTTATATGTGGAATCTAAAATATGAATTTTACAGAACTTTTCCACAAAACAGAAATAGACTCACAGACATAGATAACAGACTTACGATCATCAAGGGAGATGGGTAGCGGAGGAATGGATTGGGAGTTTGAGGTCAGCAGATAAAAAATACATTAGAATGGATAAACAGTATGGATAAATAAGGTCCTTCTGTATAGCACAGGATTATACTCAATATTCTGTAGAAAACCTTAGTGGAAAATAATATGAAAAAGAAAGTATACATGTACAATTAAGTCATTTTGCTGAATAGTAAATATTAACACAACATTGTAAATCAACTATACATCAATGAAGTTTTTTAAAAAGTTTATATCTGTTTTGTCTCTGTTGTGGAAATGCTACTTCATGTTGTTCCACCATGCATCTCTACCCAACCTCAAGTTCATTAATATAACATTGGTAGCTTGAAATCAGCCATGTTGGGAGTATCTACATAAGAAATTGATGAACAGTATAAATTGGAGTTTTTTCTTTGTTCAGAGACCTGGTTGATAAACACTTACCATCACACCCTGGCAATTCTTCACCAATCTCCCCTTATCTCCATGTCTGACACCCTAGAAGCTCTCCAAACCATTCCTTCAGGGGTTTTATGGAGGACTCATTAGATAGGCATGATTGATTAAATCTTTGGTTACTGGTGATTGAACTCAATTGCCAGCCTCTATCCCCTCCCAGGAGATAGGGCAGGGGGACAACTGAAAGTTCCAACCCTCTAATCCCATGATTGACCCCCCTGGTCATCAGCTCCCATCCTTAGGTGCGGGTCCAAAAGTCACCTCATTAACATAAACACAGTTTTTGTGGAAAGGGGCTGGTAGTGAGTAACAAGATCCCATTTCTCCTTTATGGCTTTGAAGTGATTTCAGAAAGCGAGGACAAGAGACCAAATGTTACGACAAAAGATGCTCCTATTGCTCTTATTTTTGGGACCTATGAGCCAGAAATCATGGGCCAAATTTATATTTCTTATAAACCACAACATCACACTTTTACAACCTAGCCTGAAGTGGAAGTGCCTACACCAGTTATTTTATTTTTAAATATAGTCTTATGAGAATAGTTTGGGCTTTTCGATTCAGATAGATACGAATTTAAAACTTGCGCTCAAAGTTTTTATAGTAATTCAAAACTACACTTACCTGCAGAACATACTTCAGCTAGCAGCTAATATATAAAATATTATCTAGTTGGTAAAAACCATTTAAGATATCTCACTGAAACATCCTTTATATCAAATGGTCACATGGTATACTTTAAATACATTCCAGTTTTAGTCATCAGTTACACCTCAATAAAGCTGAAAAAAGTCAACTTTGAAAGATTAAGAAAAAAGATATTTCACAGAAGAAGAATGAACTACCGTGAGAAAACAATTTCTGCTGAAATTTCCTGGGTCACTTTGCATAGCTAGAACTGAAGCTAGTGACGAGACCAAAACTGAATACCAATCTGTGTGATAGCCTGGGATTTAACAATTAAATTCTGACTAGTGTTAGGCAGTCATGGTAACAAATTGGTCATTTTGTTCTCAGAAATGAAAAGTAATGGCCCACTCAAAAAGTTGATTTCATATTATTGATTAAAAAAAAAAGAAGCTGCAGTTTCAAAGCCTATCTTTAAAAGCCTAATGAAAACATGTCTTCTGTGTTTATTAAAATGAACACATTCCAGAAAGTGTCTTCTTTTTTTGCATATGTATAACATAAAGAAACAGAAAATCAACTTGCCTCAAAGGTGAAAAGCATGATCACATCAATTATTGGAGTGGACAGGGCTTGAATATATTTATAAAACCCATCTTTTGATTCAGAGCATATAATTCAGTAAATAATTGTGCAACAGAAAGAAGTACTTAATCATTTTGGCCTCCTAACATCTGATTTTATCTATTAAACCTGCTTAATAAAAATCTGCAGTCAATAGGGAAACAGCAAATGTCTACTCAGAGTAATGATCTCTGAAGTTCTAATTCCACCTTAGTTAGGACAGGGCTCAACTTCCTTTCACTGATAAGTTTTTTGAATACCTACTGTGTGTCAGACTCTGCGTTAGAACTGGGGGTACAGCCATGTGTAAGAATTTTGTGGCCTCTGTCCTTTAAAAATAGACAACGTTCCAGAAAGACAGACATTATGAAGAAGAAATTTTCAGGGCCTGGACTCCATCTCAGGCCTGTCCGTGCTGATCGTGCTAGGCCGCCTCTCCAAAGGACTCTGAACTCTGTGCTTAGCGCCTGTGGGAATGACAATGGCAGGATAAGACCCCCTCTGGGCAGGGGAATCTTGAAGATCACATCCAGGTTACTCACTGCCTAAGAGAAAACAGACACTAATCACCCCTGCCTCCGGACAGTATCTATCGGAATGTAACCACAGGCTTATTGGTTATTAACTGGTTGGAATATAACCGCGGGCTTATTGATTATTAACTGTTTGAACACATAACACGTGAATGATGGGGTTATTGTGATTGTATTTACCCTTCCTTTGTAAGCCTCAAGGGATTTGGGCTGGTGGGTTTGGACACGTACACATGGGGTATAAAAGATTTTCACAAATGCTGGTCAGGGTCCTTGGCTAAGAGGAGACTTTGCCTCGGGCCCGCCGGTGTAATAAACTGCACTCCACTATCTGCATTGTCCTTCTGAGTGAGTTTGTTTCCCGGAAAGCATGGCTATAACAATTAGACAATCATAACTATGATAAATGCCACAAAGAAGTACAAAGAACTGCAATAGTGTTACAACAAAGACTAACCTAATCTGGAAGCTCCAATCCAGGAAATGAAGTTCAACCAAGGCCTGAGGATACCCTGAGGTTAACAGACTCCTGTGAGCATGTAACACTCAAGGCCGCAGAAACAATCAAAAAGGAGAAAAAGGAATTCAAGCTAACTTCTTGGTTCCATTCTTGCTCATCTTCAGCTGTCCTGAACAGTTTGATGATCTAAATTTACTGCATTCATCTTTTCATGGAATATCCCTGAACTGGATTTCTATTTCATTTAAACTTGCCGCATCTACTAAATCAGTTCTATTCAAATCACAGTCCACTTACCTGAGCATCAGCTTGTAGGAAATGCAGGTTCTTGATCTACACCTGTTTAGTAGCCTAGGGCTGCTGAAACAGTTTACAGTAAAGCAACAAAAATTTATTCTCTTATAGTTCTAAGTGCCAGAATTTGGAAACAGAGCTGGCAGCAAGCCTGTGATCCTTCCAAGTTCTAGGGAGGAATCACTTTGCCTCTTTCAGCTTCTCGTGGCTCCAGGTGTTCCTCGGCTTGTGGCTACAAAACTCTAACCTCTGCCTTCACATGGCTGTCTCTCCTCCCTGCCTCTTCCTCCTCTGTGTATCTCTTATAAAGACCCTTATCCCTACAGATTTAGGGCCCACCCTCATAATCCAGGATGACTAAGTAAGGTCATATTCACAGATTCTGTGGGACAGAATGTGAATATATCATTTTGGAGATCACCATTCAGTCAACTACACTATCCAGTAAATCAAAATCTCTGGGTACAGGGCTTAGAGATTTGCAATTTAACAAATTCTTCAGGTGTTTCTCATAATGCTAAGGCTTGAGAATCACTGGACCAAATCCTTCCCACTCAGTTGGATTCTATTAGCTTCCCCTAAATAACTCTTTCCTGCTACTGATCTCAGAGAAAGATCTTTACGGAAGCATGAAACATTTGTTCTACCTTATTCAATGATGACATATTCAAATATTTATTTTCAAAGAAACACAAGAGTTGATCTTTTCTCACAAATAAAAGAGCACTTATTTATAGCTTGATGGAATTGTCATAATATTAGGGCAGACCACTTGTACATAGGGCATTCCTTACATGGCAAAGAAAACGGAAATCAAATAAGGAGGATTTTCAAGAAAAACTGTTAAACAGCATCACAATGTCAAGGATATTAAACCTCTTTATTTTATTCCTTTTGAAAACTATTGCCCATAATTTCTAGCAATTATGATAAAATAATAAAAACTCTGGTTTCTAGGGGTTTTATATTTTTACAAAAGGAGAAGAAAGAAAGAAGGTACACTATGTCCTAATGCCATTATCCTTTACAATTTTGCTCTTATTCCAAGGTCAGTTCCATTACCCATTTTATAAATGAACCAGGTCTAAGGGCTAATTATATTCTAAAAATTTACAGTGGTCTTGAAGTGTCAAATGAAAATCTTTTCAAATTTGCTTCATCTTTTCAAGCTCTGAAAGCTTCTTAAAGCAATAGAAGTTTTTTAAAAAAAAGATTCTTGAAGTGTTAGTACTGACCTTGTGATATGGTTAAATTCTATTGTTTACATTTTTAACACAGAAAAACTCATTTTGCCTATGATGGACGGATAGATAAATAGAAATAGAGATCTAAAACAAGCAGGTCATATTGAAAAATATAGTCCAAGTATTTTACAGATGCTCAGAAACACACAGTAGAGACAGACACATGTGCTGCCCCATAAACAGGCAAGCACTGCTGGAAAATACAGTTGTGCAAGTGTGCTCAGTCATGTCTGACTCTTTGCAACCCCATGGACTGTGGACTCCAGGCTCCTCTGTCCATGGAATTCTCCAGGCAAGGATACTGGAGTGGGCTGCCATTTCCTTCTCCAGGAGATCTTCCCAAGCCTGGGATAAAACCCACGTTTCCTGCATCAGTAGGAGGATTCTTTACCACTGAAGCACTGGGAAGGGATGAAAAATATAACAGTGATAACTTTATAAAATATAAAGGTATCATTTAATAGCTCAGGAATTTTTTGTCCATGCACACCATGGATATATGTTCCCTTTCTATTGAATACATATGTGAGCATATGACCATGATTGTTTTCTGTGTCCCTTCCTTTAATTACAACCTGCTCTCCTGAGACTCATTCACAACCATATGCTCTTTCATTTACCTCACTGAAGTCATTTGGGACTTACCCAAGGGCTTCCCTGGTAGCTCAGGTGATAAAGAATCTGCCTGCAATGCAGGATACCCTGGTTTGATTCCTGGTTTGATTCCTGGGTTGGGAAGATCCGATAGAGAAGGGATAGGCTACCCACTCCAATATTCCTGGGCTTCCCTTGTGGCTTAGTTGGTAAAGAATCCACCTGCAATGCAGGAGACCTGGATTCGATCCCTGGGTTGGGAAGACCCCCTGGACAAAGGAAAGGCCACCCACTCCAGTATTCTCGCCTGGAGAATTCCCTGGACTGTATAGTCCATGGGGTCACAAAGAGTCAGACACCAATGAGCGACTTTCACTTTCAATAGGTAGAACCCACTTTAATACACTCAGCTATCTCTCCAGACTCCTTTCTAAATTACTCATTCAACAGCTATTTATTGGGCATCTACTTTGTGCCAGACACTGTCGACACAGACAGGAACAAGGAAGAAGTCCTATCTGTGTGGTACCTTCTTTTACAGTGAGGGGTGGGAGGGCTTGGAGGTGGCATGAGGATGGAGGAGGTCAAGAATATGATACTGTTTCTCTGTTGATGGACATTTACGTTGCTTACATGTCCTGGCCATTGTAAATATTGCCGCAATGAATGCTGGAGTGCCTGTATCTTTTCAAATTATGGTTTTCTCTGGGTATATGCCCAGGAGTGGGATCTCTGGGTCATGTACTAATTCTATTTGTAGTTGTTTAAGGAACCTCCATACTGTTCTCCATAGTGCCTGTACCAATTTACATTCCCACCAATAGTATAGGAGGATTCCCTTTTCTTCACACCTTCTCCAGCATTCACTGTTTGTAGATGTTTTGATGATGGCCATTCTGACCAGTGTGAGGTAGCACCTCATTGTAGTTTTGATTTGCATTCCTCTAATTAGTGATGTTGGGCATCTTTTCATGTGCTTTTTGGTGATCTGTATGTCTTCTTTGGAGAGATATTTAGATCTTCCACCCATTTTTCGAGTGGCTTATTTGTTTTATGATATTTAGCTACATGAGCTGTTTATATATTTTAGAGATTAACCCCTTGTCAGATAAAGAAGATGTGGTGCATATGTACAATGGAATATTACTCAGCCATAAAAAGAACAAAATAATACCATTTGTAGCAACATGAATGGACCTAGACATCGTCATACTTACTTGAGTGATGCAAGAGGCAAATATGATATTGCCTATACGTGGAATCTAAAAAAACGGAGGGTTACAAATGAACTTATTCACAAAACAGAAGTAGAATCACAGATGTAGAAGTATGGTTACCAGGGGATGTGGGGGGATAAACTGGAAGACTGAGACTAACATGTACACATTACTATGTATAAAATAGATGACTAATAAGAACCTGCCGTATGGCGCACGGGAACTCCACTCAATACTGAGCAATGGCCTATTTTGGAAAAGAATCCTTTAAAAAAAAAAGCAGGTATATGTATAACAGATTCAGTTTGCTGTACACTTGAATCTAATACATCACTGTAAATCAACTGTAATAAAAATTTTAAAAGAGAATATGTTACTGTGATTTTATTCTAGACACTATGGGCCATAAGTGTGGTATGTTTCATCTCATAACCTCACAACAGCCCTATGAAGTTGAACACTTCATATTTCTGCAGATGAGAAAAATCAAACTGGGTAGAATCAAATAATCTGCCCCCAAACAGAAAACTAGTTGCCTGTTTCAAATTGTTTATGCTTAATCAAAGCACCAAACTACTCCATATAGGACAGAAACTTCAATACACTGCCCCTTCACCGTCACCCCCCCAGCCTCTGCCATCTTGACGCACAGCAGGCTGAGCACACAGGGGTACAAACATGTTTGCTCTATCTGTATAACAATTAAATCTGTTTCCCTGTCTGTACAACGGGAGGGAACTTAAAACAACAAGTTCCTGGATGTTCTTGGTCCAGCAGTGATTTTTCACTCGATCAATTCCAACTTGTAATCAAATCACTTACCAAGTTAAACCTTGGCGAACTTCCTCCACCCCTGTCTCTGGGGTACTATCCGAGTCTATGCAGAAGCATTACAATATCGGTAGGCTACATGTCACCTCTCTGAGATTGCGTCTCTGCTGATGTCCCCTGGGGGTGTAACTTCTCTGTCCTCCTGGTTTGAGGTGTTCAGTGCTTCCTCAGACAGAGCGCAGGTTCAGTTCTGCAATCTCCTTGTTCTTGGCTGGAACTGCAAACAGCATCCTTATTGTGAAGACCTTCTCAACCCTGTGGGCTTCCCTGCTAGCTCAGGCAGTAAAGAATCTGCCTGCAATGAAAGAGACCCCAGTTCAATATCTAGGTCAGGAAGATTCCCTGGAGAAGGGAAAGGCAGCCCACTCCGGTACTCTTGCCTAGAGAATCCCATGGACAGAGGAGCCTGGCGGGCTACAGTCCAAGGGGTCACAAAGAATCGGACACAACTGAGTGAGTAACACTTTCTTCCTTCCTTCCTATTTCTCAGTCCTGTAAAGTGCCCTTCTGGCAGATGGCTTATCAGCCCTCACTCAGCACTAACCTCTGTGTCCTCATGCTGGGCCCCAGGAATAACTGAATCCCAGGACCCATGGGAAATGTGAGTGTTCTGCCATTTTGTTGAGACGGCATGGACCAAGGGATTTCTGTAGGAGGCTTGCAGTTGTTTCAAACTTTTCCTGAGACTCTCCTCTCTGTGATCCTGAAATGTAAGGAAGATTTGAGAGGGTGGGGACGTACACTTGGATGTGAAGTCACTACGCTGACTCTAATTTCCTTTGTCCCTTCTCTAACTCTCTCCTCACCTCTAGCTTGGATGTCAATTACTGAGTTTGGGGATTAACAGGCAGAAATATAAACATGTTCTTTCAGTTCCTCAAATCCATTTCTGGTCTCTTCTATCTCACAATCACCTCAAACTCAGAATCAAAGAATAAGTCGGCTTTGATCTCAGCTGTGAGTTATTCCTATATCAATAGGAGTTCTTCCTGCCACATGATAAAAAGTGGGCAACTATACAAGGTGGACTTGAAATAGTGCAGCAATTAATTATTTGAAATATTATCCTGAAACACCAACAATAAATGTTTAACAGAACTCTAGCTTTGGAGCGTTTCCTCCTTCAAGTCAGTGTGCATATGTAGACACAACTATAAAAACTGAAGTTATATGCCAGGTGTCTGCTTAGATGCCACATTTTCTTAAATAGCAATATAGACATTTGATTAACCATGAGAAGTGTAATGAGGGACAGAAGCAAAGAGAACATTCATATGGTGTACATTTTGATACATGGTTAAAGACTGGTGGTGTGTGAAATCATCTAGAATTATTCAGAATAGGGATGGAACTGAAGATTTTCATGATTCTTCACAAGTTTCTACCCTTAGCTGTTTAAAAAAGGCAAGATGAAAAGATATACAGAAAAACAATGAAGGAAATGATAATGTGCAATCATTTGGAAGTCTCATTTTGTTCAAAGGCAAATAGTGGTCACAACAAAAGTGGCTTACCTTAACAGAATTTAAAAAGGCAAATAATTTGAAATTAAAAACACGAGGGTGATATTCCATTGTGTATATGTACCATAGCTTTCTTATCCATTGGTCTGGGAAGACTCAGAGGGATGGGATGGGGAGGGAGGTGGAAGGGGGGACCAGGATGGGGAACACATGTAAATCCATGGCTGATTCATGTCAATGTATGGCAAAAACCACTACAATATTGTAAAGTAATTAGCCTCCAACTAATAAAAATAGATGAAAAATAATAATAATAAAAGAAAAAAAACCAAAGGGTGTTTAATATGTTGAGTTGCTTAGAGAGTGGTTCAATGCAGATTAGCTGGATCAATGTTTCCCTGGCAGAGAGGCAATTACACTTAAGAAACTTTTAAAAGGTGGTTACTAAGCAACTACATTCAGCCTACCCACATTGTTCACCATCTCTGGTAAATTACAGAAAATGACAGCCTGTCATTATAGAACAGAGACATACAAAATTAGAGCACTGTTATTCTATGTTCCCCTACAGGAGAAAGATCAATTATATCTCTGGCACCATGACTAGGTTAAATAGCTACAATAAGTATTAAATGTTAGTGTGTCATGGTGAGCATGTGTAAAAGGCACAGGAGTCTTTCAAAGAATGACCCTTAGCAGGTACAACCCTCCCCTAATCTGACTTCATATCATACAACATGTATTAGCATTATTCACAGCTCAGAATTCTTTACTCTCTCCAATAAGAAGATGATATACTTGGAGTCAAAGCTGTTTCAGTAGTGGTAGCTTAATGACTGCTTAACTATTCAAGGGGAAAATACTAATATATGTCTTTTTCTTACAGATCTCTTTGACCAAAGACTCAGAATTCTGCCAATAAAGTTGCACATGTTGAGCTGCTCTTGCTGTGACAGTAAAGAAACAATTTGAAATCAGGTCAGGGGAAGGTTGCACCTGCTAGCAAAGATCATTCTTTGAAAAGCTCCTGAACTTTTTACATACTTTCACATGACTCACTAACATTTAATACTTATTGTAATTATTTAACATAATCATTGTGCCTAACTATCCCTTTAGATAAGAGGGTCAATATACAGCAGTAGCTGAAATCCAAACACTCCATTTAAGAGTACTCTGAGAACCTCTAGTTTCTTGGGTAGCAAAATATTTCTTTGAAAAGTATGTATCACCCACACATCCAGACAAAACTTGTAGTTCAAAAAGATACATGCACACCTATGTTTCCAGAAGCACTATTCACAATAATCAAGATATGGAAACCTAAATGTCCATCAACAGATAAATGGATAAAGAAGGATGTGGTATATTTATAATGGAATACTACTCAGCCATAAAAAAGAGACATCATGCCTTTGTAGCAACATGGACGGACCTAGAGATTCTCAAACTAAGTAAAACAAGTCAGAAAGAGAAAAACAAATATCATATGATATCACTTATATGTGAAATCTAAAATATGACACAAATGACCTTATCTATGATAGACTCATAGACATAGAGAACAGATGTGTTGCTGCCAAGGGGGAAGTGGGTAGGTAGGGGTGGATTGGGAGTTTGGAGTTAGCAGGTACACACGATTACATGCAGAATGGATAAACAGCAAGGTCCTACTGTATATAGCACAGGGAGCTACACTCAGTATCCCGTGATAAACCACTATGAAAAAGAATGTATATATGTGTATAACTGAATCACTTTACTGTACAGCAGAAATTAATGTAACATTGTAAATCAACTATATTTGAATAAAACAAATTTTTTAAAGCGTATGCCACTGAATTAAGTAGTCATGAGACCATACATACCAGATAATGCAAATGTTCTCAAATTTCAGGAAAAGCCTATTGAACAAATATATTTTGAAGTTTTTTTCATTCCTTATTTACAAATATAATCCCTGTGGTTAGACAAAACCAGATCTCTAGTGGTTATTCACTGCCATATCAAAATGCCTTTGAAAACAATCCATCTTTAGAAATAACACGTTATTTTCTTGTGCCCACTTCCCACTCCTCTTCCTAGCCTGTAATGATCAACTTCAGGTGGACATGATGAGCAGAGTGGCTCTTTCTCACTACTCAGCAGTACCACTTCACGCAGTAATTTCTCTCTAATGGTGCTTCTCAATCATCACGTCAGTAACAACTCTGAGGAAAGAGGAAACTTGTTTCCCAACCTCATTCATTTCAGCACATCTTCTTGCCATGTAGGACACTGTTATTAACTGTGACCTAGAAAACTGGGTAAGAAAGATACTCCCATTGTTAAAAGCAATGCATTAACTGGAACTGAACAGAACTGCCAGACAGGAGGCCGTTCTAGACAACCCCTGTCTTACTGTGGCCCCTCCCGAGGGCATATGAATTTTACTTCATTTCTCCTTCTCTCTTCATTGTATCTCTATAGTCAACAAACGTTCTGCCTTCTCATGGTTTCTGCTTCTTCATATCCTTGGTTTACCCTTGGCCTTGTCTATTTGTCAAGTTATTCTTTTCATCTCTACCTCCCAATTCTAACTATATAATTCCCTTACATTACTCAGTTTAAATTTTTGAAAAAGAGAAAATAATTAATCCAGTTCATCTCTTTGAACCAGGCCATGTTATAGATCACTACCTAGACTATGGGTTGTGTGATCGATGATAATTTAAGTGTATCCAAAATTCCTGAACACCCCTCCCATCCAACGATGAGACTGTATGTCTTTTCCCCTTGAATCTAGGAGGTGGGACACAATAGAAGTGACACTGTGCAGTTTTCCAGGACCAGGCCTCAAGAAACTGTTAGCCTGCTCTTGGAATCCAGCCACCATGCTATGAGGAAGTCCCAGGCCACACAGAGGAGCCAGATAGGCGCTCCAGCCAACAACCAGCATCAATCACCACACATGTGTGAGGGAGCTGCTTCCACACGATGCAAGACCCCAGCCATTCAATCATCCCCAGCCTCTGAGTCTTCCAGCTTGTGCGTCAGATATCATGGAGCACTGACAAAAAATCCTTACTGTACCCGTCTGAATTCTTGATTGACAGTATCCAGGGCTTCCTAGGTAGCTCGGCTGGTAAAGAATCCACCTGCAATTCAGGAGACCCCGGTTCAATTCCTAGGTTGGGAAGACCCCCTGGAGGAGGGCATGGCAACTCACTCCAGTATTCTTGCCTGGAGAATCCCCATGGACAGAGGATCTGTCTGTCTTTATGGGTCTCAAAGAGTCAGGAAATGACTGAGCGACTAAGCAAAGCACAGCGTATTAGCATAAAAGAGTGTTTTATACCACTAAGCTTTGCGGTAGTTATCTACCAGTAAATTTTAGAAAAATATTTTGGAACTATAAGTAAACTGTCTATAACTATGTCAGTTAACAATATATTTTAGTGGCTTAAAACACCAAGCATCATTTTCTTTTCTTTCCTGTTTCTGGGGGTCGAGAATTTAAGAAGCACTCAGCTAGAGAGTTGTGGCCCAGGGTGTCCACGCAGTTGTAATAAGATGAAGGCTGGAACTAGAAGACCACCAGAAGTGAAGCAGCTGGTAGCTGGCCAGGCACCTCTCTTTGTTCCGAGGCTTCAGGGGCTCTCTGTGTGGTCTCTCTATATGCATAGTTTGGGGTTCATTGCAGAATGGCAGCCTCAGGATGATAAAATTTTTACATGGTATGTGATAGTCTAGTGTGACCATTCCAGTGAACCAGGTGAAAGATACATGACCTTTTTTGACCTAGCTTCCTAATCATAAATATCATTTCTACCATACTCTGTAGGTTAACTGATCACTAAGGATCAGCTTAGACTCAAAAAGAGGGGACACAGACCCCATCTTTCAAAAAAAGAAGTTTCAAAGAATTTGCTAATGTCTATTAAATCACCACAGTTCAGTTCTATGTCAAAGTGAATTCCTCTTCTAATGAGCTGTGCCCAGGGTGGGATCATAGCATACCTACCAGTGCTCTTGTTGTGGGCTAGGGGCAAGGAGGTCTCCCTTAGAAGGAGCTATGTTGGCCTGTTCAGAGCATGACACCCCTTTCCCAGCTGGTACCTAGGATCCTTCTTCCTCTGCATCTGCATCTGTATGCCCTCTGCCCTCTGCATCCTGTTGATGCCATCTGTTGGAATTCTCTTGAACTTCTTTTCACTGGCATTTATAAGACAGTCTTTATACAAAATCTGGAGGACGCAGAAAACTGAGAGGAAATACCTCACTGCACATCCCAACATGGTCTGACTGACACGTTTACACTCACAAATAGGCTGATCTTTCGGTAAAAGAGGAAGGCAATCCAAAGTCATAGCCAGTTACAGCAGCCAGAAAAAAAATATCAAGGACTGCTTTAAAAGCTGCTTGCCTGTCAGAGTTCAGCGTCTTCAAAGCTATGTAGCCTTTTTCTCTAGTCTATTCTCCTTTGGCTCTGCTCCCACCCCGATGTTATTTCTTACCCCTTTATAGACTCAGACTGACGAATGGTAAACATCAAAGCACTGTGAATACAACAAAGAAAAAGTAAATAATATTTATAATAATTTTTACTTGAGTACAGAGGGAAAATAATGAACCATCTTTTAATCTTGACATTCTAGACTTATATATCTGGGATTGAGCAATATCTACACATTTTTATTCTGCATTTTCTTAATATTTTAAGTTTTTTTATTATTATAATCTTTTCCTTCTTTATTTTCTTGAAATAAATTAGTCAAATAAGAGAAAATTAAAGTAAATATCTAATAATGTAAGCAACTGTTTCCATTTTTTCTCATCATCTTACTATTAATAGTAAAGCATTTTATTTTTAAGTTGAATTAGCCAGCAAACTAATTTGCCTAACTATAACTATCAACAAAATCATTTCTTCTTATAAGTTCTTTTCATTATTTAAAATGTAATAATGTGACATTGTGATAATGCATAAATATGTGAGAAAACTTGGTGGATTGAATATAATTATTTTTTCCTTGTTGCCTCTGAAATCCTACTAAAATGAGAGGAAAGGGAATTTAAAACTATACATCCACAGGGAAGAAAATAAAGGATAATTACAGCATATGAGAAATGTCAACAAAATCTGAATACTGAAAAACAATAAGTGGAAAATAGCCTAACAGACCAGAGGAAAAATACACTGGAATCTGTAATGGAAACTCCAATAAGTAAGCTAATTATGTGTCAAAAACTTGATAAATTACTGAACCTTGGGAATTTTCAAGAATTGGATAAGCCAGATATCTCTGAGTCCAACAGTTTAGGCTGGACTAACAACAAGAGGATTGATTGAAAGTCTTTGTAAGTAGATAGGACCCCAATGCCCAGAGTACTCCACCAGCCCATTCAGACAAGGTATGAAGAAGAGCAAAAAGACCAGAGATCAGAAGATCTCTCTAGCCTGGGCAAGATCAATCACAATTGAGTGCATGGATGGGGTGAGTTAGTAAAAAAGTAACACTGTTAAAATGTCAGTACTACACAAACAATCTACAGATTTAATGCAATCTAAATCAAAATCCCAAAGGCAGTTTTTTAGAAATTAAAAAAAAAAAAAAAGGAAATCTGTCCTAAAACTTATACGAAATCTCAAGGGATCCTGAATAGCCAAAACTATCTTGAAAAAGAAGAATAAAATTGAAAGTCTCACACTTGCAGACTTCAAAACTTATTACAAAGCCACAGTAATCAAAACACTGTGGTATAGGCATAAAGATAGACATATAGATCAGTGAAATAGAATAGAGATCCAAGAAATAAACCCTAGCATATATCAGCAAACAATTTTTGACAAGGGTACCAAGACCATTCAATGGAGAAAGAACAGTCTTTTCAACAAATGGTACTGGGAAAACTGGATACCGACATGCACAAAGAATGGTTTTGGACTCTTAAACCATATGCAAAAGTAAACTCAAAATGGATCAAAGACCTAAATGTAAGACTTAAATCTACAAAATCCTTAGAAGGAAATATAGAATGAAAAGTTTCATGACATTGGACTTGGTAAGGATTTTGGGGGAATCATACCAAAAGCATAAACAATAAAAGTAAAAATAAATCACTAGCCTACATCAAAACAAAAAACTTCTTTATGTCAATCAGTGAAATGAAAAAGCAACCTATGAAAGAGGAGAAAATATCTGCAAATCACATATCTGATATAAGGGATTAACATGGAGAATATATAAAGAATACCTACCATCCAACAACAAAAAACAAAAAACCTAATTTAAAAATGGGCAAAGGACTTGAATAGACACTTCTCCAAAGAGGTTGTAAAAATATCCAACAAGCTTATAAAAAGATGCTCAACATTACTAATCATTAGGGAAATGCAAGCCAAAACCAGAATGAGATATCACCTCACATCCATTTGGATGGCTGCTATAAAAATGACAACAGAAAGCAACAAGTGCTGGGAATTCCCTAGAGATTAGGACTTGGTGCTTTCACTGCCGTGGCCAAGGTCTGATCCCTGGTTGAGGAACACAGATCCCTCAAGCCCCATGGCACAGCCAGAAGGAAAAGAAAGTAACAAGTGGTGACAAGGTTGTGGGGAAATTGGAACCCTTGTGCACTGTTGATGAGAATGTAAAATAGTGCAACCACTATAGAAAACAGTATGGTTCCTCAAAAAAAATACTAAAGACAGAAATACCATATGAACCCACAATTTCACTTCTGGATACTATATTCAAAAGAACTGAAAGCAGGGTCTCAAAAAGACATTTGTACATGCACGCTCATAGTGGCATTATTCACTATAGTCAAAAATGGAAGCAACCCAAATAAACAATGATGAATGGATAGACAAACAAATACAGTACATACATACCATCCAATATTACCCAGTCTTTAAAAGGAAGGAAATTTTGACACAACACGGGTGAACCTTGAGGACATTATACTGAAACAAATACTGTATAATTCTATTTACATGAGGTATCTAGAGTAGTCAAACTCATAGGAACAGAAAGTAGAATGGTGGATATCAAGGGTTGTGGGGAGGGGAAAAGGGGGAGTTTCTGAGTGTGAAAAAGTTCTGAAGATTGGTTACACAACAATTTGATACACTTAACACTACTGAGGGCTTTCCTGGTAGCACAGCCAGTAAAGAATCCGCCTGCAATGCAGGAGACCCCGCTTCGATTCCTGAGTCAGGAAGATCCCCTGGAGAAGGGATAGGCTGCCCACTCCAGTATTCTTGTGCTTCCCTGGTGGCTCAGCTGGTAAAGAATCCACCTGCAATGGGGGAGACCTGGGTTCAATCCCTGCATTGGGAAGATGTCCTGGAGGAGGGCATGGCAACACACTCCAGTATTCTTGCCTGGAGAATCCCCATAGACAGAGGAGCCTGGTGGGCTCACAGAGTCAGACACGACAGAGTACTAAGCAGAGCCCAGCACACAACACTACTGAAGTGTACATTTCAAAGCAATCAAGATGGTAGCTTCTATGTTATACGTATTTAACCATGCCAATGCAAGAGACACGAGACATGGGTTCAGTCCTTGGGTGGGGAATATCCCCTGGAGGAGGGCATGGCAACCCACTCCAGTTTCCTTGCCTGGAGAATCCCATGGACAGAGGAGCCTGGCAGGCTACAGTCCACGGGGTTGTACAGAGTCAGACATGACTGAAGTGACTCGGTGTGCACACATGTATTTAACCACTGGGCTTCCCTGATGGCTCAGCTATGGACATGTACATACATATTCATAAAATTGTAGCACTCATTTATTCAGACAAAAACTGCAATATAACTACATTTGCAAGATAGAGGAAGCTTAGTATGGAGAAGGAAACATTTCATCATTCTATATTTCATCCTTCACCTACTATGTTCTATCTAATAAGGGAGGTAATTTGATCTCAGCAGGTTATATTCTCCATGATGTCATGTCAGTTGAAAACAGCTGGTTTGGTCAATGGGTGGCGTTGTCAGAAAACTGAATGGCAAGAGGAAGAGAGAGATAGTATTTTTTTTCTTCTCCTATGTCATAAATACCATTTCAAGCAGTGTTTGTGTTACCCCTATGGTGCCAGCTCCCACCAGACAAGCCCCCCCAATGGTTTCAGATTCTGCTTGGTTACCCTAGCTACTGGAACAACACCTCCTCCCTTCATGTCCCAGACTAGGCTTCCTGACATTGCAAATCTCTGATTTGCTCACCAACCCCTACTATTTGGCTTCTCAGCTTTTCCATTCTAGATTCCTGCATTAAAATTCCTCTATTGTGAGAATTTTGTTTCTGCCTAGCAAGTAGCTGGAAAGGTATCATTCTCATCCCAAGGACAACAACAACAAAAAAGGATGAATTGCTAGTTTACAACTTTTTAGAAACTCATCAGAGAGCTGAGATCAAAGGCCAGGGAAGCAGTTTGAAAGCCAAGGAAAGACAGGAGCCTCCAAGGAGGTAGAAAACATTGGCTTACTTGTGGCGGAGTGTGGGAGAAAGACACTGAACACAACACAAGTGGGCAAGAAGAATTCAGCTAAAATTCTTACCAACTTGCTAAAGGCCCAGTAAGGACTAGTGTGATATCACAGAATTCGTGGGAGCTTCAGACACAGGTGGAGTTCATACTCACTTGCGATTCTTCCACGCAGACCTCCAAAGGGTCCTCATGAGAAAGATTAAGCAGGGGAGAGACAGAAGAGGGCTTCCCTCAGTCAAGTGGGAAAGACACAAAGCCCATCTGAGCCACATTTTTCTGCTGACGTCACTGCGGAAAGAGCAGCAAACTGTGTGTATGTGTGCTGAGTCACTTCAATCATGTCTGACTCTGGGCGACCCTATCTCTATGCACTACAGCCCACCGGGCTCCTCTGTCCATGGGATTCTCTAAGCGAGAATACTGCAGTGGGTTTCCATGCCCTCCTCCAGGGGGTCTTCCCGACCCAGGAATCAGACCAGTGTCTCCTGTAATTCCTGCATTGCAGGTGGATCCTTTACCGCTGAGCCACCTGGGAAGCCCCTAACAAATTCTGCCACCCCTCAGTGGAGGGTGACAAGTAAAAATGTGCATGTTAAACTAGAAAATAACCTCTAAAAACAATCAAGGATAGCTAGTAAGTCAATAATGGAAATAAATGAAATATTATAAAATACTCTGTCCACGGAATTCTCCAGGCAAGAGTACTGGAATGGGTTGCCATTTCCTTCTCCAGGGGATCTTCCTGATCCAGGATCGAACCCAGGTTTCCCACATTGCAGGCAGACTCTTTACCAACTGACCCACCAGGGAAGACATATAAAATACTCAGTTAACCCCAAAAAAGACAGGAACAAAGAACACAGAAGATTAAAAAAAAAAAGTGACAAATAGTAATTTTAAATCCAACCATATCAATAATCACACTAAATATAAATAATCTGTACATTCTAATTAAAAGATAGAGATTATCAGAGTGAATTAAAAGAATTGTACAAGAATATTGTTAGAAGTTCCATTCATAATAGCACAAATTGGGAGAAATCCAAATGTCCATCAATAGGTGAACAGATAAACAAGTTGATTTGTTCCTGCCCTAGTGCCATTGTGTTTTAATAACTATAGACTGTGGGACTTTCCTAGCGGTACAGTGATTAAGAGTTCCCCTGCCAATGCAGGGGACGTGGGTTCTATCCCTGGTGCAGGAAGATTTCCACATGTCCAGGAGCAGCTGAGTCCCTGCACTGCAATTACTGAATGTGCCTAGAGCCTGTGCTCCACAACAAAAGAACCCACCGCCGTGAGAAGCCCATGCGCCCCAGCAAAGTGTAGCCCCACTCACGGCAACTGGAGAAAGCCCACACACACCCACAAAGATCCAGAGCAACCAAGCATAAATAAGTAAATTATTTAAAAATTAACTATAGGTTGTAATATATTTTAATACCTTGTCTGGAAACTCTCCACTCCTTACTACTCTTTCAACTATGTGTGTGTGAATTCCTATACGTTTTTCTTTCAAATTAACTTTAAGGTATTCTTTTCAACTCATCCTTCACACCCACCCAAACTCAAGTCTTGATTTAAGGGGAAAAAGTTTCATACGAGGTTAAATCTACCTACCCAAGGTATAGATTATTTTTTTCAGGTGCATCTCAAGAAACAGAATTGCCTTTATTGGTTACCTGCTAAGCTATAACACATCTCACTTCTAATATCCTACCTAGGATACTTTAATTTTTTTATTAACAGAATTGTTTTCCAGAGTTTGGGGCTATGGAGATGAAGAGATCTGCTGTCATCTTAACAGTTCATCATGAGCTCTGAACAAGTTCTTCACAGACATGATCAGAATTAGAAAGCAGGATGTTTGTTATTTTATTAAATTCAGTTTAATATAATTCAGTGATCATATATTGTGTACCTATTTGTGCCAGGCAAGGTGCTAATATCTGCGAGTGTCACAGATGAACGAGCCATGGGCTCTGCTGTCAAGGATCTTCTGTAATATGATGGTAGCAACCACATGAACCAAAAAGCTTCATGGAAGGCAAAAACCTCCTAAAGAGGTAGAGAGGCTATGTGGGCACAGAGGAGAGACTTCCTCTTGTAAGAAAAAAGCAACACAATGAACTATAACATTCTGTGTGAAAATTCTGATTCAGCTTCTTGTATCTTCTTCCTAACAAACTCTAAGTCCAGAATTTTGCTGAGCCTGGTGCTTCGGTGACTGAGTCCAATTTACTTCATTGCTCTTCCAACTGCAGGTTTACAGCACCCTGAGCTTGTATTTTGGTTTGCAATCATATTCCTCACATTACTTGTTTAGGTGACAATGTTTTTTAGCTAAGAAAAGAACTTGCCAAAGAAACTAAAGAGAGAGATTAAGGTAGGAGGGAATGGACAACTCTCCATTCAAAATTTTATTGTTAATTATAAATTTGCGGCATAACTTCAGTTCCTAAGGAAGCTTAAATTCTGTTCTAATTACAGGAGACAAGTGGTGTGTATCAGAAGCAGCTGCTCCAGAGAGAGTTTTTGCTAATAGTCATTTTCAAATTGCACACATGCCAATGATTCAGCTTTGCTTCTTTCCATTTCAATCTTGATTGAAATGTGTGAATTTGTCATTTCATCACATACAATGTAAGAAAACTGGTTAATCTCTCAAGATTTTATTATACCTATTCACTTTATTTTCTCAAATCTATGAATAACTGTGTGGGATAACCCAACTAAAATCACTTTTTAAAATATAGGGACAGAGAGAAGAAAGGGAGGGAGAAAGGGACTAAGAGAAAGAAGGAAGAGAAAAGATGAAGAAAGGCAACAAAGGATAAAAAGAATAAGTGGAAAGAAGTTTGAAGAGAGGGCAGACTATGGGAAGAGTACAGAATGAAGAGAAAAATAAAACTTCTTGCATTGTTTATCCATTTTAATAACACATCCGGGCCTGAGTCAAGTGTTAGCTAAAATGTTATAGCTTGGAATTGAGATTCTCCAGGATCATTCCTGACTTCTTGTCCCCTATTAAGTGTGAGGCCTTGGACAAATTATTTTCTAAGTCTTACAGTCTCCATCTACAATATGGAGTTAACAATAATACCTGCCACCTAAGTTTGACATTGTGTGAGAAATATAAGAACTATAATCAGTCATACTCATCAGATAAGCAAATTGTTAATATCCGATAATAACAAGTGTTATTGAGGAGATCAGGAAATAAGATTCTCATACAGTTGATGGGAATATAAAGTGGAAAGCAATTTAACAATAGAAAAATTTAGAAATGCACCATACTCTGACTCAGCTATTCCTCTCCTAGGACATAGCCTAGAAAAACTCTTGTAAAAGTGAACAAAGAGACACACACAAGAATATTTACCACTGTATTATTTACAGTTGCCAAAACAGAACAATTCAAATGTCCCTCAGCAAAATGGGCAAATCATAGTATATTCACATAGTGAAAAGAAATGATGCAGAACCACATGTCAATTTAGAAAATTCTTCCATACAAATTAAGTAAGAAAAAAAGAATCAAGTTTGAGGCTTTAGAATGTCAAGACAGAATCACAGTGGAACGAGAAGGGGGATGAACTCTACCCAGAGAGCTTAAACTTGAAGCTTAGGTTATTAGGTTACAAAAACTAATGTGTTCTTGGTCTTTCATAAGATATTTTTAATATTAGGATAAGGCATTTAAAATTCTTCCTAAAAAAAATAAATAAATAAAATAAAATAAAATTCTTCCTGAAAATCCATGTGAGATGTGCAGGGAAGAGACATTGAGCCTCAAAGTGGTAGAAAGTGGTATTTGTTCTTATCTGCCCAGGTTTCCTAACCTATTACTTGTTAAACATACTTTTTGTTCCTGTCAGTCATAATTCTAAAACCTTCACCCCATCCAGTGATTGATGTATTATTAACTAACATCCAGAGTGGCTCAGATGGTAAAAAAAAAAAAAATCTGCCTGCAACACAGGAGACCCGGGTTTGATCCCTGAGTTGTGGAGATCCCTTGGAGTAGGGAATGGCAACCCACTCTCGTATTCTTGCCTGTACAATTCCATGGACAGAGGAGCCTGGTGGGCTACAGCCCACGGGGATGGCAAAGTGGCAGACCTGACTGAGGGACTGACACTTTCACTTTCATCATTAATTCAGATTTCCTTACTTTTTACTTCATGTCCTTCTTCTGGTCTAGAAGCCCATCCAGGATACCACGTGACTTTAGCCGGCATGTCTCTTTAGGCCCTCTTGGCTGAGACAGTTTCTCAGACTTTCCTTGTTTTTGATGATCTTGACAGGTTTGAGGTGTACTGATCAGATATAGTGTAGGAAGTCACTTCATTTGTCTGATATGCTTCTCACAGATAGACTTTTGGGGAGAAAGATCACAGAGGTGGTACATCATTCTCATCCTATCATATTAGGGGTACATTCTGTCAGTATGACTCATGGCCACTGACGCTGACCTTGATCACCTGGCTGAAGCAGTGTTTGACAGCTTCTCCACTGAAGTCACTCTTTTCTCCCATCACTTTCCACACTGTTCTCTTTGGAAGGAAGTCACTATGCGCAGCCCACACTTAAAGAGTGGGGTGTTATGCTCTCCCAGTTTTAGGGCAAGGTACTTACATAAATTATTTGGGACTCTTCGGCATGGATGATACTTAATTATTCAATTCTAGTATACATGCAGAGTCATAACAGAATTGTTAACCTGCACCCCCATGAAAAACAACTTCATCCACTAGAGTAAGCACTCATAGACAATTCTTTTTGCCATTCATCTTACAAACTCCTCTCATTTCCAATGTGACTGAGGTCTGTTCATCTCCCTTTACTCACCTGGGTGAGACTGTATAAAATATTTGTAATGCATTCAGATTCTCCTGTCCCAGCCTTCATTCTCTGCTGAGATCCCCTGACCTCCTATTATAAATGATTCTTTCTTAATTTTTATACATTAAGAATTTGTGCTGCAACATTTTATGGGTTTTGACAAATGCATAATATCATGAATCCACTACTATAGTATCATACGGAATAGCTTTACCATCCACCCTAAAATCTGCATTTCCCCACTAATCTCTCACTAACCACTAATATTTTCACCATCTGTCTGGTTTTGCCTTTCCAAAATGTCATATAATTGGAATAAAACAAGATGTAGCCTTTTCAGACTGGCTTCTTTCACTTGGCAATATGTATGTCAGTTTCCTCCATGTCATTCTGTGGCTTAATAGCTCATTTCTTTTCATCACTGAATAGTATTCCATTGTATGAACGTATCACGGTTTGTTTATCCATTTATCTGCTGAAGGACATCTTAGTTGCACACAACTCTTAGAGATTATAAATACAGTGCTGCAAACATTCACGCACAGGTTTTTGTGTGGACAGAAATTCTCAGTTCATTTGGGTAAATACCTAAGAATGTGATTTCTGGGTCATATAGCAAGACTACATTTAGCTTTGCATGAAACTGCCAAACTGTTTTCCAAGTGGCTGTACCAACCATTTTACATTCCTACCAGGAATAAATGAGAGTTGCAATAACAATAACAGTTCTTAAAAAAACTGCAAGGACAAGCAAACCTTCAATTACATAGAATCTCATTGCCATAAGACAGGTCTGTGATGGGAATTGGGTAGACATTCAGTCATGCCTTCTTGGAGGTAAACCTGAACTTCTTTCTATAATTGTGTGCAGACAGGATTTATAGCTGAGGGAACACAAGGTATAATTCTTTTCCTCTCCTGCAGAGAAAACACATTCTACACACATTCACATTCACAGTTTTCTCCAGAACTGCCACAGCAGCATACACTGGCCAGCTTCTTACTGAGACGCTACTGGGAGAACTGAGCACATAAATCTATACCTAATCCCAAGCATACTGATATTTTGTCAAGAAGGGAAATGATGTACTGTTAACATCACCATTTTAAGTTTAAGAAATTCAAACAATTAAAAAACTGATTGTCACCAGGAAACTAAAAGCAAGACAAGCAGAAAAGGGTATTCCCTGGGTTTAAACTCTGCTTTTCCTATATACTAACCTTGTGCCCATAGGCAAGCTTCTTAATCTCAGTAGGCCATGATTTCCTAACTGATAAATAGGAATAACAATAGTAATACCCTTCTCTTAGGTAATAATAATCAACCAATATATAATGACTATCACTTCTCTGCTTTCTTGCTCAATTCAGGACAACTCTGAAGGGTCATCCCAGCTCCTGAGGTCCAGGTAAAATCAGTGGACTCTTCTGTTGAAATTCTATCTTATTTTCATGTTTCCCTCTGCACAATCTTGCCTCCTTCAATCCCTGACAAGTGTTATTTCTGAGAGCTCTTCCTAATGAACTTCCTGCATACACATCTCCAGCTAAGAAAATCTGGCCTAAGCAGCTAGCATCATAACCACTATTGTTGTTGTTTATTCCAAGGCCCTGGGTCTACAGGGGCAAATGTATCACAGCAATAGAGCAATACAAGCTTCGGTTCTTCATTTGAAGACCCACCTCTTCCCTGAGGACAGAGTGGTCCTCATATACCCCAAAGTGATGCTGCACCTGAATTGTTCAACCTACTCTTAAGTATTAGTCATCTCCCTACCACAGCTAGTAATGGTGGAGGATGATGGGCAAGGATGAGCAAAGAGAGCAGGAAAGAGACTAAATCAATAGAAGAGAATAAAATATGAGATTTCAAGGAAGTTTAATGGCAAGAGGCAATTTATCAGAAACAAGTCCCTTACCAGGAAAGCTGAGCTGTCCGGAAGTGAGTTATACAAAGAGAGATTAATAATAAGCTCCAGGAGGGTAGTATTTTCAGAGCTCTGTTAAGGTACACACAGCGAAAGGCCCAGAGAAAAATCCCAGAGAACTGAACCCATGCCTTAGAATGGCAGCAACCTTAAGTGAAAATAAAATGATTCCTAATGGTACTGGGGTCCAGCTGGACAATACAGAGAGAAAATTGTATTATTAAATGTCAGAGTTCAGTGATTCCCTTGCCTTCCATCTAGCAATTTATAGAATATACATATATTTGTATATATGAACATGCAGATATATTTCCTTTTAAAAAATTCAGACATATTTATAGTAAACTTACCTTCGGTCATCCTGTTTAGTGCATTTCCCTAAAAAGTATTCACTCTTAAAACTAAGGTCTTTAAAACAATCAGGCTTCCCTTGTGGCTCAGCTGGTAAAGAACCTGCTAACAATGCGGGAGACCTGGGTTTGATCCCTGGGTTGGGAAGATCCCCTGGAGAAGGGAAAGGCTACCCACTCCAGTATTCTGGGCTGGAGAATTCCATGGACTGTATAGGCCATGGGGTCGCAAACAGTCAGACACAACTGAGTGACTTTCACTTTTTTTTTTTTTCCAGTGGGTTTTGTCATACATTGACATGAATCAGCAATAGAGACTTTCACTTTTAAAACAGCAATAAAAGGGGCCTCAACAAGAGGTCAAACTATCAAGAAATCTTTCTTATTAAACTTGGGATGTTGGCTTCTCCTTTCTGCAGAAAGCTTTAATTATCTGATGACTACAGTTTGCAGATTTACTCTAAATGGCTTTCTGGAATTGCGGCTATGATGGCACAAACAGTGGGTCCTGGGGAAAGCTGTCCAACAAAATGAACATATTTGGAGACCTTGAGGAGTGTATCACTTGCAGTGAACCAATTCCAAATGTATAAAACACACGGTCCCTTGTTTCAAATTTTCATCTCATATCTCACTGCAAAAGATACTTATGTTTAAACTACTTAAAAGAATCGCAAGAAAATGTAGGGACAGATAAGAGATTCAATTAAGGTAGCTCTGCTACCCTTGAATTCATCCAGACATGAAAATTACCCTTTCTCAGTTAGCCTAGTGCTAAAGGCCTAGCACATCAGTCAGGTTGCGTCTACAAATGAACCAAATGCACATTTGCCAAGTTCAACTCTCTCTACAGAGACCAAGAGGAGGACCATGACTAAGGGCAATCAGAGATCTGAAGGCTCTGTGCTCTGGGCTCCTGGGGACCTAGCAGAGGTAACGAATGCCCCATCACCTTGAACACCACTGGGGACGCTGAAATAACTGGATGAGCAGACACAATGCCGAGACTGAGACCAGGCTCAGACAGTCACTGGCTACCTTAGGTGAAAGCCAGACTAGAATCTGATGCAACTCAAAGTTGAAAGGCAAGGTGCTAAAGACAGAGTGACACACAAGAATATTTGGTATACATGATGCAAAAACCAACTAATAGAGAGAATAAATATTCAAGAACTTGTTTGTAACTTTAAAAGAAAAATAGCTGGAAATCATTTTTTTTCCTGTGATACATCTTCCTCTGATGAAGTCAGAACAATTAACACACTTAATAAGTCCTCACAGTTTGAGTTTCTTCATAATTAAGAAGATTTTCCAGGGATGCTACCCATGATTCCCAGGAGAGATTCTGAAGGAATGCTTTTTAAAAGCAAAGACACATTTATAAATCTAATCAGGTCACTTCTGTCCTCTGTCTGGTGGCAGAAATATGGTCAGTCTGGAGTCATCCTGAGTGTTGTTAGGCCCAGCACACCCTGGGTTTGAAAACCTCTTGTGTGGTGACCCTCATTTGGCAGTATTGGGAGTTCTGAAGAGAGAGGCACCAAGAGATCCAATTACAGCTTAGTGGGGAAGGAGGCTATGATAGGTTTCTGTCTCACATGAATGGAGAAGCACAAGAAATATTTGACAGCAAGCTTGACTGGAAAAGGTCAGTTTTCAATCCAGTCCCAAAGAAAGACAATGCCAAAGAATATTTAAACTACCACACAATTGCACTCATCTCACATGCTAGCTAAGTAATGCTCAAAATTCTCCAAGCCAGGCTTTAACAGTACATGAACCATGAACTTCCAGATGTTCAAACTAGATTTAGAAAAGGCAGAGGAACCAGAGATCAAATTGCCAACATCTACTGGATCATCGAAAAAGCAAAAGAGTTCCAGAAAAACATCTACTTCTGTTTTACTGACTACGCCAAAGCCTTTGACTGTCTGGATCACAACAAACTGTGGAAAATTCTTAAAGAGATGGGAATACCAGACCACCTTTCCTGCCTCCTGAGAAATCTGTATGCAGGTCAAGAAGCAACAGTTAGAACTGGACGTGGAACAACAGACTGGTTCCAAAACAGGAAAGGAGTATATCAAGGTTGTATATTGTCACCCTGTTTATTTAACTTATATGCAGAGTACATCATACGAAATGCTGGGCTGGATGAAGTACAAGCTGGAATCAATACTGTCAGGAGAAATATCAATAACCTCAGATATGCAGATGACACCACCCTTATGGCAGAGAGTGAAGAGGAACTAAAAGCCTCTTGATGAAAGTGAAAGAAGAGAGTGAAAAAGTTGGCTTAAAGCTCAACATTCAGAAAACTAAGATCATGGCATCTGGTCCCATCACTTCATGGCAAATAGATGGGGAAACAAAGGAAACAGTAACAGACTTTATTTTGGGGGGCTCCAAAATCACTGCAGATGGTGACTGCAGCCATGAAATTAAAAGACACTTGCTCCTTGGAAGAAAAGCTATGACCAAGCTAGACAGCATATTAAAAAACAGAGACATTACTTTGCCAACAAAGGACCATATAGTCAAAGCTATGGTTTTCCCAGTTGTCATGTACAGATGTGAGATTTGGACTATAGAGAAAGCCGAGCGCCAAAGAATTGATGCTTTTGAACTCTGGTGTTGGAGAAGACTTTTTGAGAGTCCCTTGGACTTTAAGGAGATCCAACTAGTCCATGCTAAAGGAAATCAATCCTGATTATTCATCGGAAGGACTGATGCTGAAGCTGAAACTCCAATACTTTGGCCACCTGATGTGAAGAACTGACTCAATTGAAAAGACCCTGATGCTGGGAAAGATTGAAGGTGGGAGGAGAGGGGGATGACAGAGGATGAGATGGGTGGATGGCATGACTGTGATGACGCAATGGACATGAGTTTGAGTAAGCTCTGGAGTTGGTGATGGACAGGGAAGACTGCAGTCCATGCGGTCGCAAAGAGTCCGGCATGACTGAGCGACTGAACTGACTGAACTTGCCCTAAGATCTTCCCTAGTAGCTCAGCTGGTAAAGAATCCACTTGCAGTGAGGGAGACCTGGGTTCGACCCCTGGGTTGGGAAGATCCCCTGGAGAAGGAAACAGCTACCCACTCCAATATTCTGGCCTGGAGAATTCCATGGACTGTATAGGCCATAAGACTGCAAAGAGTCAGACATGACTGAGCAACTTTCACTTGCTCAAAGAGGCCCTGCTAGAGAAGATGAGTTCCAGAACTGACAACTTCTCCATCTTCCCATGCTGCCAATGAGAGCTACTAGATGGTAAGAGCACATTACCCTTACCTGGCCTCACAGAAACTGGGCCAGGACCAACACTAATGTATAAATGAGGTATGGAATGATGGGTGTCCAGCTCATCTTGGGGCAGGGTGGGGTTTTAAGATCCCTCCATCACATTCCTTCCCAAGGAGTTGGAAAGCTTTCAGTAAAGCTGTTACACCATGAAAATCAATCCTTATTAACAAGAGAAATGTTTGCTTATGTTTTGGATGCTCCTGTTGTGATGAAGGACTTGAGGAAGCTGCTGACTCCAAAGCGAAAGTGAAAGTCACTCAGTCCTGTCTGACTCTTTGCAACCCCATGGTATAGTTCAGGGGATTCTCTAGGCCAGAATACTGGAGTGGGAAGCCTTTCCCTTCTCTAGACTCCAAAAGCCCACTGCTATCTGTTCAGGATATTACTAGTGGATTCACTCCCTGTGGTTGTAGTGTATCAGCACAAATTGGTACTCGATGTAGCACACATGCATTCTCAGCGCTTACAGTTCTGGAAGCTGCTGCTGCTGCTGCTGCTAAGTCACTCAGTCGTGTCCGACTCTTAGCGACCCCATGAACTGCAGCCTACCAGGCTCCTCCGTCCATGGGATTTTCCAGGCAAGAGTACTGGAGTAGGTTGCCATTGCCTTCTCCGGTTCTGGAGGCTAGAAGTCTTAAATCAGTTTCATTGGACTGATATTAAGGTGTCTCAGGGCTGCTCTCTCTCTAGAGTCTCTGAGGAAGAACTCATCTCCTTTCTTTTATAGCCTCTAGAACTGAGTCTTTGCATTCCTTGGCTCATGGCCCCTGCCTTCATCTCCAAAGCCAACAGAGTGCTTGTCTTCACATCGCCTTCTTCTGGACTTAAATCTCCCTGCCTCCCTCTTACAAGAATACTGATGATTACATTTAGGGCCCAGCAGATGATCTAGGATGATCTCCCGCATCACAGCATCCTTAACTTAGTCACATCTGCAAAATCTTTCTGCCTTTTAAGGTTCCAGGGATCAAGCTCTACATACCTTTAGGGGTCATCATTCAGCCTATCATGGCCAGGAATCATGACTCCCCCAGAGTTCACCACACTAGTAAAATAAAGCTGAGCATGTGGGAAAAGGAAGAGGATAGGAAAGGGAAAGGAAGGGCCCCGGCACAGGGGGATCGTCACCTGAAACAGCGATTTTAGGGCCTATAAAAAGCAAAGACTGTCAAATACTCACCTCTGGGCTCCATATTGCTCCCCTTTCTGTCATGTAATGAACCCACTTGCTCTTGTGTATAGATAGCATGCTGCCATTTATATGAAAGGGAGAAAAAAGAAGTAGAAATATGAATGTGATTTTATACTGTTAAAATATCTCTGGAAGTATATAAACAAAACTGGTAACACAGATTAATCCTGGAGAAGGTATCGGGGAGCTGACGGTCAAGGGTAGGAGAATCAATTTCCTCAGGATACTCTTCTTGAATATTTTGAATTTTCTACCTTATAATTGCTTTATCTCTTTGAAAAATTAATGAAAATGAAAAACTGGACATCTTGGAAACACCATTCTAGTCCCAGAGTTCTTCGTAAAGTCAGTGAAACAACCCAACTTCTCTTTCTGCCCAATCTTGCCTTCTTCCATTTCATCCACAGGTATTGACCCCAAGGGCACTCAGTAATAAACACAATGCACGCTAAATTCCTTCTCTGAGTGTGTCCAGGGCAGGAATCTTATATTCATTCTTTCAGCAAATCTGTAAGGTTTTCAAAAGTTGGATATCTTAGTTGTAATTGGTGAAGGTTACTGACTCTCCATCTCAGCTTCTGCCCCTTCACGTCTCCCATCGTGCTGTGCAGTGCTGAGGGGCTGTGGCTCTTGAGGACTCTGCTAAGTTTAGTTGGGAATACAGCCAGTGAGGTTTAAGTCCATTTTTCTTGGTTAAATTACATTTATTAATTTTTCCTCATGATAATATTTTGGGAACTACAGAAAATAAAAATAACCTATGACCCCATTAATCATTCTGTATATTTCAAGCCATCTGCACCCACCATTCTTGAACCAAGTAAGTCCTTGGATCATTTCAAGTTCAGTCCTGTCAAGAAATTCTTACTCAGAAAGTCAGAGACAATCTTTATAAATGTGTAGTTTTTGGATGGAAACACCAAGATAACAAAAAAGTGAAGTGCTTCATCTAGAATCATTCAGTAGAATCAATTCTAAAGAGTGAGACTTCAGCCTCTTCCTTCTCACTATTGTCTTCTAGTTGTCATCAAAAACTTCCTGTGTTCCACATGCAATTAAACATGCATCAACTCCTCATCAGGATCTCAGTGGTTCATTTGTTTATACATGTGGATAGCCCATCAACATTTTGACCATTTTTTCCCAAGTCATAAATCAATATCCTCCTTTCTCCAGTCAGAAGCTCCATTGCTATTCTAAATCATAAATGGGACACAAATTGGTACATTATTTAGCCTGTCAAATCTCTAAGAGAAGAGCAAGAATAAGCCTAAAGCAATTATTTTACTGTTGTTGAGCATGCTTTTAATGGTGAAAAAACTAACAGGTGTTTTTCTTCATTGCTAGTCAATTTGAATCTCACCCACAAATAAGTAAAATCAGCCTTAGTTATTAGACAACAAATCAATCACCACACTGCTGTTATTCTTCAGGGTGAGTTTTTTCCTTTATTGACTAAAGGAGACTCACAACAGAGGGAAGAGTGTTTAATGAGCTTGAAAATGAAGCTATTCATTTGAACTGAACAGATCACCACATTCTCCTTCACCTCGTATTAACCTGCTGCTCCTATTATGGACAAAACTGGAGGTACCAAAAACGTGGAGGGCCCACATTTGCCCACACTCCGAGGGCAGTACCTTCCAGGTCTTCAGCGCTGCTGGATAAACACCAAGCAAATTTTCCTTTAGTGACTCCTCACTTCCTGAAATCTTCACAGATAGATTTCAGTATGTTTCTGTCTTATTCCATCCTATTTTGTTGACTATAATTCTGATCAAACTGCTAGAATTTAAATATTCCCAGAAGTGGATTCAGACATGGGCTATCAAGCAGCAGCCAGCTATAATGGGCATTAAAACAGATCTGAAGTAAAGCAGAAATACAGTGCCACTAACTCAGGCTTCCAGAATCAATTCTTTGCGTAAGTGGCAAAATGTAATTTGGCCCCACTTCCTCTAAAGGAGAAAGTAACCGTGAGTGATGGAAAAAATGCTCTTTGCCAGAGCCAACCCATGTTTCTTATTTTTGTGACGTACAAGTTGTGTGGCTCAACAGTTAATGGCAGCAACCCTGAGATTAGTCATCTCACAGAAGCTTAGAAGTTAATGAAACAGCTGAGCTAAAATGATGTACTGCATAGTTTATTTATCGAGAAGAAGAAAGAAATTTTAAGTTCAGTAATATACCTCTCAAAAACTTGTTTCATTTCTTGCTAGCCTAAGAGAACAGAAGGGAAGACAAGATGCACAGACAAGTGGGAAAAAATAGCTTTAAAACATGAATAAGACTCCCACCAAATCCTGTTACCGCTATCATTAGAGAACTGGTTACAAGGCACAGTAGGAAGAACTGGTAAATGAAAGATAACTTAAAACAAGTATGAATTTTTCTGAACAATCAATATATATTTAGAACATGAAAAAGTATAACATTATTATTAATAGAAGATCAGCTTCTTCATAACCCCATAAAAGGCTTTTTTTTGTTTGTTTGTTTTTAAGAAATATAGGCTTTAAGGGGCCAAAGGTATCAGGTTGCCTAGGATAGTGACATATCTTACTCTAGGCTGTCCCCACTTCTGGATCTTTCCTCTGCCCCATAGTTACATGGTCTCTCTTGGCTTTCATTTATAATGACTAATCCTACAAGCACAATTTCTACAGCCAAATCACTGGAACCAGATCCTGAATCGACCACTTTTTATTTCTATGACCTCAGTTAAAGTTCTCAACCTCTGGATGCTTCAGTCTCTTTATCTGTAAAACGTGATCATCATAGTACTGCTTCACATGGTTAGTGTGATAACTGAATGTCCATAAACACACAAAGTGCTTAGAATTCCCAGGAGGGTCATAAACACTCAACAAATTATAAAGTTGAGCATTATCATGACTTTGGTGATGATACATGGATTTAATTCTACAGTAATTTACTATTTATTTAGGTGTTACTGCTTTAACAAAATAGCTTTATTGGAGTATAATTGACATATAACAATTACATATATTGAAAGTGCATAATTTGAGAAGTTTTGACATATATACACCCTAAACCATCACCACAATCAAGACAGTGAACATACTCATCGCCCCGAAGTTTCCCTGTGTCCCTCTGTGATCTCTCTCCTGCATCCAAATTCCCTGGTGGCTCAGACAGTAAAGAATCCGCCTGCAATGCAGGACACCTGGATTCAATCCCTGGGCCAGGAAGATTCCCTGGAGAAGGGAATGGCTACCCACTCCAGTATTCTTGCCTGGAGAATTCCATGGATGGAGGGGCCAGGAGGGCTACAGTCCATGAAGTCACAAAGAGTGGGACATGACTGAGCAACTGACACTTTCACTTTTATGCCCCCAACACAAGACAATCACTATTCTGTTCTCTGTCACTACGTCTGCATTTTTCTATATACTATTGGCCGTACAGAAATGTTTGTCAACCCATGAAAAAGGCTATCAAGCAATCTGACTCAATATAAAACATCAGCATATCCAAACTCCAATTTGGTTGCTAATATACTGGCCAGGCCAGTTGGAGAAAACTCTTAATCTTGATGACTGGTTTCTGCCATATTTTCTGTAAGAGAAGATTTATTCTCTTACTCATGTCCCTCAACTGCTACATAATATCCTGAGTTAAGAATGTGATAATAAAATATAGTTTATTATTTGTAATATATGATATGGCTTTCACACATAAAGCATTAGGTAAGTGTGAAATATCATTTGTGGACTCGCTAGAGTATTTTTTCTGAATTGCTTTTATTTTTAGAGGCACTTTTTGTTTTGACAGGAGGAATCCTCCTAAATTATTTATATAAAGGTATTATCATCCTTTTGTTGGATCAGTGAACTAGATGACAGCTCAATTTGAAGCATTAAAAAAACCTTTAGGGGAACCATTTGTGGCTTGGCAAAAAAAAAAAAAAAAAAAATTGCCTTTCAGAATAGATATCATGTGATATTGAATGAGAAAACTGTAAAAGAATACTTGTGTGACAGCAACATGCTTACTCACTGAAATGAGATTTTTTTTTTTTAGTAAGCAGCAACAGAAGAAAATAAAAATGGAATGCAAATACATTTTCAATCAATTTGCTACAGTCCATGAGGTTGCAAAGGGTCAGACACAACTGAGCAACTAAACAAGAACGACAATGTATTGAGAGTCTTGAAAATATTCATAAGTTTTAAACTCAGTTAGTTTCCTGTGGAAATAACCTAAACTGTGGATGGAGATATTGCACAGTGATGTTAATAGCAGCATTACTCATCAGCAAAAATAGGAATAACATAAATTAATTAAATGTCTACTATAGCTCAGGCATTGTGCTAGATGTTGGTGATTGAATACAACAGGCTTTGGTGAGGGAGTAACATTTCATCTGAGACCCAAAAGAACTAGAAATTAACCACCCACGATAGTTAAGAGAGAAAATGTGTGTCTTTTGATGACTGTTCTATTATGTAAGATGTTAACACAAGGGGAAGCTGAATAAAGGTATATGGAAACTCTGTACTATTTTTGCAACTCTTCTGTAAGTCTAAAATTAACTCAAAACAAGTTAAAAAAAAAAATGAAGAACCTAGTGTATAGTATGCTGCCATCTGTATACAAGGGAGAAAAAAAGAAATAGAAAAATGAAATGTGATTTTACATGCTTCAAATATCTCTGAAAGTACATATACAGGTTAACTCTGGAGAAGGTACCTAGGAACTGAAGGTCAAGGGTAGGAGAATGAATTTCCTCTGGGTACTCTTTTTTAATATTTTGAACCTTTTACAATATGATGGTTTTATTTCTTTAAATAAATAATGAAAGTGAAAAACTGGACAACTTGGAAAGGCCAAGGACTCCTGGAAGGCTCTAGAGTTCTTCATGAAGTCAGCAGAGGCAACTCAACTTCTCTTTCTGCCCAAACCTGCCTTCTTCCATTTCACCCCACAGGTACTGACCCTAAAGGCACTCACTAATAAACACACTGCATGCAAAACTCCTCCACAGAGTGTATTTCCTGGGAAGGAATCTTACATTCACTCTTTCAGAAAATTTGTAAAATTTGCAAAAGTAAGATATCTTGGGTGCAGTTGGTTAAGATTATGACTCGCCATCTCAATTTCTGCTCTTTCACATTTCCCATCATGCTGTATAGTGCTGGAGGGGCTGTGGCTCTTGGGGATTCACCTAAGTATAAGTTCAGCTGGGGATAAATTTCATCTGAGTTGATGGGATACATTTATGTAGTTCACAGACAACTCCTGTATAAGCAAGTTATGGATAGCTATCCTCTTGTGGGAATGGTTTCCAGGAATACCACCACCACCCACTCAAGTGCCAATTCAGCATCAGGGCACAGTGGTGCAAGTATAGTCATTATATTCAGATGTGACTGTGTCCTATGGCATATGACACTGAAATTCTGTAGGCAGTGGCAGGAAAACAGTATGATAGGTAAGGATCCAGCTGCTAGTCTGTGGCAATCCTTTCAACATCAGACATATAAAATAACAAGTAAACGATGTTCTCATCAACGCCTAGTCAAAAGCGAAGTTCTCTCCTGTCAGATAATGCAAAATTAGGACAACGCTTGATGACCTGGTAAATGAGGGTCAATGAGCACTTTCTGTCACTTCAAAAAGCACTTAAGATTCATTAAATGCACAAGAAAACTTAAAATGAGATCTTATAGCTCATATGTAAAAGAAGTTTAACAAAGATTTTCCAAAATTTAACAAGAACCTTAAATACTACATGACATTACCAAGAATGAGTAGTCAAAGACACATTTTTTAACTATTATAAAATAAATTCTAATAAACTACAAGTGAAGAAGAGCCTCTTGATGAAAGTGAAAGAGGAGAATGAAAAGGTTGGCTTAAAGCTCAACATTCAGAAAACTAAGATCATGGCATCCAGTCCCATCACTTCATGGCAAATAGATGAGAAAACAATGGAAACAGTAACAGACTTTATTTTGGGGGCTCCAAAATCACCGCAGATGGTGACTGCAGCCATGAAATTAAAAGATGCTTGCTCCTTGGAAGAAAAGCTATGACCAACCTAGACAGCATACTAAAAAGCAGAGACTTTCTTTGCCAACAAAGGTCCATATAGTCAAGGCTATGGTTTTCCAGTAGTCAAATATGGATGTGAGTTGGACTATAAAGAAAGCTGAGCACTGAAGAATTGATGCTTTTGAACTGTGGTGTTGAAGAAGACTCTTGAGAGTCCCTTGGACTGCAACCAGTCCCTCCTAAAGGAAATCAGTCCTGAAAAATCATTGGAAAGACTGATATTGAGACTGAAACTCCAATACTTTGAACCCCTGATGCGAAGAACTGACTCATTTGAAAAGACCTTGATGCTGGGAAAGACTGAAGGAGGAAGGAGAAGGAGACGACAGAGGATGAGATGGCTGAATGGCATCACCAACTCGATGGACATGGGTTTGAGTAAACTCTGGGGGTTGGTGATGGACAGGGAGGCCTGGCGTGCTGCAGTCCATGGGGTTGCAAAGAGTCAGACATGACTGAGTGACTGAACTGAACAACAGAGGAAAGATTAAATTATCGTTCTATTCTTTCTATAGAAAACATTACAAAATAATTGCCATATGAAGAGTATGGTCAAATATTGTGTAGCCAAAAAAAAAAAAAACCTGGGGGGTAAAAAGTACTAGAAAGGTTATGTTAAACATAATGTTATGTTACTTTTCTGGATTTTTGTGATACTTGTGTATTTGCCAGCTTTTTAAATTTATCAACGTCTTTATTATCTTCTCTCATTCAAAGTAAGTTTTCACATTTACATCTATTTTATATTCTCTTCTTAAAGAAGGCCTAAGTCTTTTTAATTAAGTTTCAGGTCCTGCAAAACCTAGATCCACCCATGAGAGTCATACTTTGAAAATATCTTTTAAAAATATATTAAATAGCATTATTACTACGTGAGAATTCTATAATGGCTCTCAGAGTGTCTTTCAAAACAGAAATTCTGGTAGTGAGAAATCATGTGCTCCCAGGGGATGGTTGTGGAGGAAACTAACAGAGTGCTTTCCTGAATATTAGTGTACGCTACTGCAGTTCATGTTGACAACATAATGCTCACTAAAGAGATTATTAACATTTCTATTGAACATCACTTATATGCTCATTTTCGTTTTCAACCATATCTTATAGTCAAAGTATTGGGCAGCAAAGTACTAACCATTGCTATTTAACAGCTAAATGCTGCTGTGCATATTTGATAAACTTCCCTTATCATCCCCATATCCTTTGCCCCATTTCTATCAAATTAACAATCTCTAACTCCTGTGCATTAAATAAAATGACAGACATATGCCATAAATATCACCGGGTAAAATGTGAAAACAAAAGAAAAGTTGAGGTTTCCCCAACGACTGTACACACCAAAAGACAACAGATACCATCATTCTTACCGGGAGCAGTCATATGCTTCAGCTCACATATTTGCATATAAATTGGTCCCTACCAAAATGGTGATATGAATTGAAGAGTGTGAATGCACAATGATATTACACTGAACAGAAAGAAAACAAGGCATTTCTGGTCCCGTCATTGCAAAAAATGTGCAAGAACAGGAAAGTGGCGTACACTGTTGGTTATCTGCTGATATCTACTCTCCCTCCTTATGAACAGTATTCTGATTTTTACTGGGCTGGCAACTGCACAGCTGATAAACTACATCTCCCAGCTTTCTTGAAACCAGAAGTATCTACAGGACAGAGTTTGGGTCAACTAAATGGGAACACAGGCCACTGGGCCAGGCCTGCAGAATGCCCTGCAGAAGAAGACCAGTCAGCTAACATCTGTTGCCCTAGCCTTACCTGGAATTAAGGGGTGATACCGCAGTAGAGGGCTTCCCAGGTGGCACAGTGGTAAAGATCCCGCCTGCCAATGCAGGAGATATGAGAGACACGGGGTCTGTCCCTGGGTTGGGAAGGTCCCCTGGAGGAGGCAATCCACTCCAGTATTCTTACCTGGAAAATTCCATGGACAGAGGAGCCTGGAAGGCTACAGTCTATGGGGTCGCAAAGTTCAGACATGACTGAGCATGCACACACATACACATATACGCTGTAGTAGAGGCAGTCATCTTACGACAAGAGGCATCAAAAATGAAGCTTAAAAGCTGCATGGCCAAAGCGCAGGCATCATCTGTAAAGAAAGACAGCTCCCACTTAACTTGATTTCTTTAATGAAATGTTACTTGGGAGATAACAAAGACAGTTGATCACTATCTATGATAGGAAATGTTTTCCTTGATTTCTCCGTGAGAAATTTAATGCTGAGTTATAAAGCATGGACTTCTACTGTATTTAATAAATCAGTGTTTATGTGGTAAAAAAAAAAAAAAAAAGCTGCATGATCTGCAGCTTTGAAGGCATGGAGGAAGCATTTGACCAACTGATCTAAAACTAGACATACTAGGTATTGGGGGAAATCTGAAAAATGAGGGACTAACTGAAATCTAGAACCTCCACAATTAAAATATCATGTGGTGGTGGTGGTTTAGTTGCTCAGTTGTGTCCAACTCTTGTGACCCAATGGACTGTAGCCCGCCAGGCTCCTCTGTCCATGGGATTCTCCAGGCAAGAATACTGGAGTGGGTTGCCATTTCCTTCTCCATTAAAACATCATAATTTTCCACTAATCTGGCCCAGACAGTAAAGAATCTGCCTCTGAGGCAGGAGACTTGGGTTAGATCCCGGGGTCAGGAAGATCCCCTGAAGAAGGAAACAGCATCCCACTCCAGTATTCTTGCCTAGGAAATCCCCTGGCCAGAAGAGCCTGGTGGGCTACAGTCCTCGGAGTCACAAAGAGTTGGACACGACTGAGCTACTTTCACTTATAAAAATATGACCATCCAAGACTAATAAACATCAACTAATGGAACAGATTAGAATACTGACCTAAACACAAGTATAAATAAAAATTTAGCTAATGATAAAAGGTGGTATTTAGAGTCTGTGAGGCAGAAATGTTGCAGCAACAGGCTAGCCATTTAGAAAAAATAGCTGGATTCCTAATCCACTCCTCCCACCCAAATAACTGTCAAAGAGACCAAAAATTAAAATAATTGCAAATGGCACAAGGACTGTTTTAGGGGTGATGGAAATATTCTGAAATCAGATCATAGCAGATTATGCCTGCATAACTCTGAATTCACTAAATGTTATTGAATTGTACACTTCAGGCTTCCCTGGTGGCTCAGCTGGTAAAGAATCTGCCTGCAATGTGGGAGACCTGGGTTTGATCCCTGGGTTGGGAAGATGCCCTGGAGAAGGAAATGGTTACTCACTCCAGTATTCTGGTCTAGAGAATTCCATGGACTATATAGTCCTTGGGGTCACAAAGAGTCAGACACAACTGAGCGACTTTCACTTCACTTCACTTCACTTCAGTGGGTGAACTTGGTAGTACGAAGGCAACACAAATTTCAAAATGTATGTGTGGATAAAGGTACTGAATAAAATCAAAAGAAAAAGGCAAATTATGAAAAAAATGTGAATATGTATGACACAGGACTAATTTCTTTCGTGCAGTCAATAACAAAAACAACTCAGTAAAACAACAATACAAATAATTCTTGCATCCACCCTGTCTCCACACATGATAAATTATCACTATATTATCACCAATTCATAACAAGTTTTACCAATCTGATAGCCCTCAAAATCTTTTTTTCTCCTAATACAGCATTGAACAAAAACAGTGAAATTACTATTCTAGGTTCAATTCCATGGTGTTTTTAGTCATCTCTGCAGTCAGTTTATAGCTGGGACAAACATAATTGACTTTTGGACTATTACAAGTCCTGTGTGTGGGCAAAATGTACTTGACAAGTGAGTCACAGAAAAAGAGGAGGTCATATGACCAGAAAACACAAAAAAGGTTGACTGGTCAGATGCTTGTCCAAACAGAATGGACTTCTTTTGTGGATTCCTTCATTTCATGTATAACAGGTTGTGTCACCCAGTTCTCCAGCAAAACCTTGTATTAGATGACTCTGACTGTGCAAAGACAGCATGATCCCACGTGGCTTCCTTCCTCTGGGATTTTCATTTTCTGTACAATATCCTCTCAAATTTATAGCATAGCATCATTAAGTAATTCCAGAAGCACCAACTGAGGACTTCCCACGTATAACTCAGTCACATAAAAGGATCTGCATTGTTCTCTTTCCATTGCCAAGAAATGGATTCCAAAAGTATTTCCAAATTATTTATAAGAAACCTTTGTTTCAGTAAATCTTGCTTTCATCATTGTCCACTGGCAGCCACTCATGCTGCACTAGCTTTGTTCAACTGGCAGCCACAAGTGTTGCAAAGGTGAAAAATAGGAAACATTTTTTAATTCTGTGTAACTGTCCAGCTGCACTTCCACACAGTTAGTTCAGAATGCTTCTGGGTGAAGTATAATAAATACACTGTTCTCTTATGTTTCCAGATATGCTCCCAAAGAGGATAGCTCTCCAAATACCTTAGAACATCAGTGTGGGTCATGACATGTCAGTATTACCCAAGAGCATGCAAGAAATGCAGAATCTCAGGCCCTACCCCTGCTCTGCTCAACCAGAATCTGCATTTTAACAAGATTCCAGGTGATTCATATGTCCATTCACATTTCAGAAGCACTGCCTCAAAATATCACATTCCTTTTCCCCTGGACAATTTCTGCTTCAAAGGCAAACTTCTCACCTAACAGTGTTTGGGGTCTTCTAATTTAGGTATACTGCCTTGGAATTAATCATTATATGTAGAAGGCCACCAGGAAAACATCACCTGGAAGATTTCTTTGAATAGACAAGCAAATGTGTGTTCCTCTCCATTGAGCCAAGAAATCTAGATGATAAAATAAATCTATTTCACAGGAACAATCTAGACTTTTGGAGTTTTTCTTAAAGTTCCAATCCTACCTACTTCACTATAACCATCAGTACTCTGAACAAACATTGGCAACATCAAATCATTACTAGACACAGTTGTTTCTGACCATGGAAAGATAATTTCTTAGCTAAGTTTAAAGACTCTATGGTCAGCACCAAAGAACTGATGCTTTGGAATTGTGGTGTTGAAGAAGACTGTTGAGAGTCCCTTGGACAGCAAGGAGATCAAATCAATCAATCCTAAAGGAAATCAACCCTGAATATTCATTGGAAGGACTGATGCTGAAGCTGAAGCTGCAAAACTTTGGCCACCTGATGCAAAGAGCCAACTCATTGGAAAAGACCCTGATGCTGGGAAAGATTGAGGGCCGGAGGAGAAGGGTACAACAGGATGAGATGGTCGGATGGCACCGATTCAATGGACATGAGTTTGCGCAAACCCCAGGAGATAGTGAAGGACAGGGAAGCCTGGCGTGCTGCAGTCCATGGGGTCGCAAAGAGTCGGACACGACTCAGTGACTAAACAACCACCACCACCTTATCAGAACCATCACCATTCACGCTTCAAAACCTTCAAGTAAACAGTGAAGTTACGCCCTAAGGATGGTGCAGACGTCTATGGAAGATCCTCAGGAGCAGACTGTTGGAGCCGATTCTCCAAGAAACCTTCCAGGTGATGCTTCTTCCAGGTGGCCAGGTTTCTCTCCACTCAACTCTCACTCCATGTACAATCGGTGCCATTTCTACCAAAATACTAAAAGGGCACTTTAGTCTGTATTCCCCTAGATTAAATCCTTCTCTACTTGAACTGCAGATTCGTAAAATTATTCTGTATGCTATCCTGTCATCTACCCTTCATTCAATTCCTTAAATAGTATTGTTTTTATTTAAAAACAAAAGGTAACACATTCAGAAAAACTTTGTTGAAGCAGAAATCTGAAAGAAGACAAATTACTGGGTTTTGCTTGCTTTGGGCACCAGAATTTGGGCTCTGAAGTACAGGTAGGCTATATTCAGTTCAGTGACTGAATAACAACAGTGTGTATAACACTACCTACATGGATTATCTGACTTGATCTTCACAGAGCCAACAAAAGCTTACCTGGAACACCCTGAGCCCATGGTTTCTAAAGGCTGATCCATAGAATGGTTCTGGGCTGGCTCATAAGAATCACCAGGGAAAAATTTTAAAGTACAGATCATAAGACATGATCATCTGGATTCAGATTTCTTAGATTAAGGGTAAGATGTGAAATGGGCATTTTTTACAAACTTCCAGATGACCCTGATGCACTAGAGTTGAGTACATTTATAAGAATTCTGGATTCTGATATCCAATTTTCACTGTTCTACATTTATTACATGGTAATCCCTGCTTATTTAACTTATATGCAGAGTACATCATGAGAAACGCTGGGCTGCAAGAAGCACAAGCTGGAATCAAGATTGCTGGGAGAAATATCAATAACCTCAGATATGCAGATGACACCACCCTTATGGCAGAAAGTGAAGAGGAACTAAAGAGCCTCTTGATGAAACTAAAAGAAGAGAGTGAAAAAGTTGGCTTAAAGCTCAACATTCAGAAAACTAAGACCATGACATCTGGTCCCATCACTTCATGGCAAATAGATGGAGAAACAGTGGTAACAGTGTCAGACTTTATTTTTTTTGGACTCCAAAATCACTGCAGATGGTGACTGCAGCCATGAAATTAAAAGACGCTTACTCCTTGGAAGGAAAGTTATGACCAACCTAGACAGCATATTAAAAAGCTGAGACATTACTTTGCCAACAAAGGTCTGTCTAGTCAAGGCTATGGTTTTTCCAGTGGTCAGGAATGGATGTGAGAGTTGGAATATAAAGAAAGCTGAGCACCGAAGAATTGATGCTTTTGAACTGTGGTGTTGGAGAAGACTCTTGAGAGTCCCTTGGACTGCAAGGAGATCCAACCAGTCCATCCTAAAGGAGATAAGTCCTGGGTGTTCATTGGAAGGACTGATGCTGAAGCTGAAACTCCAATACTTTGGCCACCTGATGCGAAGAGTTGACTCATTGGAAAAGACCCTGATGCTGGGAGGGATTGGGGGCAGGAGGAGAAGGGGACGACAGAGGATGAGATGGCTGGATGGCATCACCGACTCGATGGGCATGAGCTTGAGTAAACTCTGGGAGTTGGTGATGGACAGAGGCCCGGCGTGCTGCGATTCCTGGGGTCGCAAAGAGTCGGACACGACTGAGCGACTGAACTGAACTGAACTGAATAACCACTACCATGGCATTTCCATAATGTATTCAACAGGACACGCTTTCTGTCAGATATAAACAATCAATATCTAAATAAGGTTTTATATTCAAAACGTTTGAGAAACACTGGGTTTAAATAAAGTTAGACTGCTTTTTTTACTTCACACAACTCTACAGTGTATTATACATCTCCACCTGGGAGGATATGATTGGAAGTATCTCCTAATTTATTTGATCATGGATCCTCTTTTTGGTGTGTCCTATCTAAACAGAACTGGTACTCTGTAGAACACAGGAAACCATCTTAACCAGAGTGATGAAGAAATAGTGTCTGGGATGCAGCTGCTTAGATCCTCTCCTATGAGCCCAGGTATTCCTGTCCCTTCTCCCCTCTTTCTCTACAGCATTGCGCTGTCTCCTTTCCCCAGAGCCCCTTGTGTCTGACTACAGATAGCCCTCATTCTTGTTCCACGGACTTGTTCATGTTGAGGATTAAATCCACACCATTGATTAGCATGAAAGTCTCTCTCCCTTCTAGTCAGCTCTGCAGTACTGTTGTGGCCATGATAGTTAGAGCTCACTGCATGTGTGTGTGTGTCTGTCTGTCTGTCTCTGTCCCTCTTTCTGTGTGTGTGTTTCTGTTTCTCTGTGTGTGTCTCTCTCTCACTGGAGGGCACGTTCTTTCTTCAGGTATCAGCATTCTTGCTGAAAGAGTAGTGGGAAAGGGGTCCTCCATTTGAGCTTCTCCATTACAATTCTTGCTCGACACCATTAACACCCTCAAATAACCACAGGATATTACAGTTTCCCTTCTTTGTGGCAAATGCTGTATGGGTAAAGCTAACACAGCACTACAAATGCAAGAACCTGTTCCCCATCAGCCACAATCTCTGAAGTCCTAGGAGGATGCAAGGAGACTTTTTTAGAATTTGGTATTCTTCACCATTACAATAGGACTCAGCCAATATCCAAGTCAGAAATAAATTTTACATGGAATTTATAAGTTCTAGTCCTTTCCCAATTCTACTCCCTTCCTATCACCATGGCAATTCATGAGACAAAGAGAGATTAGAGAGGTTTCTGATCCTATCTTGACCAGAGGTCCTTATATTACTTTGATGATGAAAACAGGTGGACACTACACATGAAAAATGTATATTCCTTGCATTTCCTAATCCTAATACTCCACAAGTATCTAATGTAAAGAATCAGAAGAGAAGGAAAAAAAAAATAAAGCAACACCCAGCAAAACCATCATGCAAGTGTACAGTCACTCAAAACCAAGTTGCCCTGGGGAGGGAAGGTCAGATAATAAGAGAGAGAGGAAATTTGAGAGCTTTTTACCCCTCAATGCTATTTTAATATCAGACCTCGTTTTGATGATTATTAGTGCTCTATGTGATTGATTCATAATTACACATAAAGAGAGTACAAGCCTGGCCTAAAATCAAGGTCTGTGAAGTCTGGGTCACCTCAGAATGGCAGTGAATGTTGACCCATGTGGCATCACCATGGTGACCACACCTCAAACTGTTCTTCCAAGGGTGACTTGACAAGGATAATAACAGTGCCATTAACAAAACTCCTCTAGGGGCAAATGGAATTGATGACTTAGTTGTAACTGCTGAGGACAGATGAAACCCTAAGGAGAAGACAGGAATTGATCTTCCCCAGCCTTTACAAGTGCTTATTATCCCTAGGTCTTTACATTTCTCCAAAGTGGAACTCACTGCCAGGTAGTAGTGATTAGCCACTGGAACTGGAGGTGCTTTCATAATTAAATATTTCTGAATTTCTGTTCCTTTGAATTCCTATATGTTGCAATATTTTGGAAGTGGCTGTGCCAGAGAACTTTAACAACAGTGAGGACTGTTCGCTAAAGTCCTATCTCTATTCCTCATTTTTTAAAATTGTTCTTTAATCCAACATTGGAATAACCAAAGACCAACGTGTCAGTTCCACGCAGTAAATGGTCATGAAGAAGTGAGATCCATGTTGTCTGGAATATTCAGTAAGCTGATGGCAAACACAAGTTAGGCCAAGAAGTTTGGTAGCATTATTGAATGAACTCAGTCAAATTCATGGAGGAACATATATGTCATTTAACTACAAACTAATCAATAAAAATTTAAAAATATAGGCCCTGCCCCCAGCACTGTGTATAGATAACTACAGTATGCTGGAGAGATGATGCACTTCTCAATTTCTGGGTGTGGATGCCATGTGAATGCACCAGTCAGCTCCCCTGTTGGCATGAGCACAGTCGATCAACAGCCCCAGCTGCACCCCTCCCCTCGGTATCCACCACCATGTCTGCACCAAGGTCATGCTTTCTTTCCCCTGGGCCCTCCTGAGTCTTGGTTCCACGTGGCAGAGGGCCTAGTGTAGGTCCATCTCGTAGGAAATGAAACTCCTCTGATGGGTGACAGGTTGGAGAACTCTTCATTGATTTGGTTGGCACACTCTTAATTAGACACGTAATGAACTCAGAGACTTTTCTGTCAAATTCTCCTCCTTTTCCCTGTCCTTCAAAAGTTTCTTAACTGCCTCACAGTCTGAAGAATTCCCCACCTACTCCAGCTTTCTCCCCTTTATCTTTAACATACATTTTCCCCAAAAAAATTCTCCTGCAAATCTGAACCCATTCTGGTGACTGCTTGTCAGAGAATTCAAAGTGTTGCAGAGAATTTACATGAACTAGTCAACATCTGAATAATTATTTTAACACCTTGAAAGTCTCTTTTTGTATACAATCTTTATTGGATCCATGGAATTATTTGTGAAGTTTTCTTGAGATCTTTCATGAATACAGAATTTCTTCTTCCTTAAATGAGTAATAATACTCTACCAGTGTCTGTGACCACACGCAGACATTAAGAATAAGCTGTTGGATTATGAGTGACTATATAAAAATAATGTATCCTGCCTGAGGACAGTCTTTGGATTAAACCCTCTGGCTAATTCTGTTATCTTGAAACATAAATTATGGGAGTAGGTCTGGTCTTTACAAGGATATATCCTGCCTGAGGACAATCTTTGGATTAAACCTCTGGCCAACTCTGTTATCTTAAAATGTAAATTATGGGAGTAGGTCTGGTGAGGTCTTCACAACCTCCAGACATTCTTTGGATTCACTGGAGAGTATATAACTCCATTGCTAACACTAGCAAAGGGGTACTCTTTTGCCCCCTTCTGATGCCTATGTCAGAAGCTTTCTCTATCTCCTTTATACTTTAATAAAACTTTATTACACACACACACAAAAGAATAAGCTGTTGTTATTCAACAAATATTCATTTCAGTAAACACTGAGTCACTTCCATGCACCCAGTGACACAGAGTCTGTGCTTGACCAAACTTTAGTCAGGCTTCCAAACACTTCTCGAAGCCTCATCTGTGTACTCCTTGTAAAATTCCGTTTAAACAAGAACTCTACTAAGTCATTTTAACAAGAACACCCCACCCACCCAATATTTGATAAAGTTCCTCATCATCTACCAACCACCAGGTGGTATCTGATCACCCTGGCTTATCTTCCATAAGACTCCTGTTATACAGGTGTAGCCAGAATTCCACCTTGCTCTTGATATTTTCCTTAGGGATTTTTCATCCACTGACCCCCATCCTAAATTCCCACTTGCCCATGCTCTATTCAGAGGTGAGCCCAATCTCTGTTCCTACTGCAAAATTCTATCAATGTGGCCCCTATATTTGTCACAACAAAACTAAATAAAATCTGCCTTACCATCTTTAACAAAAGCCATGAATAATTTCTTTTCACTGTCTTTAACACCATCTCTGTGCTGGACTCTCTTGGCAATACAGCCATGAGCAAGATGGAATTGGTACTTGCCCTAAAGGACTCACAATAAATAAATAAATAAACAACATATGTATATATGTATGTGTGTATATATACATATACATATTCTCAAATTTTAAAATTCTAACTAGGATAAGAGATACTCAGGAAAAGATTAAGGTGTTATGGTATTTTTTTAAAAAAAAAAGGTGTTATGGTATTAAAGAGGAGTCTAGGGAACCTACCTTTGAGAAATGACTTACAGAAGGCTTCTGTAAGACCTTACACTGAAGTTTGGTTCAGGATGAGCGGACATCATCTGGCTAAGGGTAGTCGAGTTAGTATTGGGGGCAGAGTGGTGCCATTAAGTAGATAAGGAAGGAGGAAAAGTCCTTAGGCAGGAAGCAACTGGAAGCATCCAGAGAACTAAAAAAGAATCAGTGAGCTTCGGAAGAAGAAAGTAAACAAGAGGAAAGCACCTGATAAGGCTGGAGAAAGGCAGATGGTGTGACAGTGCTTCTTAGCCAGAGGAGTTTCCAAGATTTACTTATATATCCCTTCAAAATAATGATGAAAAACTATGTACCATTCACCAGGTGTTAATTCACACCTAAGTTATTTCATCTTAAGTTTGCATGGTTGCTGTAATAGGGTAGTCAGGTGTATGTATGTATGTGTATATATATATATATATACACATATATATAATTTTAGCAAGAAATTGAGGCCAGAATACCTCAAATACTGGAGAATGAAATGGCAACCACTCCAGTATTCTTGCCTGGGAAATCCCATGGACAGAGGAGCCTGGCGGGCTACAGTCCATGAGGAGGTCACAAGAGTCAGACATGACTTAGCAACTAAACCACCACCATCACACATCAAATATAGACTTCTTCATCTTCTATATCTCCATACAATGTATGTAATGAACTTTATCATTTAGAATAATGATCCAGAATTTCTACAAGATCTTAAATTATCAAACATTTCACCATGTTCACTTAAAGTGAATATAAACTTCAATTGAGAATTTCAGTAAAGATTGTAATAAAACAGAGTTTCTGGATAAGAAAAATTTACATGGCTGCAAAGGATTTGATTTTTGGTATGTTGTAAAGTTGACATTTTAAAATAACGGAGTAATTAATATATCAAAAATATATAAATACCAAAGCTATTAATACCCAAATACTATGCATTGAAATATATATATTTATATGAACAAGCTGATCGTTAACACTTGTTGATATTGTAGAAATGTTGTATCATTCTTTATTCTCCTTGAACTTGTGTTTCCATTCCAGCTTTCCCACAGAATATCTTCTGTAAAATATTTTCATTCTTGAAAATCTTTTCCTGATGCAGTTTCATCTTTCCAGAATATTTCCTCCTAGACTGAATCATGATTATAATTATTACTAATATAGAGTTTAACAAAAGCAATATAATATAGATTTTAAACATAAAAGAAAGAATTTAGAAATTCTTTCATTAATGGAGTAGATGAGAATTTTTTTATCTCGATACATGTTTTAGTGGATGAATATTACTTATTGCTACAATGAGACTGGGTTCAGTAACAATTATAAAGTGTTTTTTGTGAGGTCTGAGAATCTTTGTTCACATATATAAGTAGATGGAATTGGAGAAAAATTTGTTATAGAAATATTCATCTCTGAACATCTTTTACTTTATATTCCAAAACCACACAATGGCACATCTTCAAATATTACTTTTGTGATCCACGAGTTAACAACTCAATTAGACATTCCTCAATTTTGTTGAAAGCAAAGAAACAGAAATCATCCTGAATTGTGAAGAGATTTGTTACCTATCATTAGAGACATCAGAAAGTTTTTTCTAAGACTGATCAAATAATTAACTATATCTCTTAAGCTTTCATTTAACATCATTTCCTATAGCCTAAGAACAAGTTGGGAAAACTAAGACATTGTTAATTATATTCAATATTGTTAATATATATTGCTTTTGTTAAACTTTCAATAAATTGACAAGTCTTCAGCTTGCGTATTTTTAAGAAAGGCATTAACAAAAGTATATCAAGAATACTCATCACATAACCTAATTATCAAAACTATTTCTCACTGTCAAACCAATAACCAATAAGCACCTGACTCTATTTTTCATTTCATAAAACTCTGCCTTCTGAATTTTAATTGTTGGTGTATAGGTAAACAAATCCTGGAGTTCTGCCTGAGTTTGTCATCTGGATATGAGAGGGGTGTGGACAGCCTCTGCTCTAGGAGCAAGGCTAGATATGAAAATTTTTGAACAGGTATCATATTTATTGTACTATGTAAGTGTAAAGACATTTACTGAGAACTTATAGAAATAGGCATTTACAATAAAATATTTACATTATTATTGACATGTTATATTCAACTAGGAATGCTTAATGATTAGGTTGATGGCATAGTTACAGGGTATGATCAAATAGAAAATCTTTTTAGATTCAATTCTTTAAAGTGGGAAAGGACAAAGGATGAAATGGATGAAATATTTATCATCTGCTACATGAAAAAGGCTGCAGTAGATTCCTGTGTGGTGATCAAGAACAGGGAGAATTTTTCATCACCTCAGTTCAATTTAATTCACTCATAAAACATAGTTAGTTCTCACCCAGCACTGCATCAGTATTGCATACAGAATAAGCTATGGTCCATGTCCTAGCAGAACTTACATTTTTACTGACTGGACAATACATATCCTTACCAATTTGAAATTTAAAAGGTACAGAATACATGCTATCCTCCAAAAGACAAAAGGAGTAACTATGAACCTGTATAATTAGGACAGGCTTCGGGGACCTTGATCTGTGCCTTGAATGTTCAATGGAAAGTCAGCATTTCAGGCAGAGGGGCATATATAAAAAAAAAAAAAGACTTGGAGATAGTTCAATGATCAATGAAGAAAGCAAATAGGCTGGTATGGTGGCTTTTGATTGGGAAACAATGTAAGTGGCTTACAAGGAGCCTGAAGTGAACCCATAAAGATGGGCTTGATTGTACAGGCAGTGGACAGCCATAGGAGCTTGCTGTACCGAGGAACACAAAATACCTTCTGTTCTGTAGATGAGGCTGTACAAGTGGAGAAACCAAAGACAGCTAAGAATGTACTGCAGTAAGCCAGGTCTCTGGTGGTGATAGCAATAGTTATGGGTGATGGATCCAAAGGGCACCAAATTGTAACAATTTCCAATCCCAGCTCTGCACTAGCTGGCTTAACAATCTTGGACAAGACACTTAATCTCTGGACCTTTGTTTAATAAAGTATCTTTGAAGGTGACAGCAAGCCAAGAAAAATGGACCAAACAGATAGAGGTCTACGACCTTCCTGTCTTCCCTTGCTTCAACCAAATCAGACTCAGCAGTAGCAACAGTGAGAGTGGTAATTTGGGGGCTTCCAGGTATCATTCAGAGAAAAGGTTCTGTTACTTAAATAAGTCTTGAAAAAACTGGACTACAGAAATTTTCTTCTAAGACATAAAAATCTGTGATTCTTTGAAGGATTTTCTTTTTAAAAGAGAAAACTTAGAACTATATTTAATATCTTGTAATAAACTATAATGGAAAAGAATCTGAAAAGAGCATATATATATTCATATACATATGAATATATGAATCACTTTGCTCTACACCTGAACCTAACACAACACTGTAAATCAACTATACTTAAAAAAAAATAAAAAGAAGATGACTTGATAGGACATGGTAACTGATTACATAGAGAAGGAAAGTATAAAAGATCTCAAAGAAGATCTAATAACTGGACAATATTAAGTAATAATAATCAAAAGGAGCAAGAGTAAGTTCCTGGGAGAAAACATTCAGTTTTGCCTAGAGCTTGAAGGAATAAACTAATATAAAAATAGGTGTTTTCCCTTCAAATATGTTACATCTCAAAGTAGATCTTTCTCTATAATATTCAACATTCAAACAGAGAAAACTTATATTCTAAACATACTTTAATATACTAGATATGATGCATTTTATTATTAATTAAAAATCAATACAATCTCCAATTAAAGATAAATTTTCTTTAATGTGTATTGAGGCAAAACGCTTTTGCTTCAGTAATATAGGTATTTGCATAAACCTTTCAGGCTTAAATTATTGGCTTCTGTTTCCCACATTTAAACAAACTCACAATCTCACAAAGTATTTTTCTCTTAAGATAATTCTGTTAACAAAAAAGGAATATTAATCTGACATATCCTTTTTTGAAATGTTACCTTTGCCCTGGGTTTTCATACTATATTCTAGAAGGTATAATATAGTCAAAAATGCTTTGAACAAGTGGAACTATAATCCTTCCATATGTAAAGTCAGCATATATTTTAATTTTCTTTCATAATCAACAGTATCACATGCAACTGGGAACAAAAGCTGCAGGGAACAAAGTGTAATGGATCGTGATGACTGTTTTAGAACAGCTTGAACCTCCTTAGAGCCTACAAGAAGGCTATGTGAGCTGAATTCAGAAGTGCTGAAAATGGATTTTACTGCAAGCTACACAGGTTTGGGGGCAAATATGCTTTTTTTCAAATATTTTTTTTTATCACTTATAACTATAGAAAGATTCTCAAGCAAAAGGATCATATCATGCCAATGAAAAGATGTTTTACTCCCTCACATTCTTCCATTTTATGTATTTTTTTTCTTAACAGAAAGCACACACATAATTGCACACAGAATGATTTCTAAACCAATATGTTTTGTTCCAATTGCTCACCATTAATGCAATAAATTGTGCATTTTCTGTCATTTTACTATGTGCTATTGTTCTTGAGTCTTATGAAGGGAATTATTACTGTTACAGCAAATAAATTAGATTTCAATGTTTTGAGGCAAAAGAGGTCAAAGAGTGATTTTGATTCATTGTCTCCCTCTTCTAAATGTATCATACTTACATTTGAAATAACTGTATTAAGCACAGAAAGGAGGAAAGAAGAAAAATGTACCACATTTCCATCCTATTCCAGCTTTCAATATCCTCAAGGGATACTGCCCTTGTCCTACATCCTGGGAAGTAATTCCCACTGAGTTCAGGGTCATTATGTTCAGATTAAACTCTTCAAGGTACACTCAGCTTCAGCTTAATGAACAGAAGCCTCCCACGTCCCAGAAAATCATGTCTTTTCGGTGAGACTGGATGACATCCTTCAACTCCTCACTGAGGGATTACAGGAATATGTATATGAAGAAGACTAAGGACCAAGGAGATGTGACATTTGGTAATGCTGTTCTGCCACTAAGGTGATCCCTCCCCCCAGCCTATATCACCTGCCTAGGAACCTGGCATGCTCGAACGGAATCTTTCATCAGGAGAGAATGCCACTGTTAAAAGCTATTTGGTTGTTTGAGAATCATGACACACAGAGATTTCACAAACATTAGTTCATTATTTTTTTCCTAGGAAAACAACAGAAAACTCTCTTAATTAATCTCATGTCTACTAATCCTGCCTTTCCAGGCAGAATCCTCATACTCCCATTTTTTTCCCCTGTGTCGTGACTCTCTAAACTATTTCTTATAGGAAGACTCAAGCAAACATTTAATGGTGCAGAACAAGCAAGGCAGCTCTCTCTGCAGTGTACCCCATCACAATAAGAGTGTGCTCTCCATGACTCAGAATGAATCAGATGGAGAGAGAAAAATAACAGCACAAAACTGCAGCTTAAGAAATAAAGGGCAACCTGTGATCTTAAGAAAGAAGACTGCACTGCCGATCCCAGTTACCCAAGAACTAGTTGCCCAGGCTTCGACATTCTTCAAAGAACAGGTAGAACGTACGGCAGGTTTCTCTTCCAGAGGAAATCAAAACTTCCTGTTGTTTAAACACACTCTGGAAAAATCAATCATTTATCTCTGTTCTCCCCAACTATGTTGTATCAAGAGCAGAGGTACATGTCAAAAACCTGTTCTTTACATTTGTATTTTTTATTGCCTCAATGTTCTGCCCTTTGTACTAGAAGTTTATTAGGTATACACAGACAGATACACACACTCAAACACAAAATGCATATGTGTGTTGTATATGTGTGTGTGTGTGTGTGTGTGTATATTTGCATTTCAAAATATTGGAAAGGGTAAGTTCTTCAGGTTTTACACCTACTTTCCTTTTCATTATTTCTAATCAAAACACAGGAAGTTCTTCACCAGGAACAGCCAGCAAATTTGCTTACATGTAATAGCACCTAGCCTGCACTCATCCATACCTACTCTCTTTCTACTAGTTACTGGAATCTTCCTTCCTTCCATCCTCCCTTGGGGGCTTTAATTTGCATTTCCTTCATGACTAAAGATGTGAAGCATCTTTTCATGTGCTTTCCTGCCATCCTTGTTGACGTAACTGTTCAAATCCCTTTCTCGTTTTCAAAAGTGAATTGTTTGCTTTCTTCCTGTTGAGTTTATACATTTTTAAATATATTCTGGATAGAAATAGCCAAGCAATTGAATAATTTTCAAGTAATTTTTCCATGCTATGACATAATTTTCATTCTCTTAACGGTGCCTTTTCAAAGAGCAAGTATTTTTAATTTTGATGAAGTCCAATACACTGATATTTTCCTTTTATGGGCCATACTTTCTGTGTTATGTTTAAGAACTCTTTGCCTATGCTTAGATAATGAAGACTTTCTTCTGTATTTTCCTCCAAAAGTTTTATAACTTGACACTGAAATCTACAATAAGTTTTGAGTTAATTTTTGTATGAGGTACACTACACTCCCTTTTCAGTTGCTCAGGCCAAAAATTTTGAAGCTACCTCTAACTTCTCTTTATCTCTTATACCCACTTCAAAGCCATTAGCAAGTTCTACTATTCTCCCTCCTCACCAGTTCCACATCTACAACTCTGTCCCCACCCACTTTTACCTCATCTGGATTTCTACATACGCCTCTTAATTAATCTCTATTTTCTGACCTTGTCTTGTACAGTTTATCCTCAACACAGCAGAAAAGTAACCTTTTAAAGCCTCTAGTACCTCCCATTTCTACACAATCTGCTCCTCCCTTTCCTTTTCTGACCACATATCTTAGGCCTTTACACTGCCCCCTGACAGGCTTCCTTGTGCTTTTTTGACCATGCCAAGCATCCTCTGGTCCCTTGACTGAAACATTCCTCCACCAGGTAGCTACATGGCTAATTCCCTCACCTCTTGTAAGACTGCTCATATATCATCTTTCCCATAAGACCTAAAATTTCCACCTGCTCCTTGTCACCTACCAGCACTCTCAATCACCCTCACCTTGCTCTATTTTTTATTTTCCATAGCACTTATCATCTCCTGATGCATCTCCTAAGACACCTATTGATTATATCTACTGTCTTACTGTTTGCCACCAGCCCTGCAAGAAAATAACCTCCATGAAAGCAGAGCTCCTTGTTTTGTCTACCAACACGTCCCATGCACACAGAAGTGCCTGGCAATAACAAGGATTCAGTAAATCTTTTTTTGAATGATAGCATCTCAAATTAAATTAGTGATTCTCAAAGTATGATCTACCAGCTCTTGGAGATTCCCAGATCCTTTCAAGGGAACTACAAGGTCAAAACTATTTACATAATAATTCTAAGTGGATATTTGCTGTTTTCACTGTATTGACATTTGCACTAATGATGCAAAAGCCATGAGGGTGAAGCTGCCGTTGCCTTAGCACCAATCAAGGCAGGGCACCGAACTGTTCTAGCAGTTGCTGCGTAATTCATTGCCATGCAGTCAGAGTTTAAAAAAGCCACCTTTACTTAAGAATGCCCTGGGAGAATGCAAACTAGTACAGCCACTATGGAAAACAGTGTGGAGATTCCTTAAAAAACTGGAAATAGAACTGCCATATGACCCAGCAATCCCACTTCTGGGCATACACACTGAGGAAACCAGATCTGAAAGAGACACGTGCACCCCAATGTTCATCGCAGCACTGTTTATAATAGCCAGGACATGGAAGCAACCTAGATGCCCATCAGCAGATGAATGGATAAGGAAGCTGTGGTACATATACACCATGGAATTTTACTCAGCCGTCAAAAAGAATTCATTTGAACCAGTCCTAATGAGATGGATGAAACTGGAGCCCCTTATACAGAGTGAAGTAAGGCAGAAAGATAAAGAACATTACAGCATACTAACACATATATATGGAATTTAGAAAGATGGTAACGATAACCCTATATGCAAAACAGAAAAAGAGACACAGAAATACAGAACAGACTTTTGAACTCTGTGGGAGAAGGTGAGGGTGGGATGTTTCAAAAGAACAGCATGTATACTATCTATGGTGAAACAGATCACCAGCCCAGGTGGGATGCATGAGACAAGTGCTCGGGCCTGGTGCACTGGGAAGACCCAGAGGAATCGGGTGGAGAGGGAGATGGGAGGGGGGATCGAGATGGGGAATAAGTGTAAATCTATGGCTGATTCATATCAATGTATGACAAAACCCACTGAAATGTTGTGAAGTAATTAGCCTCCAACTAATAAAAAAATTTAAAAAAAAAAAAAGAATGCCCTGGGAAAAGCACTGAAGGTTATTAGTTATCAAGCCTAGAGTACATTTCTTTTTAATATTCTATGTTACAAAATGGAAAGTACTCATAAAGCATTTCTGTTGTACACCAAAGTACAACAGCTGGCTAGAGGAAAAAAATACTTGTGTGAGTATTTAAGCTCCAAGTTGAACTATACATCTTTTTTTCAAGGAATTCCATATCATCTTGAAAAGACACTGAAAAAGTATGGTTATTCAGATTTGGGCACTGGTGGACATTTTCACTTTGCTTTCTAGTCACTTTAAAGAAAAGAACACAGCATTTGCTGCCAATCACAAACTCAGATCATAGGAAAAGCTAGAGAATTCCAGATAAACATCTATTTCTGCTTCATTGACTATGCTAAAGCCTTCGACTGTGTGGATCAAAACAAACTGTGGAAAATTCTTAAAGCGATGGGAATAGCAGACCACCTGACCTACCTTCTACAAAACCCATATGCAGGTCAAGAAGCAACAGTTAGAACCAGACATGGAACAACGGACTAGTTCCAAACTGGGAAAGGAGTACGTCAAGGCTGTATATTGTCATCCTGCTTATTTAACTTATATGCAGAGTACATCACGCGAAATGCTGGGCTGAATGAAGCAACAAGCTGGAATCCAGACTGTGGAGAGAAATATCAACAACCTCAGATATGCAGATGACACCACCCTTATGGCAGAAACCAAAGAGGAATTAAAGAGCCTCTTGATAAAGATGAAACAGAGAGTGAAAAAACTGGCTTAAAACTCAACATTCAAAAAACGAAGATCATAGCATCTGGTCCCATCATTTCATGGCAAATAGATGGGGAAACAATTGAAACAGTGACAGATTTTATTTCCTTGGGTTCCAAAATCACTGCAGATAGTTACTGGAGCCATGAAATTAAAAGATGCTTGCTCGTTGGGAGAAAAGCTATGACAAACCTAGACAGCATATTAAAAAGTAGAGACATCATTTTGCTGACAAACTTCCATGTAGTCAAAGCTATGGTTTTTCCAGTGGTCATGTATGGATGTGAGAGCTGGACAATAAAAAAGGCTGAGTGATGAAGAACTGATACCTTCAAAATGTGGTGTTGGAAATGACACTTGAGAGTCCCTTGGATTGCAAGGAGATCAAACCAGTCAATCCTAAAGGAAATCAGTCCTAAATATTCATTGGAAGGACTGATGCTGAAGCTGAAACTCCAATACTCTGGCCACATGATGCAAAGAACTGACTCATTGGAGAAGACCCTGATGTTAGGAAAGATTGAAGGCAGGAGGAGAAGTGGACGACAGAGGATGAGATGGTTGGATGGCATCACTGACTCAATGGACATGAGTCTGAGCAAACTAAGGGAGATGGTGAAGGACAGGGAAGCCTGGCATGCTGCAGTCTATGGGTTTGCAAAGAATCGGACATGACTGAGCAACTGAACAACAACAATCTTTGAAAATAAATTAGAATATTGGAAATTCATATTCTGCACCATGAGCTTGTCAGCTTCCCAATACTTCAATTTTTTCTTATTTTACTTCTCAAATGGTAAATCTAAATAGATGTAACATGCATAAGCAAAAGCTCTTTGGTTTCTTCGATAATTTTTAAGAGGGTAGTTCAGTTCAGTTCATTGCTCAGTTGTGTCCGACTCTTTGCAACTCCATGAATCACAGCACGCCAGGCCTCCCTGTCCACCACAAACTCCCGAAGTTTACGCAAAGTAATGTCTCTGCTTTTTAATATGCTGTCTAGGTTGGTCATAACTTTGTTGGCAAAGTAATGTCTCTGCTTTTTAATATGCTGTCTAGGTTGGTCATAACTTTCCTTCCAAGGAGTAAGCGTCTTTTAATTTCATGGCTGCAGTCACCATCCACAGTGATTTTGGGGTACTAAAAACAACAAGTTTGAGAATTGATGATTTGTCCCAATTATTATGTTACCGTCCTTGTGCTGTACAACCCTAACCCAAGAGTATGTGACACAACAGAATACACCCAACCCTTGCACTTTCACACTAGGACCCACTGGCACTCCAAATCATTCATTTTTGTTGTACATATAAGGGTTGTTTTTAAGGTAGGGCCTCTATAACTGAGATCATTGCTCAGTGGGAGGGAGAGGGACTGGTGATCAGGAGAGGCCAGGGATTTGCTCTAAGACTCACCAACCCCAAATGAACTTTTGAGATTTCTAAGGCCAGACATTATTTGATACCTCATGATTTTTGGACAAATTCCCAAGGGAATTTTAGCAAGCACCATTTGATTTACTGTATAGAGTAAATATTGCAGATCAACAAGTGCTTTTCACGCTTGAAATTCACCTCAGACCCTAATTCCCTAGCCTTGGAAGGAAAGCTGCACATACAAAATAAAATAATAAAAGAATATATATACATACACATGTGTATGTACATATATATATATTTTTTTTACATATATTCACTCTCCAACATTTGAAAACTAATTTGGAATTGGAGGTTAGGAGACAAAAATATCTGAATATCTGTCACCACTGGGCCCACTGAGTTCCCCTGGAAAAATAAGATGGAATCTAGATCAAGTTTAACCTCTTCTTTTGTGCTTAGACTAGTTCCACATACCTCTAGGGAGTCATACGCAGAGGCCTTAAGAGTTTCCGGTACAGAACTGCCACACCAACACCCCAAGTCCACACACACTGCACTGAGGAGCTGCTCCCCGCACCTCAATACAACATGGCCGCGACCAGCACCTCAGTCGGAAGTACTGAGACCAAAGCGCCTGCGCCGCGGGGCGAGCGCCACAGCCCTCTCCCCCGCCCCCGCCACAAGAGCTCCTCAGGGCAGCCCCGCGGAGGGCTTGTGTGGAGAGGGTGTGCCCAAGAGCCAAGCTCCTGCCTCTCCAATGCTAAAACTTTCGTTTCTGAACCGGACTAGATCTTGTCCTACTGGAGTGAGTGACACTGGGCAGGAGGATTCTTGCTGGACTTCGACTCAAAACAGTCAGTGACACATCCAGGAGTAATTTTCGTTTCTGAGTGCTTAGTCGCTCAGTCGTGCCTGACTCTTTGTGACTCACTGGACTGTAGCCCACCAGGCTCCTCTGACCATGGGGTTTTTCAGGCAAGAATACTGGTGTGGGTTGCCATTTCATTTTCCACAGGATTTTTCCGTCCCAGGGATCGAACCCGCATACCCTGTGTCTCCTGCATTGCACGTGGATTCTTTACCGGCTGAGCCATCCAGTGAGTTAGCATAAATATTAACCATCCTTTCCTCTCAGGGGTGTTGTAATGCAAGAGTCATTGAAAACATTTGTTATAAAAAGATGCTCCGACAAAAAGTTTCCCACTACATGAGACAGAATTTCTGCTTATCTGTACTTATCTGCTTATCTGTTCCCATAGTTGAACATCATCTTATAAAGACAATATGAAGTTTTTGTAAATCTGATGCAAAGAACTGACTCATTGGAAAAGACCCTAATGCTGAGAAAGATTAAAGGTGGGAGGAGAAGGGGACTACAGAGGAGGAGATGGTTGGATGGCATCACCGACTCAATGGAAATGAGTTTGAGCAAGCTCTGGGGAGTTGGTGATGGACAGGGAAGCCTGGCATGCTGCTGCCATGGGGTCGCCAAGAGTCGGACATGACTAAGCGACTGAACTGAACTGAGTGTTTGACTTATAATATTTTTCAGAATTATTACTCTATAATTTTTAAAGTTGTCTGATTTGAGGGAGTGGAGTAAACTCACACTAAACAATCAATTTCCTCTTGTTTATCCTATCCTATCTGACTATTCAAGAGATAAGAAATTCAAAATGGCAGTAAACCATTACAAAAATGGAGACAAGGTTGAGTTAGACAATTCACTGGATAACTTATGTGAGAAATAAACCACAGGTAAGTAGAATGTAAGGGTTTCCCAGGTAGCACTAGTGGTAAAGCACCGACCTACCAGTGCAGGAAATATAAGAGATGAGGGTTCGATCCCTGGTTGGGAAAATCCCCTGGAGGAGGGAGTGGAAACCTACTCCAGTTTTCTCGCCTGGAGAATCCTATGGACAGAGGAGCCTGGTGGGCTATAGTCCATGTGGTCACAATGAGTGGGACACAGCTGAAACGACTTAGCATGCACACACACAGGTTGAATGTGAACCCGTTGAACAGCAATTAAGTTTTTTTCTCCAGAAACATTATAGACTAATGTTTCCAGATGTTAGTATAGTTAAAGTCATAATTGTCTCTTAATTTGGTGAAAGGATTTCAATCCAGACTGGAACCAGAGTATATGAAGCAGAAAATCTCATGCATGGACCCTCAGGAAAATGAAACTTAATAACAGGAATAATGATTTCCCCTAGAAGCCTGATTTATAGAGGAATGGAAACTTATTTTCTGACCAATAAACATCCACCAAGAGTTTCTCATCCTACTCAAACCAATGGACTTACTGCTTGGACCTTGGCTGGATGACCTACTCTTTATATACCTTTTCCATAAATACAGTCTGCCCCAAATCCTCAACAGACATGCCTAAAGCTAGCTACAATTTGCATATCCTGAATTACAATTCCCCTTTTATTCCAGAATAAACTCTATGTCTGGCCATTTAAACTTGCCTCAGCTTACCTCTTTATTTAGGTTGACAATTTGTTCTCAAATGCAAGTCTACACATCATAGCATTCTCCTGTGATGGTCTCCAGCTGGAGGGGACACTGTTGGTGGCCCACCCACACCTTCTTACCAGCGTCACTTCAGTGCATACAACCTGTTAAATTGATTAAGCAAGGAGGCCATTAGACTAAGGCTTTAATGCCTTGGCGGCCAGCATAGGCAAACCAAAACCTAAGTCTGTAACGATCTCAAGGTTATGAAATGGAAACCTACAGATGACAGATCACAAACAGCCAAAAATGCTTTAAGCCATAGCCAATCAATAATGTCCTTAGCTTGCTTCTCTGCCTTTCTCCATAAAAGTCCGTCCTCCAGCTCCAGCTGGAGTGGTTAGAAAACCACTTGCAGTGTCATTGCCATATCAATTCTTTGATTAAACTCTTACTTTTAACAGGGCTCAGTTTATCTTTTAACATGACTTACTTCCACCTTACCAGGACCCCCATTTCTGTCCCTAAGGTCCTTCTCCCGCAACTTATGCACACAGTGCCCCACGTGGGCAAGTAGAAAGTACAGAGATGCTGGCATTTCATCAACTTCATCAGTAATCCTCGAGATTGCGGGGACTCTGCTGGCATGGGCTCAGCGGTGGACTGAAATTCAGTTGCCCAGGGCAGGGATGGGGAGGGTAACTACCTCAATAAACACAGACTCTTTTGACTACCTTCAGCTCTTTCTCTCAAGCCCACGTGACCCTGCCTTCACCTACCAATTAAACTGCAGTCAGTCCTCCTTCAATTTGAGGGGATTGGTTTTAGGACCTCTGCAGATTCCAAAATCCACATATGCTCAAGTCCTTATATAAAATGGCATAGTATTTGCATATAACCTATGCACACCCTCCTGAGTACTTTAATTCATCTTTAGACTGCTTATAGTATCTAATACAATGTAGGGGCTTCCCTTGTGGCTCAGCTGGTAAAGAATCTGCCTGCAATGCCGGAGACCTGGGTTCAATCACTGGGTCAGGAAGATATCCTCCAGGGATCTTCTCCAGAAGGGAAAGGCTACCCACTCCAGTATTCTGGCCTGGAGAAGTCCATGGACTGTATAGTCCGTGGGGTCACAAAGAGTCAGACACAACTGAGCAACTTTCATGCAAAAACTAAACTAAACAAACTTTGGGGGCTTCCCTGGTGGCTCAGACAGTAAAGCATCTGCCTGCAATGCAGGAGGCCCGGGTTCGATCCCTAGGTCGGGAAGATCCCCTGGAGAAGGAAATGGCAACCCACTCCAGTATCCTTGCCTGGAAAATCCTATGAATAGAGGAACCCGGTGGGCTACAGTCCACAGGGTCACAAAGAGTCAGACACAACTGAGTGACTAACACACAATACAATGTAAATGGTATGTAAGTCATTGTTGACCTGCAGCAGATTCAGTTTTGCTCTTGGGAAGTATCTGAAAATTTTTTCAAATATTTTCCATCTGAATCCATGGATAGAGGGCCGACTGTACTTTTATTGAGTCTTTAAATCTCAGGATCTGCTTCGAATACAAGAGACAAGCAGAAAAAAATAAAATGCCAAGTTTTGAGTGAGCCAACCAGGTTCATCCCACACTTTTAAGTACACAGAACATCCCCCCACATCTTTATGAGGTATAGTTGAGAAACAAGTATATAAGGTGTGCAATGTGATGATTTAATATTTGTACATACTGCGAGTTGATTACCACAATCAAGTTATTTAACACATTCATCACCTCACACAGTTACCATTTGTGTGTGTCTGTGTGGTGAGAACATGTAAAATCTACAGGTTCATCAAATGTCAAGTTTATAATACAGTATTATTAACTATTAGGGGCTCCCCAGGTGGCATGATGGCAAAGAATCTACCTGCCAATGCAGGAGATGCAAGAGATGCAAGTTTGATCCCTGAGTTGGGAAGATCCCCTGGAGAAGGAAATGGCAACCTGCTGAGGTCCAGCCCCGGCAGGACCAGGAATACCCAAGGGATGAGTGGCGTCGGCGAAGAAGAAGACAGACAGACAGACAGACACACAGACGGTTGCGTGGAAGAGGTAGCTTTTTTTTATTTTTAGGATAGCTCAGTTTTTAGAGAATGAATGTTACCTCCCCCTTAAGTCACCACATATTACATCAGACACTGGTTTGTGCTTCCGTCAATATTTTTTCCCCATGTTTTTCCCCTAAGCATTCATCTAGAATGTTTCCAATTACAGGGTTTATACTTAAATGTCCTGTACATAGTCTTCTTGCCTCAATGGCCTAACATTCTCACTCTAACAAAAACAATGTTCCACAAATCTCAGGTATAGTGTAAATTCTTTGGACAATAAAACAATACATGGGAAGGGTCACAGTAACATGTTTGACATTTCTGAAAATAGTACCATGAGAAAAACCTGATATTTTTCTTTACCTGAAACCACAAAATCTCAATTTACAACGATTAACCATTAAACAGCAAAAACACCTCTAAAAGAAGCAAAGCACCTCTATTAATAGTAAGATAATGGCAGTAAAGCTGGTTAATATAAATCTCCTTTTAAAATCCTATATACCCCATTTTCTAATTTTACAAAAATACCCGTAATATCCCGTGTTGTTTAAAGAAAGGGAAACGATGAACAAACAGCAGCAAGGAAATAGCAATGATGAAAACCCTTTCAACCAAGGAGCAAGTAAACTAAAGCAGTATATCTACTTCTAAATCTAAATACCTCTACTCTTTTCTATTCTAGAACATTATAATCTTTTAAGCAAGCAGCCAAACTATACCTGCGGCCTTTTCTTCTTTGACTTAATGTTTATGGTCGTGTCCTGAGCCAGAGCAATCATGAGCATTTCAAAAAGGCTTGGACTTTTCCAGCGAGGCCTTATTACTATATATTATTCTTTCTAAAAATTAATAGAGAGCCCAACAACAGTAAGACAGAAGGAAGAAAGGGACATACCGGGCCCCTGGGACAACCTCGAGGGGAAGAGCTGCCTTGCAGATTCCTTTCTCGTCCCGGCGGCTCCAGAGGGGACATATTGGGCCCCCGGGGCAGCCCCATGTGAAGAAGAGCTGCCTTGCAGATTCCTCTCTCGTCCCATGACTTTGTCACGGACTGGGTGCATCCCGGCGGCTCCCAACAGCAACCCACTCCAGTATTCTTGCCTGAAAAATTTCATGGACGGAAGAGCCTGGAGGGCTACAATCCAAGGGGGTGCAAAGAGTCGGACACAACTGAGCAACTGAGAACACACACATTATTAACTATAGTCACCAGGTCACCATACTGTACATTAGGTTCCCAGAATTTATCCATCTTGTAACTGCAAAATTTTAAAGTACACAGATCTAGTCCAGTAATGTACCCTGTCTCCAGAAGCTAGGCTTTTGCTATGTTTAATTAACTGGGAGACCTATAGGAACAAAATTGAGAAAACCTGTGATTATTAGCCCTTGACTCCTGCATGAAAGCATTTAGAGTCTCCCTTGGGCCCCTCTTCAAAACCAAAATGCCAAAGAATGTAAACGAAGCTAGTGAAGGGGTCAGCAAGTCTATCAGGTTCCCTGAATCAACCCTCAATCTTCCTGAGTTGAAATGGATAGGTTAGAAGCAAATGGGTGTGGGAGAGTGGAGGACAGGAGGAAAGAGGAGGCAGACTCGCCTTTGAGAGTAGGGCCCTACATTTCTATGTTGCTCCCTCCTCTGATCTCCTTGGTCTCTATGAATTTTAACAGATTTCAAGGACAACATCCCTGGATGAACTGATGTGCCTGGTTATCACCTGTAGGACACGTAGATTATATTCTATATGTTCTACTAAGATGACAGGAAATCTAATATTACATTTTTGATTGAAGTATAGTTGACTTATAATATTATATTAGTTTCAGATGTGCTGGGCTTCCCTGGTGGCTCAGATGATAAAGAATCCACCTGCAATGCAGGAGACCTGGGTTTGATCCCTGGGTTGGGAAGATCTCCTGGAAGAGGGCATGACAACCCACTCCAGTATTCTTGCCTGGGGAATCCCTACAGACAGAGGTGTCTGGTGGGCTACAGTTCATGGGGTCGCAAAGAGTCAGACATGATTAAGTGACTAAGCACATCAAGTGTGCTACATAGTGATTCAATACTTTCATAGATTATACTCCATTTAAAGTTATTAGAAGACATTGGCTATATTCTTTGTGCTATGCAGTATATCCCTCTAGCTTTTTAAATTTTATACATAGTAATTTGTACCTCTTAATTTCCTCCTGGATCTGATCCCTCTCCCCAAGTTTTAAGTTTAAAAAGAGTATTTTATTACTTGTTAAAAGAAAAAGGGCAGCTCTTGAAGACATAAGCTTGAGGTGTTTAGAAAACTTAATCTAACACATTCTTCCCCCCAAAGTCATAGAAGATATTTATATTGTGCTCTAAGATCATATTCCCTCCATTTTTTTTCATTTCCTCTTCTCAATTAAATATTTTTAAGCAAGTCAGTAAAGCCCCTGTGTTTCACATATAATATTAATCTAAGTGATGTTTGGCAAGTACTATTCTAAATGAGCAGTTTTGAAACAGAAGGTATTTTACTCACAGTTGCTCATAGATAATCAGTATATACAAACAAAAGCCTACAAATATTGTACCCCTGTCACAAATAATCACAGACTTTAAAATACCAATTTACCTTAATTGTCCAAGCAACTCATGAAAATTCATTGTCGGGGAGAAATGAAATGAGCCAAGAGAACAATGTGTTCTTTGTCTTTTACCTCAATTATCTTTATGTAATTCCTAATTTTGTGATGAGACATTTTAGAATCTTGATTGCTTTCTTAAAACTTTGCTGATTGACTCAGTACATGCCAGAAGTTCAGCTGAGTATTTAAGTACGCAGGAAAGAGAGGTTCCAGTAAATTACTTATAAATCTTAACTTGGAAAGATGGCAATCTTCTATATCTTAATTTTGATTGTAATTACAAATGCATTGTGTGTTCACTCTGTCATGTCCAACTTTTTGCAACTCTGTGGACTATGGCCCATCCTCTGTCCATGGGATTCTCCAGGCAAGAATACTGGAGTGGGTTGCCATTTCCTTTTCCAAGAGATCTTCCCAACCCAGGGGTAGAACTGACATCTCCTGCATCTCCTGCATTGGCAGGTGGATTCTTTACCACTGAGTCACCTGGCAATTACATAGGTGTATATATTGGTCAAGTCATCAACCCACATACTTAAGATATGTTAATTTTATTATAAATTATATATTAATTTTTTATTTAAAGAAAGAGTATTATTGAAAATGGATGCACAATATCTTTTTTACCAAAAAAAACCTTTTTTTAATCTCAATGTCAGTGATTCCATTCTCTGACGACCACTTCCGCCCATTCCCTCTGTGTATTACCTATGCATTGACGCCAGCAGGCCTTCCTGCTTTTCATTCTCCCTCACCTACCTGTGTCCTCCTGTTCTCCCTTATGGCACTAAGAGTCCTTTGTCTATCTTTAGAATCACTCTCTTGATTCCCTCACCATTTTTGCCCTGCACTTCAACTGGCTAAACAGTATCCCACACTAAATTATTCTACCTGCTCCACACCCACACCTACTCAGCTGAACATGGTTGGAAAGAAACCACACAACTAGGATGACTGAATTCATTTTAAATTCATGATGCTATGGTGGCCCATGGTACTACCAAATGGCCTTGGTTTCTCCTCTGCCTCACTTTCTTCAACAGTTATTTCTTATATTCTCATAAATAATCCCATGCCAAGGCTTTCCCATAATAAAGAGGGATTCTGTAACTAGAAGAGAAAGGGGGTACTGGTCAAACAAAAGCAAGTCTTCTATTTTGCTTTACTAAAAGACTGATACTTTGCTAAATTACCCTTTGATATCAAATTTCCTAGTATGAACATTAAAATTCCTAGTTCTGAACATTAAAATTATTCCCCCCTTATTTTCTTTTCTTCAGGTAAATTTCTACTTATTCAGCTCCTCCCAATCTACACTAAAACGTCAGAAAAGAACATTTTTAAAGGACTCAAAACCACAAGGACAAAGAAAAAAAGGAACAATTGCCGCATAATTTTGAAAAAAAGGGACAATTGCAAAATAATAGATAAATGGGAAAGAAGCTAAAGAAAGCTCAGTCCTAAACCAATAGTGGAAGAAGCCAAGAAGAAACTGAATAGGTTTGCAGAATCTGCAAAGATTCTGGAATTGGCAACATTAGGTCCTCTATTTCCTTCTTATTTATAAAAAGCATTTTACTTATAAATATTAAAATGACTTCTTGTTAACTCAGTTTTTGTTGCTTTATCTCATTCGTTGGATCTTTATCAGTTCCAGATTATATAATATTGTATTATATTATGATATTGCAGTCTTTCTTTTTTCCTTTCTTGGTTTCATATAAAACTTTCCCTGGACTTACAAAGCAATAAAGTTTTTACAACTTTTCCCAAAATTTATGCCTAGGAAAAAAATGAAAGTGTTATTTGTTCAGTCATGTCTGACTTTTTGCAACCCCATGAACTGTAGCCCACCAGGCTCCTCTGTCCTTGTGATTTCCCAGGCAAAAATATAGGAGTGGGTTGCCATGCCCTCCTCCAGGGGATCTTCCTAACTCAGGGATGGAACCCATATCTCTTACATATCCTGAATTAGCAGACAGGTTCTTTACCACTAGCACCACCTGGGAAACTCCAAGAAAAAAAGAGTATGTTCTATTATTCCTTGTTTCTATCAGGATTTTTTAAGTGACAAACAACAGGGTCCACCTTGGAAGGTTTAAATGGAAAAAAAACTAATTAAAGGCTGTATGTATCTCATGGGCTTCCCAGGTGCCGCTAGTGGTAAAGAACCCACCTGCAATGCAGGAGTCATAATGAGACATGGGTTCAATCCTTGGATTGGGAAGATCTCCTGGAAGAAGGCATGGAAACCCACTCCAGTATTCTTGCCTGGAGAATCGCATGGACAGAGGAGCCTGGCAGGCTACAGTCCATTGGGTTGCAAAGAGTCGGACATGACTAAAACAACTTAGCACTCATGCATGTGAGCACAGGTAGCTCACAGAAGCATCAAGAGGGTTTGAGAACCAAGTTTGGATGCTGAGTAGACAGGACCAATGCCCAGTTACTCTGCAGTGGCCACTGCAGCTCAGACACCCCTGGTACCACTGGTTGGTGCCTCCGCCTTGACTTGCACAGATGTTGTCCAGCTCATGCTGGTGATGCTCAGTAGATGCCAGAAACTCTGCAGCGATGCCCCTATAGAATAGAACCCAATACTACTGTTGCCATACTTTCCAGATGACAAGTTCTACAAGCCTCCTTTCTCCATTGCTCGCTGCTGATCAAAGTCATGTGCAAGAGCATCTGATTGTTGGAATCCAGGCCATATACACCAGTGCCCTTACAACAAAGGAACCTGGCAAAGTTAGTTTTCTGCTTCAACCTGGGCAAGTGGAACTCATAAGACAGGACTGCCGGGAGCCAGCACACGAGATCCCACGCATGACAAGGTCGTGAGGAGAAGACCTGACAAGCAGGGCAGATCAGGACCTCAGGGATTTCAAAAAGCTGCCCCAGCACTCACCTTAAAGATGATCTCTGTCTTTCTGATGCTTGCTATATTAGACTACTCCCTAATTTCTGTGACACAGGTAGACGGCCTTCCCCGATCTCTCTCCAAACAGAATCAACTTAGAACTTTAATCAGTATGTCCCCCGGACGGTGGTATCCTATAAGATTATCCAGGATGAAAGGAGTGTTTCAATTTAGACCCCTTTGCTGGCATTCTAGCCTGCTTGGCAAATGCATACTAATGTACACAACTGCCCACAACACCTTAATCATGAACAGCATAAAGAACCTGATCTCACTAAAGGCCCTAATAGGCACAGAGCCCTTCAGGGGGTGAGGAAGCCCTATTAAAGAACACAAAAATATTACTCTAAAAGTGGTTATAGTTAAAGATTTAGAAAAATAAGAGTTCAGAATTGTTAATTTTAATCAGGAATGCTAAACAGGGATTGCCTCACCGGAGCTGCAGAGTCTTTGTGTGGTAAACCTTTCAGATAAATTTAACTGATAACTTCTGCAAAAGGACTGACCTTTGTGTTCATTAAAGAATAGATTACGGGAAACAGCTTTGCATTCACCTAGGTCATAAAATGTCAATAGGCCCCATGGCCAGAAGATAATGTACAAGACCCTCATAAACAAAGAAGTATGCAGAAAACACCCTGGTTTCGTGAAGAACAAGTTGATGTAATGTTAAACTATCTTCCCCTTAGAAATGTACTAACTTAGGGTATAAAAGCTATGGTAAAAAGTAAAGATTTGCCAGACTCTGCCAGACTCTGCACCCCCTGTCTGGTCGCTCTCTCTCTCTCTCTTTCTCTCTCCCTCCCTCGCAGACTTGGCCCTATCAGTGTCCTCTCTGTCGCCAACACCGCCAACACCGTTCATCCTGAGGGTATCCCCTGGATCCTGCCGAGGCTGGACCCTGGCACAGGACGTTTTCAAAACATTAGAAGAATGTTCATAAGATGATAGGTAATCAGAAACGCCTTAAATAACAAATGTCCACAATAAGACCTAAAGGAGAGATTTCTCTCTGTTGGTGTGGCTTCCTATATCTTATAATTGCAACAAGTACTCAGAAAACCAACCGAAATGTAGACATGATAATAACTTGCCAAGCATTGCAGAGTGTCCTACTTCATGAAGGAATATGGTAGATACCAGAATAATCCAATTATCCTTCATCCCACTATATCCCAAATTCAGAGGCACTTCAATTATAATCCCAACTTTAAGACAATAATACATGCATGGAAAACATTTTGCAGAAATCATTCATTTGCACCAGAACCCAACCATTTTATAACTTGAAAAAAAAAAAGCTACTTCTTAACAATCAGATTTATCTCTTAATTTTTGATAGGTAGCATAGTCCTGACAACTTGAATCCCAAATAATTGTGCCTTTAACAGCTATTCTCGTATTTAAAAAATCAATAATAGTAATAAATTTCAATATGATCATTTCTATTCCCTTATGTAACACAAACATTTGCTCTTGTTCGCTAGGATACATATTTATTAATTCTCTGTGTACCTGTTGGCAGCACAAATAACAAACTTCCTCTTTTCACTTTTCTCTGTCAGCAGCTATCATATAAATCACACAGATCTTGGAAGCTCTGATTAAAATATAGAAAGTCGAGTTCATTTTTGCCTTTTGTGTTATATTATTGTCAAATGTTTTCTTTGTAAAATCACTGCATTGTTTTTCCTCATACATTAACCCTGATGGCCACGCAGCCTGGGTCACACTGCCACCTGGCGTGACTGGGACAAACTTCCTTCCCTTTTGTAGAAGATACCCAGCCGGGACAGCTTTGCTGAGTCATGTCGCAGGCCGAACTTCCTTCTGGAGTTTGTTTACAAGGAGAGAGGTTTACACCAATAGGCAGCACAAATCCTTTTATAGAGGAGGGGGAAACCGTACATATTCAGCATTTTTAATTCAGCAAGTGTTTAGTTAGGCAAGGTAAGGTATTTATGCAGGTAAGGTCTGCGCTTAATCCCACAGGTGACCCAGAACTGAGGAAGGCACAAACTCTGTTCCAGAGGATTTAGCAACACACGACAGGATACAGTATGAGTTAGCCGTGCAAAGTGCACAAGCGGGGAAGAAATCACAAGAAATGATACAAAAACAGAAATGGACTTCTTAGAGAACTGGTGTTTGGAACAGGCATTGAAGGAAATTTGGGTGTTTATGGGCTGCGACAGGAAACTGAGGAGAAAGGAAAAATACCTACTCAAAGTAACAAAATGATAAATTAAAAGCCCTTTTTATGTATTCATTTAAAAAAAAAAGACTCACTTTACTTTTATTTTGACATTCTATCATAGACAAAGTATAGAAGAGAAAATTTTTAGTTTTCACAGTCACTTGTGATTAGAATTTTATTATCAGAAGAGTGAGTTATTTAAATAGAAATACTGAAAGATTTTGCTTTCCCTGAAAAGTAATTCTTAAATGACAGGGTTGGATAACAATACTTCCATTAAGTTTTCTTCAAACCTCTTTTACATCCGAAAAAAAAAAAGACAAAAACCTTCCCATACAAATGTTCCATAATTTTAAGACAAGATTATTTACATTTTTCAAAAATTTAAATTATATATTTATCGTATTTATAATATTATATATTCCCTGACCATAAATGAATTAATAGTTATTTACTTTCAAAGCTTTTTATGAAAACAGTGCTTGAGGAAATGACTTCCCTGGAGGCCCAGTGGTTAGGATTCAGTGTTTTCACTGCTGGGGGCCAGGCTCAATCTCTGGTCAGGGAGTTAAGATCCCACAAATCCAGCAGCTGTGGGGGGTTGTACGGTGGGGGTGGGGAGGCCCGGAAGATGCTTGAGTAGTCAATGTTCCTTGACTTAGAAATTCAGCATAACCATTTCATTCCCCCATTTACTTACATGGTAAAATTAATACTTTTATACTTCACACATTTCTTTCCACAGCTTCAACTGAATTTCAATTATTTGAATTATAGACTAGGCAGATCTATCATGATATTTAGCAATCTTGAATTTAAAATTTGATTTTATAGAACAGCATGTTCTTAACATTCTCCTTTTAGAATTCTGAGGTGTTTACATAAATTTTATAACTGTTCAGTGTCATAAAAATAAAAAATGACTTGAATTTTTACTAGAATAATCTCTAAATACATGTCCACTAATCTTGAAAAAAATAATGATTTATGTAAGTTGAATAATAACTGCTGCTGCTAAGTCACTTCAGTTGTGTCCAACTCTGTGCGACCGACCCCATAGGCGGCAGCCCACCAGGCTCCTCTGTCCCTGGGATTCTCCAGGCAAGAACACTGAAGTGGCTTGCCATTTCCTTCTCTATGAATAATAACTAAAGCAAAATGATTTTAAGTATAAAATTCTATCAACCATAACTTTTAATATTTTATTTTATTATTTATCTTATTTATTTATTATTTATTTGGCTGCACTGGGTCTTCATTGCTGCTGACGGGCTTTCTCTGGTTGCAGCCCCAAGCAGGGGCAACTCTTTGCATGCACGGGCTTCTCATTGCAGTGGCTTTTCTCATTGCAGAGCACAGCTCTAGGCACAAGGGCTTCAGTAGTTGTAGCACATGGGCTTCAGTAGTTGTGGCTCATGAGCTTAGCTGCTCAGCAGCATGTAGAATCTTCCCAGACCAGGGATCAAACCTCTTTCCCCTGCCCTGGCAGGCAGATTTTTATCCACTGTACCATCAGGGAAGTTCCTCAACTCATTACTTTTAAAAATGAACTTTCCACTTTTATATTAGCAGAATTATACATACACACAGAGACACACACACACCCATATTTTAAGGTATATGATAGAGCATGCTTTATATAATATTAGGATTACATATCTTACATATCTTAAATGGATAAAAATGACACTTGAAGAATATTATAAAATCTCACTTTTTAATATCATTTCTCTTCTAAGAAATAAACAATCTTCAATTGACCTGGTTTTACTCATTTGCTTTTTTTCTTACTAATAAAAATTCTAAAATGCAAATAGCATTCTAAAAAATAATTCTATACTTTAGAGATAAATATACAACATTGTAATATGTAATAGTGGTTAATACGGCATCACATTTCCCCATATATAATCAAACTAAATTTTTACTTCTTCTCCCATGACTTAATTATGCAGAATTTTGTAACAACTAATAGCAAAATATACGTTAAATGGTCCAGCAAATTGTTTGATACATAACAATTACTCAAGTACTTTTGGGGTTGAATATTCCAAAATGTAAGAATCTGCCCTTACTGTTTGAGTGGAAATTACATCTGTTATTAATGTAACATTTTACTATTTTGTAGTAAGTAAGAAGCTCACCTCAAACCTAAATTATCTACCCAAGAGTCGTCTATACGTGGGTAGGACTGGAGGTGCTATGAGGTACAGCATCAGTAGTATCAGAGTTAAAACTTAGGTAGCAGTGATGTGTGCTCTAGCCAGGAATGAGCACTCTGTCTCTTTTGGTCCATAGAACCCTCACAAGAATCTTTGAAAGTAAGTAATGTTATTGCCCCATTTTGTGGTTCCGACAACCAAGACACACAAAGGTTAAGTAACTTGCCCAAGGTCACACAGCTAGTAAGGGGAAGAGCTGGGTTCAAATCCAGGCACCTTGTCCTGGAGCCTTTGAGCCAAACTACTATTCTAGAATAACAGGAGTGTTTCTAGAAAGACCTTTGAAGAAGTGCTAAGGGAGTCCAGGTGCAGAAAAACTTGCCAAGGACAAAAGGCCAAAGTGAAAGGAGAAGTGAAATTTGGAGTGTTGCCCGTGATGCATTCTGTGCAGAGTTGTACGAGGGTTCTAGGAAACGAAGTCTCAAATAGAATAACTTCAGGGAGTTGAAAATCAGTCTGGGTAATGGTAGCTGCTGTACCAGTAAACATCAAATTTCAGTAACTTATCACAGTAGCAATGTATTTTTTAATTGTGATAAACCATACATAGCATGCAATTTACCATTTTAAATGTTTTAAAGTGTACAGAAAATGTTGGGTTAGCCAAAAAGTTTGTTTGGCTTTTTCCGCAACATCTCATGGAAAACTAGTTTTCTTCCTTATAGAAGAGTCCGAGGCGGATGTCCTTTTCCTTCCATCCTATACTGTGACATTGCCTGAGGTCTTAGAGCCAGCCAGAGGGAAAAAAGAGAAAAGAGGCACGCCTACTTCTTAAACTCCTTGGCCTGACGATGATGTACATCACCTTCCGTTCACATTGTGGGCAACCAGTTCCAGAACTCCACTGAATACAAAGGCGGAGCAGGGAGTTCAGAAAAACATTAAATGCCTATGCAGAGACTTCTTGGCACTAATTCTACACAATGGAATTCTGGGAGGCAGATAGCCATCTCTTCCAAAGGCTCCTTCACTGAATTCTCTCCAGTCACAGGGCAATATCAGGAAGTACTACCTGGGAACCCAGGTAAAAAGCATTGGGCAATAGATACAAAAGGATCCTTGCCACTTTATGGGGACTTCCCTGGTGGTCCAGTGGCTAAGACTCTGAGCTCCCAATGCATGGGGACCAGGTTTGATCCTTTGTCGGGAAACTAGATCCTACAGGCCTGCCGCAACTCAGAGTTTGCATGCCGCAATTAAAAAAGATCCGAAAGGACTCAATGAAGATGGAAAATCCTGAGTGCTGCAGCTAAGACTCGGTGCAGCCGAATAAGCTAATTAATAAATAATATTAAGGCTCCTTTCCACGTTAGCAGAGAACCTATTGTCTTTATCACATGAAAGCCACCATCTTTTTCCGCATCAACAGGCGGGCCCCTAGCAACTCTGCCCGCAACAGGGCCAGTGCATTCAGCAAAGACATTGGCAATTTTGACCGGCCCTGTTTTGCCCTCGCTGTAGCAGAACGGCCAGCAGTGCCTCGGCAGGGGTCTGAGGGAGCAGAGCCGCGGGGACAGGTGGGTGTGGGGGTGACGGCACGCTGGGCGGCCCCAGTGTCTCTGGGAAATGTGAGGTCTCAGCAGCAGGTCATTTGAGGACGGGGATGGTGGAGGCAGGGGGAGAAATCCTGAGTGAGAAAGGAAGAAAATGGCAAAATCCTCCATAGTACCTGACAGGAGGCTCTTTGTGACTCAGAGAAACCAGCTGACAGGAAGGCTTTGTCATCAGGTTGGTGGGGACCAAACAAAAGAAATATTATGGAGATCTTGGCTTTACTCCAAGGCTGCTGTGGGCTTGAAACTACAGCTCTGAAAAACCATTTCTCAGAGAAAGGTCAACATATGAGTGATGAGACGTGGGAAGTATCTGAACTTATCTGGGAGCCAAAGCTGAAGAACTAGTCTCCCCAGAAGCCAGTTCACAGCTTCTATGATGGCAGCTCTGAGGCAAGGGACAGACGTCTGACTAAAAGCTCTTGGAAGGAAAAGCGGTGACACGAGCTGGCTTTCAGGATCACATATCTGTCACAAACGGGATGAACTAAGACCTGGTGCAACTTAGAAGAGGTGGCGAAAAGCTGCACTTCAGAAGACTGGATTTGCTGGGGGTTGGACGTGCCACAGGCAACTGAGAAGAACAGAGGAAACTGGGATGAAGAGAGAATGGAACCTCCAAGATTCAGAACACCAGAGATCTCCTAGGTGAGCAGCTATCAGAACTGGGGCTCCACAGTCTTTAGTCTGGAAAGGTATCTTTGGGACTTAGGAAGAAAATGAACTTCAACCTGCAGAGGATCAGATACGAAGCTTGGAGTGTCCAGGGCAGAGCCATAGAAATATCTGACTGACAGGCTGGGAAAGGCTGAGACTTGCATCCAGAGAGCATGCGGCTCACACAGGGGGCAGGACAGGGCAAAGTGTGGCCCCCAGGCCCGCAGCATCACGGCACCTGCAAGCTCTTTTGAAATGTGAGTTCTTGCCTCCCTGCCCCCGCCCCTTAGCCCACTTAAACAGAAAATCTGAGAGTTAAAGCCCAGCAAACTGTGTTTTAGGAAACCATTCAAGTGATTTTGATGCTGGCTAAGCATCTCACATGCTAGTAAAGTAATGCTCAAAATTCTCCAAGCCAGGCTTCAGCAATACGTGAACCATGAACTTCCAGATGTTCAAGCTGGTTTTATAAAAGGCAGAGGAACCAGAGATCAAATTGCCAACATCCGCTGGATCATCGAAAAAGCAAGAGTTCCAGAAAAATATCTTTTTCTGCTTTATTGACTATGCCAAAGCCTTTGACTCTGTGGATCACAATAAACTCTGGAAAATTCTTAAAGAGATGGGAATACCAGACCACCTTACCTGTCTCTTGAGAAATCTGTATGCAGGTCAGGAAGCAACAGTTAGAACTGGACATGGAACAACAGGCTGGGTCCAAATAGGAAAAGGAGTATGTCAAGGCTGTATATTGTCACCCTGCTTATTTAACTTATATGCAGAATACCTCACGAGAAACGCTGGGCTGGAAGAAGCACAAGCTGGAATCAAGATTGCCGGGAGAAACATCAATAACCTCAGATATGCAGATGACACCACCTTTATGGCAGAAAGTGAAGAAGAACTAAGGAACCTCTTGATGAAAGTGAAAGAGGAGAGTGAAAAAGTTGGCTTAAAACTCAACATTCAGAAAACCAAGATCATGGCATCCGGTCCCATCACTTCACGGGAAATAGATGGGGAAACAGTGGAAACAGTGACAGACTTTATTTTTTTGGGCTCCAAAATCACTGCAGGTGGTGACTGCAGCCATGAAATTAAAAGACGCTTACTCCTTGGAAGGAAAGTTACGACCAATCTAGACAGCATATTAAAAAGCAGAGACATTACTTTGCCAACAAAGGTCCATCTGGTCAAGGCTATGGTTTTTCATGTGAGTTGGAATATAAAGAAAGGTGAGCACTGAAGAATTGATGCTTTTGAACTGTGGTGTTGGAGAAGACTCTTGAGAGTCCCTTGGACTGCAAGGAGATCCAACCAGTCCATCCTAAAGGAGATCAGTCCTGGGTGTTCATTGGAAGGACTGATGTTGAAGCTGAAACTCCAATATACTTTGGACACCTCACACAAAGAGCCGACTCATTGGAAAAGACCCTGATGCTGGGGGGGATTGAGGGCAGGAGGAGAAGGGGACAACAGAGGATGAGATGACATCATTGGATTGCATCACCAACTCAATTGACATGGGTTTGGGTGGACTCCGGGAGTTGGTGATAGACAGGGAGGCCTGGTGTGCTGCGATTCATGGGGTCACAAAGAGCTGGACATGACTGAGCAACTGAACTGAACTGAACTGAGGGGATCTGAAAAAGGTGGAAGGGAAGAGGGATATATAATGAAAATTAGTATCAGACTTAAGATAGACTCCCAATAATAAGCAATAAATAGAGCCTTTAATCAGGGAATCCCCTTCTGCTTTTACTCATCCTCCCATAGATTCTGAAATAGGAGACACATTAAGACACACACACAGTCTGTACACAGTGAGACTAGTATTTCAACTCACGAAGTATTTTGTATGAGACGGGCACTCACAGATGCTCACAAGGGCTAGGAGCAGGGAAGATCCAGGTATTATCTTAGAGCAGAAAACATTGATCTGTTTCATGCTACTTTCACCATGTCTTCTCTCCTGCCATCCCCCCATCAATTCCCCAGGCCTTCAGCAACATTTTTGTGTGGCCTTCTTCCAAAAAAGTGGATCCTTACACCCACCATATCACCCTTTTTCTTTCTCATCAGCATTCAAGATAAGAACACAATAAAATTTTTGTCATTTGGTGTTATTTCTCCTCTTTATTACATCTACTAGTATTGCAAAAGTGTTGTTTTCTACTTTTTTTTTTTTTTGGCTTTTGAACATTTCAGCCCTATTATGGACTCAAAATGGAGCTGACCTTGAAGTTAAAAAACAGTTTTATTTTTTTGGTAGAAAAATGCATTTCAACTACAAACAATAAATTTGCAGCTGAACTTTAGAACATGTGCATAAATAGAGGTGGACTGATTGGCATGAACCGTCACATACAAACTGGAACAACAAGAAGAATCTATTCACACGGTACTATCAAGGAGATGAAACGAAGTCTATGGCAACAGTGTTCAAATCTGCTTTGAAATACTGGCTCTAGCTTCTCTCCCCTTCCCTTCATTAAAATTAAAAAAAAGGGGACAGGAAAGAAGGAAGGCAGGAGAGAGGGACAGAAGGAGAGAATCATAATTTAGAACTGCACAGATTTTCAGATCTAAATAGACATTTCTCCAAAGAAGACATACAGAAAGCCAAGAGGAACATGAAGAGATGCTCAACATCACTGATTATTACAGAAACGCAAGTCAAAACTGCGAGATATCCCCTCACACCAGTCAAAGTGGCCATTATCAAAAAGTCTACAGATAATAAATGCAGGAGAGGGTGTGGAGAAAAGGGAATCCTTCTACACTGTTGGTGTGAATGTAAATTGGTGCAGTCACTATGGAAAATAATATTGAGATTACTTAACTACCAAAATAGAACTACCATATAATCCAGCAATCCTACTCCTGGGTATATATCAGCAAAAGATGAAGACTTTAATTTGAAAAGATATAGCGGCACTATTTACAATAGACAAGACATGGAAACAGCCTAAGTGTCCATTGACAGATGAATGGATAAAAAAGGTGTGGTAGACATAGATTGAAATGGAATATTACTTACCATAAAAAAGAATGAAATCATTCCATTTGTAGCAACGTGGATGAACCTAGAGATTATCACACCAAGTGAAGCAGTCAGAGAAACACAAATGCTACATATCACTTATATATGGAATCTAAAAAATAGTATAAATGGACTTATTTACAAAACAGAAACAGACTCACAGACACAGAAAACAACAAGATTACCAAAGGTGTTGGGGGGTGGAAATTAGGAGTATGGGATTAACAGGTACACACTACTGTATATAAAATAGGTAAACAGTAAGAACCTACTGTATAGGACAGGAAGCTACATTCAGTAACTTATAATAACCTATGATGGAAAAGAATTTTACAAAGAATATATATGTATAACCTTATCATTTGGCTGTTTACCTAAAACTAAAACAGTACTGTAAATCACCTGAAGGTGAAAGTGAAAGTCACTCAGTTGTGTCTGACTCTTTGTGACCCCATGGACTATACAATCCATGGAATTCTCCAGGCCAGACAGAATACTGCAGTGGGTAAGTTGTTTCCTTCTTCAGGGGATCTTCCCAACCCAGGGATCGAACCCAGGTCTCCTGCATTATGCTCTAATAAAAAAATTATGGATGAAAAAAACAATTGCACAGATTCCTATCACTGAGCTGAATTACTCTCATCTGCAATCTACCCTCAGAAGCCCTAATGACTCAAGAATACAGCATCTGTATAGTACTCAAAATACTAGTGGGACTCAGTAATAATGTGCTCTGAAAAACTAATTAATCTACCTCTCACAGTCTTAGATTGTTTTATCAGGAGAAAGAAATGCTAAGGATAAAGAAGTTTTTATTTGACTAGAGGATGCTAACAGAGAGATTCAAGGGCATGTCTTCATAATTAGGAAGAACAGAAGGCAGATAATGAGGGCTAAGAAATAAATTCCCTTCTGCCATTAAAAGGCCAGGGAATGCTGTGTCACAAAATATAACTATGGATTCCAGGAAATAAAGATATTCTGAATAAGGTCTTCCATTCAGTTCAGTTCAGTTGCTCAGTCATGTCCGACTCTTTGCGACCCCAGGAATCGCAGCACGCCAGGCCTCCCTGTCCATCACAAACTCCCAGAGTTTACTCAAACTCAAGTTCATCGAGTTGGTGATGCCATCCAGCCATCTCATCCTCTGTTGTCCCCTTCTCCTCCTGACCCCAATCCCCCCCAGCATCAGGGTCTTTTCCAATGAGTCAGCTCTTCGTGTGAGGTGTCCAAAGTATTGGAGTTTCAGCTTCAACATCAATCCTTCCAATGAACACCCAGGACTGATCTCCTTTAGGATGGACTGGTTGGATCTCCCTGCAGTCCAAGGGACTCTCAAGAGTCTTCTCCAACACCACAGTTCAAAAGCATCAATTTTTCAGCGCTCAGCTTTCTTCATAGTCCAACTCTCACATCCATACATGACCACTGGAAAAAACCATAGCCTTGACTAGACAAACCTTTGTTGGCAAAGTAATGTCTCTGCTTTTTAATATGCTGTCTAGGTTGGTCATAACTTTCCTGCCAAGGAGTAAGCGTCTTTTAATTTCATGGCTGCAGTCACCATCTGCAGTGATTTTGGAGCCCAAAAAAAATAAAGTCTGACACTGTTTCCACTGTTTCCCCATCTATTTCCCATGAAGTGATGGGACCAGATGCCATGATCTTCATTTTCTGAATGTTGAGTTTTAAGCCAACTTTTTCCACTGTCCTCTTTCACTTTCATCAAGAGGCTTTTTAGTTCCTCTTCACTTTCTGCCATAAGGGTAGTGTCATCTGCATATCTGAGGTTATTGATATTTCTCCCGGCAATCTTGATTCCAGCTTGTGCTTCTTCCAGCCCAGCGTTTCTCATGAGGTATTCTGCATATAAGTTAAATAAGCAGGGTGACAATATACAGCCTTGACGTACTCCTTTTCCTATTTGGACCCAGTCTGTTGTTCCATGTCCAGTTCTAACTGTTGCTTCTTGACCTGCATATAGGCGTCTCAAAAGGCTGGTCAGGTGGTCTGCTATTCCCATCTTATTGCACTACAAATCCCCGCCCTGCACAGCGCTGCTGTAATGCCTCGGTGGCGCCCACGGTGCCCACCACCTCCCTTCATCTTCGCTTATAGCCAGTCTTCCTCCCTCTTCTCTCCCTCAGTGAAATGTGTTCAATAAATCCATCTTTTTGGCTCTCAGTGTGCACAGGCATTCTAAACAGATTGTGTAGTCCGACTACAGAACCTCTATGTGGGGACATGCACTGTGAGCCAAGTGCCCAAAAATAATCTACCATGTTCTTTGCAAACCTTCCTGCTGAAACTCAGATTTCACCAGGTCACAGTGTTTTAGAGCATTGTTTCCAGAAGGCCAGTACTCATCGTTCACGAGGAATGGACCTCTCTGGAGACGCGTGCCTCTGTCATCTGTGGAGGTTAATTTCCTATGTCAGCCACTTATAACCTGGGGAAACAAAGCCCAGCCTGAGAGGCTGTGACAAAGGCAGGTTCATCTGAATGGAGGAGTAGATGATGAAAAAGCAGGGAGGGAAAATCTGTGAGCCAGCAGTCTTGTTGAAAAAACATCCACTAGGCTAGCTGTGATACATCAAGATCCCGGGGCACACCATGGCAGTCTCACCCAGTATAACCTTAGCAAGGGTTCTAACTCTGAAATCTCTCCCATCTCCACCCCCTGTTCCTTTTCCCTGGACCTCTCTTTATTTGCCACTTTCTCCCTCTCTCCAGATTTGCAACTCAAAGAAAGCAATTCTTTATATACTCACCCTTCAGGTCTCAGCCACAATGTACTTTATCATACAGGCATTTCCTCCTGATTTTTCCTCACTTCAAACATAATTCATAATTATGAATTTGTGAGGGGGGTTTGTTGTTGTTAACTCTGTTTTTTCCAGTTAGACTAAGTTCCATGACAGCAGAGTATGTCTGTTTTGCTTACCATTCTATTCCTAGTACCAACAGAATGCTTTGTACATGATGACTGTTAGATAAATACTTGTTGAATGAATAAATATACAGGGTTCAAGCTGGCAATTCACTTTTCATGGATTTCTGGGAGTGCTAGTCTCCTCTCTTTGGCTCCCCCTGTAGGAACCTTGGAAAAGAGTCTGTTGTAAATTAATAACATAGAGACAGGTTTGTTCTCTCTTTTAAATTCAGCTTCATGGAAGAGTGGTGATGGCTTACCCAACAATTTTCTAAGAAAATCTGCCCCCAAAGAGATAGAGAAGAGAAACATGGAGCCAAGTACAGGAAGGCACGGGGATAATGAATCAGAAACAATTACATAGTAAGGGGTCACCACATGGCAATTCAATTTAAAAACAGATTTAAAAAAAAAAACAAAACAGATTTTTGAACCAGTTGTGAATTTGTATCTATCAATAGGAATTTATCCTTTATAATAAGCATGGAAAAGATGGGGGGGGGGGACAAATATAGCTTGTGCCAAAGAAACTGCTGGTGCTCTTCTTATTTCATTGCTTGCATAAATAGAATTCTGACTCTACCCACAGGTAAGTAGGTGGGATCCAGGTTATGCCACTTCTATCTACAGAAAAAGAAACGGATACCTCATCCTCTAGGTGCCACAGGGAGCCTGAAAATTCACCAGAATCTCATTACTTGCCCTTCAGATTGGAACATTCCCTTTGCCATGTGGATCCTAACGTACCTCTAGCTATTATGCCAATACAAGCTGAAAGGCTAGTTTTTTTATGTGTGCGTGATAGGTATTTTAAATATAGTACGTCATTTAATCCCCCTACAACCCTATATGTGGATAGCATTATCCAAGGTGACAGTAAGTAGGTGATATAACCAGGATGTACTTAACGATGACTCTAAGGGCAACACTCGCTTCGCCAGAAGGGCTTGCCTTGCAATCTGACACGTTTGAAGTCATTAATATAACCTAGACTAGCAGTTTCGTAAAGTGGGGTCCGCAGACCCCTGCAGTCATAATCACTGTTGGTCTCTGTTAAAAATTCAGTCTTGCTCAAGACCGAAGGAATCAGCAGGTGGCGGGGTTAGTGATTCTGTCGTGGGGCACCCGAGGAAGGAGACGACTCATATGCCTGAGGACCACACGCACAGACTACGGGCACTGTCGAAAAGACACCAGTATTCCGCTCTAGCTGACTTCAGTCCTGCTTGACAGTCTAACCAAATCGGGTCTCAAGGTTGTCCGGTACCCGGCAGGCCAGAACCGCACTGACCCCGGGCTTCTGAACGCGGGGCGGAGCTACCTAAGACTCCGCCCTCTCCGAACCAGCCATAGCCAGGCTGCTGCTCTACCGAAGCAACTTCATTCCGGCTGCGCCCGTCCCCGGTGCGGGGCCCCGCCCCCGACGCGCGGACCAATCATACGGCAGGTTGCTGAAGCTCGCGGCCAATGCCCGGGGCCGTCTTTACTTCCTCTTTGCAGTTTGAAACTGTCAGGTTGCTGCTGGGGAAGCTGCTGGACTCGCTGTTGTTGCAGCGGCGACGAGGGGAGAAGACGCGGAGCGGGGAGTTGGGGTTTGCAGAGCGCCTGGGCGGTGGGTAAGCGGCGCCCCTGGCGAAGGCTCTGGAGTGGGGTTTAAATAGCCCCGGCCGGGTTTGTAGCCCCTGGGGATCGGACACGACAGGGTTGGGGGCGTCTTCGGGAAAGTAAGGCCCTTGAGCTGCTCTGCGGGACGGCGAGATGGAGAGGTTTCCCCTCCTCGGCGTCGGGGAAGAGAGGGCAGGAAGGAAAGTTGCCTGAAGTGTAATAACGGTATTGCAGCTGTAGGTTCGGGTCATTTAAGACGTATGGGCTAAAATGACCGTGTGTGACTCTTTAACATTTTGATGTGACACAGGGGTGAGAGAACTTGTAGCCCTGTGCTTGCTCGCAACTGCTTTTTCCTCTGCTGTAGTCCGTGGCGTGGGGAGGGCCTGGCGCACCCCCTCTCCTTGCCTGCAGTTAGGACAGGTCAAGGGCGCAGGGACGTCACTCAGCTGCCAGCTCCCACGGTAATTCACTATTCCAGTGCCTCTTGGGGGTTAATTTGAATTCCTGGACCCTGCTTCCGTTAACAGCCAGGTAATTACCAAGATCTAATTTGACTTATTTGGCCATAGACAAGCGCTCAGAAATTTTTATCTCGTGATTTCTGAGATCTTGGGTTAGAGAATTCTGAAAATTTGATTATCTGATGTGCATCTGCTTTCCATCAAAGCAAGTTTCATTTTTCTCCTTTGTCTCAGAACTAGAAACAATAAGGAAAATGGCTACTGTTGTAGGGTTTTAGATAAATTGTCAGACTTTGATGTCATCAAAACAGGACAGATGGAAGATTTATAGCATATTTTCTAAAAGTACAGCATTTGTTTTGTGTCTGCAGTATATATATTAAGAAACTCTTTTTGAGATGTGACCCCCAATCCCAACCCCCGTATTACCAGTACCCCCAATCCCAGGCCCCCTTATTACCAATCTTCAAACACATCCTAAAGGAAGAACTGAATGGAAATAGAAAGGACAAAGTTACCACAGTGGTGGATTTGAGTCCCTTAAAGCAGCCTGCCTTCTGCAGAGGCATGTGCTTATTTTATCCTCCCTAATTGGCTTAACTAAAGTCACTCATGCTGAGATTTAGTTTACTTATCTTGTGTCTACACAGTAATGCTCACTGAATACAGTTAATATTTCCTTTCCATAGTCTAGCCTCAATCTGTGTTTCCATTCTAATACTGCACTTCTACCTGGATCTGCCCTTTCTCCTTCAATTTCTTCATCTGGTAATTTTCAGCCTTCTTGATTAAGACTTGTTTTACTTTCCGCTGAAATTGTCCAGGCAAATGCCCCAGCAACTTCTGATTGCCAAACTCAAGGGATTCTGTCAGATTCTCATCTTCCCTTGGCGTCTGTCCCTGACCACTCCCTCCTGGAGGTTCCTGTGATGCTGTTCTCGGGGTTCTACTGTTCTGACTTCCTTTTCCATCATTTTTGGTTCCTCTTCACTTACCCTTTAAATATTAGCAGTTCTGATTTTAACTCTCTTCTTGTTACAATGGTGGTGGTGTAATCACCAAGTCATGTCCCACTCTTGGGACCCCATGGACTGTAGCGTGCCAGGCTCCTCTGTCCATGGAATTTTCCAGACAAGAATAGTGGAGTGGGTTGCCATTTCCTTCTCCAGGCATCTTCCCGACCCAGGGATTGAACTCAGGTCTTCTGCATTTCGGGTGGATTCTTTACCGAGTGAACCACAAGGGAAGCCCATCCCAGCTACAGTAGTGGTCCTTAACTTTACTAAGGCTGTAGTACCCTCTGGACACATATTGGAAGATGAGGAGCCTCTTCCTAGAAAAATATGCATGCGCTAAAAATACTGCACACGGTTTGGGTCTAGGGACCTCAGAATAAGAACTCACACTTCTTTTCCTAGGTGATCTTAACCTCTCCCTTGTATCAGCAGTTCCCATTATGCTGATTCCTCAGAATGAATTCCCAAACCTTTACCTCCAGTGCAGGGCTTCCACTTTGCTTAACCCCAAGAAGCACCTTTCACCTTGTAGTCATTGTGGACGGCAGTACTTGGACTTGTGCATCGAATAACTGGCATGGTCAGATACTCCATACTTGCAGCCTCACTTCAGTGCCTTAGAGTCACCTCACCCCAGGAAGTCTGATGATGAGACCATATTACCCTTCCCCCAGTCTACTTATCTTCCTGTATTCCTTGCCTTGGGGAGTATCACCACCATCCATCATTGCCAGCCAGAAATCTGGACCAGAGCAGCAGTTCTTCCCTTTAACCCCTTAACCGATTGTTGATCACAGTCTCAAATTTCCACTGCCACAGCACAACTTGCAGTCATACCTCTGACCCCATTTATCTCCTCCATTACTGCCAGAAGGAACATATATCTCTTGGACTACTGCAGTTGGCTCTCAATTGCTCTCTCTTTCATATCCCACCTCTCAAATCCATCCTGAAAGCTGCCAGAGTGATCGTTCTAAAAGACAAGCCTGATCATGTTATCACTTGTTTAATTAAGACTTTAATAACTTCTTTTAGAAAAAAGATGAAACTTTTTGACATGATGTAATTGTGATCTTTCATGATCTGGCAGCTCCTCACTTTGCCTGCTTCATCCTTAGCCAAACCCTGATCTGTGCCCTTTGCTCCAGCCTCACAAAATACTTGCAGTTCCTGGCATATGTGTCTGCATCTCTTTGTCTTTGCTTATACTGCACTGTTGCCTCACATATCCTGTATCTTTTATCTGTCTTTCAGGTCTCAACACCCCAATCGGCTGTTCCCATTTCTTCACACCCTCCCCGTCCTACCCCATGAAAAAGGCTACTCCAACCTTTCTACTTTGTGCCTCTGTTGTTTTGGGATCTAACAGCACTTTTTTCAAAAGTAATTACTACTATATGCATGCAGAGAAGGCACTGGTGACCCACTCCAGTACTCTTGCCTGGAAAATCCCATGGATGGAGGAGCCTGGTAGGCTGCAGTCCATGGGGTCACTAAGAGTCAGATACGACTCAGCAATTTCATTTTCACTTTTCACTTTCATGCATTGGGGAAGGAAATGGCAACCCACTCCTGTGTTCTTGCCTGGAGAATCCCAGGGACGGGGGAGCCTGGTGGGCTGCCGTCTGTGGGGTCGCACAGAGTCGGACACGACTGAAGTGACTTAGCAGCAGCAGCAGTATATGCATGTCTAGCCCTTCTTGTAGATTGCAGAGACCTTGAGAATAAGGACTTCTTCACCTTAACTTTCTCCCCAAGTCTTGCATATAACTGGTATTCAGATCATTTTGAATTGTCACTGTTTGCCTTTTAAGTAATTTATGTACTTGTCACTAAAAGTACTTATATTGTGACTTATTTTTTGGTTAAGATCTTAAACAGTGTTTCTTTGCATGGTATTAGAATTTGTTGTTCTGTATAATCTTGCTTTTCTTAAAAGAGTATTCCCAAAAGGTCAGTTCCTCAAGCAGAGAATTTACCAAATTGTTCCTTCTCTCTCGGTTCCGTGTCTCATAGGAGAAGACACAGCATCCAGGTGCTCAAACGTTGTTGAACGGCAGTCACACTCTCTTATGCTCCACAGCCCGCGCTGTGGCTTTTTCTGAGGAGCTTCCACTTTCCTTTAGTCGTTCATGTATTTACCTCATCTCCTTGACCACATCATAAGCTCACTACTTGGGAGCTGAGTGTTTTTTTCTTACCCAGTGATTTTTTGAACCCAGTGGGTGTTCAATATGTTGAATGATTTTAACATGTTGAATGATTATTGTTTCCAGGATAGGATGTTATTACACACAAACACACACACACTCATATTTAGAAAGCATTTTATTTTAATTTAAATATTGCAAAAAAATAAACTAAAGTTAGCTTTTACTGTTTTATAGAATTTATACAGAATGTCATCAGACGGGGAGATACGCTCGCCTCCAGTTTTGCAAAAAGACTCCGACCGAGACAGTTCTGTCTCCTCAGATCTTCAGGTAGGAAGACATGTCTAAATTTACTATAACTTATTTATTTCAAGTACATGACAGTATGAGGGAAAACTGGGAATACATTTCTCGTTCATTCATGCCATTTACATTTATAAGTATAATATGTTTATAATGTTTGTAAAATTATAATAATATCAAATGTTGGGAATTATTTTACACACTTGGAAAAATACCTCGCATTGTTTCAATTAACCTTTCAGAAAATAATCATGAACTCTTCTAGTATTCTCTGTACCAGAGCTCCAAACAATACAATGAAAGGAGAAGCTGAAAATCTGAAGAAACACTTTTCTGTTGAAATTTTCTCTTTGTAGCTCTCTCATGAATGTTGCTTTCACTTTAATGCAAATCAGTCTGCTGTGGAAACTATCCAGAGTTCTGGGGCCCTAGACTCCCCAGTGTTCCACTCTTGGTTCTGGCCCCTGCTGCCGCACCACTGAGCTCCCGCTGGTGCCCAGGACCTGGGCAGTGACAGGTACCCCGACTATGCAAGGTGTGGCTCTTATATGAAATGTTTTATATTTCTTTCAATTCTAAATGTTTTATCATCAAAAATATGGATTAAGATTTCTAGAGGAGATTTTGAATGAGAGAATACTGACATGGTGTATCTTGGGGTTTCTCCCTCTTAAGAGGGGAAAAGCTGGATAGTATGTTTATGCCTAAGTAGAGTAAGTGGCTGTTGACACCGTAGTAGATGACAGAAGCTTTAGGGAAATATTTTATGAAACAAATGTGTTCCTTTAATTGAAATTACAGGTTTAGGAATTGGGAAGCTATTAGAAAAGTATCCGTGAGTTTTTACTAGGGTAAAGTGGTCTGGAATTATGACATAGATGTTTCATCCTTGCCTTCCCTTTGAATGGTACCTCTCCCATTTCCTGCTTTCTTTTTAGGTGACAGTGCTTTACTGCATCCTTCATCTTTTCTGTATTCCAACTTCTTCAAAAGAGAACGGTTTAACTTAGGTATACCAGTGATACTGTGATTTATAATTAAAATATTTGGCCTTCATCCCATTTCTGGCACAGAGCTCCTAAAAATATTGGAATTTCCTAACTAGTGAGGAAATGAAGGTATCTTTTGTTACGTTGATGATGTGACTTTTAGACTTCACCCAAGGATGAAGACTGGTTGCTAGGAGAAAGCTAACCATGTGATTAGCTGGTTGGAACTTTCAGTCACACACACTCCCTGACCTTGAGGGAGGGGAGAGGGCCTGGAAGTTGAATCAGTCGCCAGTGGTCATTGATTTAATCAATTGTGCCTATTTAATAAAGCCCCATAAAAACCCAAAAGGACTGGGTTTGGGGAACTTCCCACGGGAGAACACGTGAAAGTGTGCGGTGAGTGGCCTGTCGGGAGAGGGCATGGAAGTGCCATGCCCCTTCCCCAAACCTTGCCCTGTATATCCCTTCCCCCTGGCTGTTCCTGGAGTCCAGCCTTTTATAATAAACTGGTGATCTAGTAAGTGTTATATGTTTCTCTGAGTTCTGTGAGCCCTCTAGCAAATTAGTCAAATCCACAGAGCGGGTCTTTGGAAGCTCTGGTCCGTAACTGGTTGGTCTGAGGCACAGGTGATAACCTGGACTTGCGACTGGCATCTGAAGTGTGGGGCGGGGAGGGCAGTCATGGGGACTAACCCTCAACCTGCGCAATCTGACGCCGGCTCTGCTGGAAAGGGTAGGAACTGAGACACCCAAGTGGTGTCAGAATTGCTTATAAATCAAGCTTCGTAATTGTTGGTTCCAGAACCCTTATAAGACCTTATAAGATGAACACCTTGTAAGATCTCATGTTGTCATTTTTGTCAAGAAACAAAGCTTTATGTCAAAGGAAATCTCTAGAGTAGAATTTTAAGAGATGGAGGGGAAGAATCTTCTAGACATGCCAGAAATCATTCTGTGTTATTGGTTACCTGTGCTTAGAATGCCACCCTAACTGAGATTCTGTTTTTAGTAACCCTCAACTTATGACCCTACTGGTCCTTGACAACAGTTGAAAGCCTGCCCATTTTCCATTACTGGAAACATTAAAAAATATAAATCCTGAAAATAATGTGTAAGATAACATAAAGTAACTATATATACTTTGACATATATAGTAAATATTTAACACCAGACTCTTAATACAAAAGCCCCTTATAAGTCAGTATTCCCCTTAAGGGCATTTTATTACTGTTTCCAACATGTGAATTCTTCATAAAACCATTGATGATGAATGCTGAAGGCTGGGCAACATCTGTAGTACTTACTCTCTTACAATCTCCTCTGATCACAACTCCAAAGTATCAGCCCGTTGCCCTGACCACACTTGGCATGCATGGGTTCAGCTGTGTTTCAGGGTCACATCAGTCCAGCGACTGAGGGGGGAGGCAGAATGACAAGTTTTGGTCATTACTTTAGGATTCTTATCTACCTTAAGGCAGGTTATCTTTGACAGTTAAGAAGATATTACTAAGCTCAGCTCAGTGCTCTGTGATGACCTAGAGGGGTGGAATAGAGGGGTGGGGTGGGAGGGAGGCTTCCGAGGGAGGGGATGTATGTGTTCCTATACCGATGCTGTTTCCCTACAGCCGAAAGGAACACAGCCTTGGAAAGCAATTGTACTTCAATTTTAGACACAGTTAGAGAGAGCAGACTTACAGACATGGGGCTGGGGGAGGGAAGGAAGGAGAGGGTGGGTTGTATGAAGGAGTGACATGGAAATACACGTTACCACATGTAAAATAGACAGGCAAATGGGAGTTTGCTGTGTGACCCAGGAGCTCAGATTGGGGCTCTGTAACGACCTCGAGAGGTGGGGTGGGGAGGGAGGCGGGAAGGAGGTTTAAGGGGGAGGGGACGTGGGGATACCTGTGTCTAATTCCTCTTGATGTTTGGCAGAAACCAACACAATACTGTAAAGCAAATAACCTTCAATTAAAAATAAATAAATTCTTAAAAATAAAAAAAATTATACTCCAATTTTTCTAAAAGGTATGAAAAAGAAAGAGGATATTACTTATTTTTACCCTAAACTAAAAAATAACCCATTTGGCCTGTGTCTGCATATATGAAATGTAAATAATTGTTTAAATGACTAATTTTTTCCATTTTTTTCCCTAAAGTAAGTTAAAATATATATGTATACTGAACACTATTAATGTATACATATTTACATCCCCTTTAACTCATACTGATTGTTGTGAGAACTTAGAAATACGTGTTTGGATCTTTCTCCCTTTTCTGAGGTCAAACTAGGGAAGCCATGAGTTAAAGTCATTGACTGTCCCTTCCCTTCCATTCCTGGAGCACAGTTTATTCCTGTGGTAGTAACCTAACTGAGCAGAGCTGATGTGGCTGCCTCTAGTTGTTATTGCCTCCAGAGGAAGTAGGTTCTAAAAAGTTAATTGATAGCAAAATACTTGGGTGTGTTTAGTTAAATATTCTTACTCACAGAAACCCATAGGGAAACAATACGGGTTGCTAATTTTCAAACACCTATACTGTATCATAATGTTCTTATTAAAGGTAGGGCTCTTTCTTTGATTTAGACAATTGCTGTTAATTCAATTTAGCACATTTCAAGGAGGTAATTTGGAGCATCACTTAGCTCTTCATCCTGATGGTGAGTCAAATAATAACACTTATGACTAATGAAATGATGATAATGGAATTTTCTGTATCTGAACTTTTTATGGGGAAAAATTAATATTAAATGATAGTTTAGAGCAAGACACTTCATATGCCTTTAAACCTTCCCCCAAATCTTAGTGCAAAGACGTTCTCTAGGTCCATGCCATAAGACTCTTTGAGGGGCTTTAGCTAGCTGCATGCTGCAACTAAAAATCCTGCGTGCCACAACTAAGACCCAACGCAGCCAAAATAAATAAATTAATTTTAAAAAAAAGACTCTTAGAAGTCCTTAATAGGAATATATGTTGCCTCAGTGACCAGCCCCTTTTGAACAGAGACTAAGTTCCAGTACTGATAGAATTTTTTTGATTTGGCTAAATAAATATCTATCTGTGTCAGGAAATTCCTTTTTTTTTTTTTTAAACCTTGAGGCATTTTCCTGTAAGGCCTACACTTGGTGACCTGCCATGTTTTCATCCTCTTTTCTCATGTTGCCAGCAGGTAGAACTGAACAGGTTGGCATCCGTGTTCTCTTTTTCACTTTATTACTCTTTCTCTTCCAGCATTTCTCTTGCACTCTTTCCATGTTTGTATATGAAGAGACTCAGGGTGGTTGTAGAACTGGGTGGGGCAGGGGGCACCAAGAGCGAAAGCTACTTTTCATCCCTAGACCTCCCCACTGTCGAGTCTTTGGGAGCAGCATCGTGGAACTAAGTTCCAAACAGGCGGCGACATGACTGGGTCTTTTTCTCACCTGCGAGCAGTTGCCAGTTGAGAGAAGGTTCTTCTGTGTCATAGATGCTGATAGGCTCCAGGAAAGTGCCCCAGGTAATCTTTGTGTCACTGTTTTAAATTGACACGCTGAAGGAATAGGGGTACTAAAGCTTCATCACCAGAAGAAATCGGGGTAGGTCTATTTGTTGCATTTTCTTGCTTGTTTTTAAGAAATTTCACTTACTACGAGAGAGTAAGTAAATGACGAATGAAAGACATAAATCCCAAGTACCTATTTCTTTCTATTGTTTAGGCATACTGTTTTGGAAACTGAAGTAGAGAACATCTTTGTGACCATTCCTTTACCAGAATGTCCATTGTGACAGGGATACACTGCGTTATTTTTTGTTGACTTTTCACAGGAAGAGTATGAAGAACTGCTTCGTTACGCTGTAGTGACTCCAAATACTGAAGCAGGTGCTTCGCAGCCATCTCATTCAAAGGGAGAAGCAGTGCCAGATGTTAAAATTCCTACTATAATTGATGATATTCTTCAAAATCCAGGTTATGTATATTTTTCGAGATGTCCCTTAATTTAATATGTTACTGAGCTTTTTAATTCTGTTGACTTATGATAGTGAAAACACTTCTCTAGTGCTTCTTCTCATCAGCAGTGTATATCTGTCATCTGGGGAAGAGTTTACATTTTTAAATGTTTTTCTTGGCTCTTATATGACAGTTGAATTTTTATTTGAAATTCGTTTGACTATTTTATGAAAAATCATAAAATTAAAGCAAACACTGTGGCAGTTATATGTCTCTTAGTGAAATGTGTTGCATCTCTTTCAATACAATGGTTTTATGCCAAGAAACACTGGAAATGAAATGCCCAAGTCCCCAAATTAGAGATAGTCTATAGATAGCCCTCAGAACCCCTTAAGTTCATAACCACGTGCTCGGACTTTATCAGCAGTATTTATCTGGGCCTGGAGGGCTGTCTGGATTGTCACCACAAAGTTGGACCCACCTGGGAACTGTGTTGCTGACACTGAGAACTAATACAAACCAGGATGTGTATTGATAGATGAGTGAGTGAAAGGTGGAGAAAGGAGGATGAAGTTCCTTTTACTATCTGTTCCTTACTCAGTACAAGATCCCAAACAGCTCGCTCAAAATGAGTGTTCTTTCCAGGGGCACAGACCACCCTCCTGGATCGGCCCTGATAACGAGCAGTTATTAGCAGCAAGTAAACCCCAAAGACCCTCCTCCGAGCGCACGGCGCAGCCAGCCCAGCCGCAGGCTCTTAGGCACCTCGGGGGCCACAGCCCTGGGTCTGTCGTTCTCTCCCTCCGTAGACGTGGAGTTTCATTGCTTCTAGCCTACAGCACCGAATCAACAAACAGGACCAGAACCTCAAAACATGTGTATTTCTTCTAACACTGAAACATACTAGCACTGAGCAGTTTCTGCCCAAATTTTGTTGATCTTCAAAAGATAAGACCTTTGAATTTATTCATTCACTATGAGTGATCTTGACATGTTTTAATTACATGCACTTTCTACTGAGCAAACCCAAACCCAAACACTCTCCTACAGCCTCACTTGGGGCTTTCCAGGCGGCTCAGTGGTAAAAGAATTCGCCTGCCCATGCAGGAGACATGAGTTCAGTCCCTGGGTTGGGAAATCCCCTAGAGGAGGGAATGACAACCCACTCCCATATTCTTGCTTGAAAAATCCCATGGACAGAGGAGCCTGGCAGGCTGCAGTCCATGGGGTTGCAAAGAGTCGGACATGACTTGAGTCCACACGCACACATGCAGGCAGTCTTTAGGACCTAAGGATGCTGGTCTTTTCTAGCATGTACAGTATAGTCAAGGCTGTGGTTTTTCCAGTAGTCATGATGAATGTAAGAGCTGGACCATAAAGAAAGCTGAACGCCAAAGAATTGATGCTTTTAAACTGTGGTGTTAGGGAAGACTCTTGAGAGTCCCTTGGACTTCCAAGGAGACCAAACCAGTCAATCCTAAAAGAAATCAACCCTGAATATTCATTAGAAGGACTGATGCTGAAACTGAAGCTCCAGTACTTTGGCCACCTGATGTGAAGAGCTGACTAATTAGAAAAGGCCCTGATGCTGACAAAGATTGAAGGCAGGAGGAAAGGGGATGATAGAGGATGAGATGGTTGGATGGCATCACTGACTCAATGGACATGAGTTTGAGCAAGCTCTGGGAGATGGTGAAGGACAGGGAAGCTGGTGTGCTGCAGTCCATGAGGTCGCAAAGAACTGGACGGGACTGAGCGACTGAACAACAACAATAATAGTATTTGCTTATGCTCTGCCCTTTCCAAAAAGTGTTTGAGATCGACATGCCTAACATTCAGTGAATTTAGACATTTTTATCCATACATAGACTTAGAGGGAACTTCGTAAATTTATCACCCCATTCTCTTTACTCTTGGTATTGCCATTGCTTGGTGTAAAGAAGGTTGTGTTGAAGCTGGCAAAGTATCTAAGCCTCTCACAAAGCCATCCTTGTGAGGTTTCTTTTCCAGTTTCCTTTTTGCCGTGTATTGACTAAAGGTTTCTGAGGTAGAAGTAAAGAAGTCCCCATTTGGAGGGAACCAATGTCACTTAAGTTTTAGTAGAGCTAAGGAAAAGCAGCAGGCCCTAGAAATGTCCAGTGTTGTAGGACATGACACTTATACTACATCAGTATGAACTGAATGCCACTAGTAAACTGAAGTCTTTTTCATCCATATTTGTCGGGTGAATTAAACTTATTAATGATGCAATAAGACGTTTTCAAGTCTCACAGTTTTTCCTTCCTTATTCTTTGTCTTAGTTTTCCTGTCCCTAGACTACTGTATTTTCCTTGTTCTAAAATCTTGCTTATGCACAGCTACCTTCTTCAATTAGGTATGTGTGATTAGGTATTTTATATAAGACTGATTAGGTTTAATTAAAAGAAAAACCTCTTTCTTTTCATCAGGAAATAGCCCTGCAGTGAGAAAAACAAGGATGGAAGTTGGAAAAGGATGTGATTTAAATACTTCAGTTCATTCAAAGACAGATGGTATGACTTTTCCTTAGCTTGTTTTTGTTACTGTACAACATTGTGTGCTTTGGTGAATATTATCCAGGTAGTAAGGGGAATAATTTCAGCATATTACTTACTGCAAGGATTTTTAAATGCTATATGGGTAATTTGTTAAGCAGTACTTTTGAAAATAATTGTATAAGATGCTCAGTACCCTTAAGACAGATTTAATGCATTATAATGTGTGGCATTTTTTCTTAAAACTGCTGGATTAGAGCACAGATTAGATTACTCCAACTTTTCTTTTTTTCTAGGGTCATCACCAGCATCCCCAAGGAAGCCACCTCACCCGGTCATGGATTTTTTCAGTTCAAATCTTTTAGTTGACTCTTCCTCACCAGGGTCTAATTCCAGTCCTATCGATGCCCATGAAATAATTGTGACTGATTTTGTTGTTTCTGATGAAAACCTTCAAAAGATGGAAAATGTGCTTGATCTTTGGAGTTCAGGTCTTAAGGTATTACAGTTGTTTAATATGTAATGTAGCAGTTTTGCTCAAGTTCACTGGTTATTGTTTGTTTCTTTGAATTAAAAAGTTAAAAACAAAACAAACTGTAGTTGCCAAAGATCAGTCCAGTGTTGTAAATCCGGGCTTGTCGGTCGTTACTGCCCGTATGAATCACCTGGGGATTCTGATAAACTGCAACTTCTTAGTCAGTCCTGGTCCAAGATGGAGCACTGCTAACAAGCGCCCAGGTGACGGTTCAGAAGCCATACTTGGAATAGCACAGTTTTGGATAGCTGCTGGAACAGCTCTGCATTCTCCACTGAACTTCTCCACTATTTTGAATGGCTCAGCCTGTGTGTGACTGCGAGAGACGCTTGCTGAACCTTTCCCGCATCATGCCTATGACTCACGGAATTGTCTCGTTTTATATGAGGCATAAGACCCAATCTTAGCAACATGTATTCATTTTATAGCCACTTATAGCAACCACAGGGTATAACTGATAAATTGATAAGAATTTTTTTTTTTTTTTGGTGATGTTAGTGATCCCTAAGTAAAACAAAGTATTCCAGAAATGGCAGTTTTTCTGCAGCTTAAAATATAGTGGAGAAAACGACAGTTTTTCTGAAACATAGCTTGAGAAAACTAAACTGAGTATTCACATACACGGAGAAATTATGGTCATCAGAGTTTTGTGGCATCTATATTTTCTCCAATATTTGAAACCTTAAATTCTAGAAGTAATCTTTTAGTATAATTTTTCTCCATGGAACAGGTTTCATGCTTCTAACCATGGTGTAAGTCCACTGAGGTAGTACACCACCAACCATTTAAAGACTGTCATATGTTCAGTTAACCCTACTGTTATCCCTGCTGTTTTTTGATAATGTGATTATTTGGTCTTTTTGCTTATGCCTGTCAGTAGGGTAAAAATCAGTCTTAGCAATTTATTGTAAGGTGCCCATTGTGATCAATGATTTGGAGGAAGAAAGCATCAACTCTGATGGTTTCTACTGTTAATCTCTGTCTAAATACCATCCCAGTCCAGTGGCTTGACCTCAGGCATGGTCCTACATTTCCTTTTTCTCTCATCCACCTTAATACGGATATTTAAGTCCTTGACTTTATTTGTCCTATTTATTAATGAATGAGACCTAAAAAATTTTAATGACACTTCAGTTCAGTTCAGTTGCTCAGTCGTGTCCAACTCTTTGCAACCCCATGGACCACAGCACGCCAGGCCTCCCTGTCCATCACCAGCTCCCAGAGTTTACCCAAACTCATGTCCATTGAACCAGTGATGCCATTCAAGATTTCATAAATGTAACTTAAAATGGGAGAAAAAAGTATGTACTTAGTATGGTGTGTAAACTAAGAAGAGCTGTGGCTTGCTGAACATACAAACATTTTCATTGGTGGATGTTTTTTTTAGTAGCTCTTATGTTGAATACTTGTTTTGAGTTTTTAAATTTTTTTCTTAATTTAAGCGTCATTTTATGAAGCAGCATTAAGGAGCAAACTACTTAATTGTCAGCATATTTATTTTTCAGACAAACATCATATCTGAACTAAGTAAATGGAGACTGAATTTTATTGACTGGCACCGAATGGAAATGAAAAAAGAGAGAGAGAAGCATGCAGCAGATGTAAAGCAACTGTGCAGCCAGATCAACAGCTTGAAGGAGCTGCAGAAAACCTATGAAGTCTCCATTGGGAGAAAGGATGAGGTCTTCTTTTCCGTACTGCTTTTTAAGTGAGAGTCAGTAAATGTCTTGCTGGTAATAAATGCCAGGAACTGAGTGTTTAGATCGTACCAGACACAAAGGGAAGCTCACTTCCGAAACTAGTAGGAAAGTAGATGCATAGAAATAAGCTTTATTCTTCATATTAACTGTGCTAGGATCATGTCATTTTCTCTTGGCCACCACGTTCAGTGTGCTGTAAGAGTGCTGTATTGAGTGTGGGAACACTCTTTTTTTTCTTTCCCATCTTTTCTTCCTAACCGCCCTGAAGAGAATGTCGGGGATCCAGCATTACCCACATTTTAAACCATCCTTTTGGAGGGGTATAGATATCCCACATTCTATCTGTGATACGTCTTTATCCATTCATTAAGTCCTTTCTTCATTATGTTGATAAGCACAAGAGCACTGTTTGTTTTGCTTTCTGTTAGCCTCTTAAGAACTTGAGAGTAGGGTTCAAGTCTGTGCTAATCTGGGGCTTCCCAACAGCACCTTGAACAAAGCAGATGGGCAGCAAACCGATAGCTCTCCCAGGAGGATGGTGGCTTTCAGAGAACAGACACCTCGGCTACTTGTCTGCAGGTGCACCCTCACTATTTTAGTGAGCTAGAGAAGATTGTGGTTATTTTTTAAATATACTTTTTCAGAGTGTCATAGGATGCAGTGTAAAATCAGTCATTTTACATAACTTGCTTTTTTGAAACAATGATACTAATTTCAGTCATTTTCTATATTACCCTCAAACTCTGTCCTACAGTTTTAAAATATTTTATTAGATTTTTTTGTTTCAGAGTGTATCACACAAAAAGAGTATACATGCATATCTAGTTTTTGAAAACAAAGTGAACAGCCATGTGCCACTACACAGCTTAATAGAATATTACTAGTATCTTAGAATCCCTGCCCTTTTCCACTTTTGGAAATTACTTAAAGAACCAGAATAAATATCTCTCGGCAAATATGCCTAGTTTACTAAATCTCTTTTAATGGGCCCATTTTAGATATATATTTCAATTATTCAGTTCTTTATAAGAGAATATTATCTCAGGATTTAAAAGCCTTCATAGATTTTTTTTTTAAGAACAGTAATAATATCACTGAAAAAGTACATTAAAATTAAATATTAATTATTTACTTTTATGATTTTGTTCAATCCAGAAAATCATTAAACATTTATTGAGGAACTTCTAATCCAAGCTGTTAAAGGTACTTAAGGACTAGAAAGATATTTTAAAACTGGTCTCTGCCCTCAAGTCTAGTGAATAAAAACATTTTGTATACATAGCAAAACTCTCAAATGTATGATGGTTTTTCTTGAATTAAATGCCAGTGATCATATTAATTTTCATACACACATTTTATTGATTATTACCAGGATACACATAATGAAGATTTCTTTCCTCTTTTGTTCCCTTTCATTCATTGATAAGTAGTGTATTCACATGGGGAAGTTTTTTGGTCTTTGTAAAGATAATGAGGTTACCTGGATGAATACAGTTTTGATCCATAAGTATTCTTTCTAGCATTTTTTGATATATGAAAAAAACCATTTTACTCATTGCTGTTTACAGGTGATTTCTAGCTTGTCTCATGCCATAGGCAAGCAAAAGGAAAGGATAGAGTTGATGAGAACATTCTTCCACTGGCGAATCAACCATGTCAAATCGAGGCAGGATGTAAGTGTGAAAAACAAAAGCTGATTGATACTTATTAGACTTCTGAACTCAGAAGCATTTAGAATCACATATTAGAACTCTTGTTCAAGTCAGAGAAAGACTTGTTTTTTAATAAGTCAAAATGAATTAATTTAATGTTACTCTTAATTTAAACTTGAGGTTGGTACGGTTTGGGAAAAAAATACTTATATTTTGTAGATTTGTTGATATACATTTTCTACGTCATGGTAGGTTAAATACAGAGTGTACCTAAATTACAGATGTCCTGGTGATAGAACCCCTTTAACAAATTTGACCTCAGATTTAATTACATGAATTTATCATCTTTAGCATATCGTATGCTCCCTCTATTGTTTCTACTTCTAAAATGCCTGAATATATCATCTTTAAAGAGGCAGTACTATATTTATACATTATAAAGTTGCATAAATGTTTGTTGTGTAATTTGCCTCAAAAAGAATTTTAAAAATCCATGTCCATAAAACTCTGTAAAAATTGTTCTTAGTTTATATATAATTTAAACTTGAATATCTTTTAATTAAGTGAGCTGACTCAGTATATCAGTGTAAATATAAATTGAGAATAGTAGATTATTGTATCAGAAGTAGAAAAGTATGAAAGTATATATGTATCCCACAAGAAGCCAAAGACTCAAGAATGTAGGGGATGGAGATCCGTACGTATATATGCATTTTATTTATGATAATCATGTGAGTCATGGAGTAATCTTTATGCACTTAGTTCCAAGAAGTATATTTAAGGAAAAGGCTGTTACTGTCATGGAGTACGATTTCTCCTTTAAGAGTACTTCTTAGTGCTTTCCTTTATTAACCTCAGTAGATTAAATCTACATTAACCATATTTAAAAGGGCTATTTAAAATTGAGTCATATTTTGAAGGTTATTTATTGGGTGACGTAATGATAATATATTATGTTCAAATGTTAGTTGCAAGAGTTTAAGTTGCCATCATTTTTGAATAGAAAATTTTTTTAAGAAAATTAGAAATGCTTCTTCAGGAGACTTTAAATTCTTTGATAGAAGAATAGCATGTGTTCCTACTAGGATCATTTTACTATAAATTATGATGGCAGAGTGTGTAAACTCACCTGCTTATGGTGGTGGCCGCCGAGCTGGAGAGAAAGGGCCGTCTCGAGCCACACCACCACCCTTGCTGCCATCCAGCTCCTAGTCCTGTCCTCAGCCAGGTGATCAGATTCACAACCAAGATAGCATGGGCAAGCCACTCATTTTCTTCCATCCGTTTTTTTGTTTCTCCCCTGCCTTGATGAGTTGCATAAAGCCATGATATAATGGATAAGAGCTTAGGCTCTGGAATGAGGCAAGGCTGGCTTTTCGCTTTCTGCCTGTGTGACCTGGGCATGTCACTTAGCCTTCTAAGCCTGTCCTCCCATCCGCACATGAGAAGAACATGAGTACACGGTATGAAATGCTGACGCATGTACCCCGCTTACCCCACAGGGCGAGGTTTTGTATTACTACTGCCAGTATATTTACCAGTCCACTGTGTTTTGAGTCTGTGTATTACTTTCATTCAGGTTTATGAAAGTAAACTAGCTGACCAGTATTTTCGGCGAACTTTACTGAAGAAAGCCTGGAGAGGCTGGCGGGCCGTAGTACAGAAGCAGTGGAAGGAGGTGGTGGAACGAGCTTGTCAAGCCAGAGCTGAAGAAGTCTGTGTCCAGATTTCCAATGACTATGAAGCCAAAGTTGCTCTGGTAAACGTTTTTTGCTTTATTTTCTCCTTTTTAAATAAAAATTAAGAACTTGGGTAGCCATCACTCACTGGCGAAGGAACCTGTTTCTCCAGTTTGATTCACTGTGGTGTGGGTTCAGGCAGACTGCTGGGAAGGGGCAGCACTGAGTCAGACTGGCAGACTCACTTATTCTTTTAACCGGTTATAACTTTGACCTCCAGACCTGTGTACATCTCTTGTATGTACGTTTCTCTTGGAAGTGTAAATCACCCACAGGTCATTACGTCTCTAAGAAAGCATACTTCCTTGGGCTTCTGCTGGCCTTTATTGAGCTATAAATAAAAACAAAAATGTTTACACCCGTGGCTGATTCACATCCATGTATGGCAGGAACCACCACAATATTGTAAAGTAGAAAGTGAGGTCGCTTAGTCATGTCCGACTCTTTGCGACCCGACCCCATGGACTGTAGCCTGCTAAGCTCCTGCATCCATGGGATTCTCCAGGCAAGAATACTGGAGTGGGTTGCCCTTTACTTCTCCAATTGTAAAGTAATTAGCCTCCAATTAAGTAAGTTAATTTTTAAAAGAAAGTTTATCCTTATGTTATTTTAAATAAACTATGGTTTTATAAGTTTGATATAAAGCAGTTGCATATAAATTGAAGTTATTTAGACTTATATCAATAATATAACATTGTTTCCATGTGAAAACATTTGAGACCCAAAAGGAAAATAAACACCATTTTGAAGAATGCAGTAGGCCTCTTGAAATCAAATATTAAAAGGAAAATTTTTTTCATCATTATAATACTAAATTCTTAAAGTTTTATTATGCAAATAACTTTCTGTGATTGACAGTGACATGCAAAAAAACATAGTCCCTTTAGATTTGGTCAATGGCAAAGTGTTGTACCTAAGGCCACTTTGCACTTTAAATTCTATAGATAACACTTATCTAAAAAAAAAAGAAAAGAAATCAGTTACTGTTGCTAGCAGGATATTTTACTATCCTATATAAAAGTATATGGTAAGAAATAATAGCCTTTTGTATAATTAGAGTACACCAGTCCTGATTGAAGCCAGTATGAAATTCTCTTTGTTTAAACCTTGACCTTATAGTTAGGAATGAAAATGTTGTGTTGATGGAGACACTGGAGGTAAAATGCATCTTTTAAAATAATTTGAGACTCAGCGGAAGAGGTATATGCCAAAGTGATTTTAGTATTTCATATGAAAATAACTTCACAGTATAAGAAGTCTCTTTTTTAAAACAATAAATTATATTCTTCCTTGTAGCTCAGTTTTTTTTCTTCTTTTTAAAAATTCTCCTGATTTTAGTTATCTGGAGCTTTGGAAAATGCAAAAGCTGAGATCCAAAGGATGCAGCATGAAAAAGAGCACTTTGAAGATTCCATGAAGAAAGCTTTCATGAGGGGTGTGTGTGCGTTAAATCTTGAGGCCATGACTATATTTCAGAACAGAGGTGATACAGGTTAGTGTTTTATTTAAGATTCTCTGCCTACTTTCAAAAAGGATTTGAGATTTCAGTGATTGGTGTGGTCTTCAGTACTAATTTTCTTATCCAGTATCTATCCAAACACTATTTTTAATATCATAATGTTATATCCAGTTTTAAATCTGCCATGAAAATTCTCTCAGTCATGGTTACTTACAGTATCTTATATCTGATCCAGTAAACTGTTAACTATTTAGGCTCAGTGTTATAATAATGCTTTGAATATAGAACATTATTTTAAAGCTCTTTTAACTATAATGGTTATGCCTTTAAGTATAAAATTTCTTTTTTTCTAAGTAGCCAAATACCTTGGACTGTTTTGTTGATTAAATATTTCTTGTCTATTCATGGTTTCCCTTTTTTTTTTTTTTTTTTTTTTTTTGGTTTTCCATTTTTTAAAAAAATTGCTTGTCTTCCAGTGTAAGAGAGGCCTCAACTAAAACTCATTCCAACAAATATAAGTATAGGCTTATCTATAGAAGTCAACTAAAACAACTCTGTGTCAAGAAAAGTCCATGTATTGGTTCGAATCGGAATGGTTCTTATCATCTGCATGACATAGAACAGCTTTGCCACCAATTTACAATGAGGCCTATTTTGCTCACTGGGTTTTAGAAAACTAAAATTTCTTCTGTGTGCAAAGAAGATAATATAAATCTTCACTACCTGCTTTATAGCAGGTTCTTGTGAAAATGCAATGAAATACAAGCGCAAGTGCTTTAAAAGACAAAAAACACTAACATGTAAGAGGATAGTAATGATATAATTGTTGCAGTCTTAAGTCAGCCTCATAAACTTAATGTATATAAATATGTGAACATTTTTACAGTATTTTTAAATCCTGTTTGAAAATCAGATTATTCATCAGTGACACGATTTTATTTTGTAACATCATTAATATGATTTCAGTCCTGTGAACAACTTGTCTGTGCTTGTTATGCCCTCATTTTCAAAATATCAACAAATATTTTTTATTTCAAATGCATGTGCTGTGGATGGTGGTGAGTTCAGGCAAGTTGTTTTCTTTCTAAAGCAGTCGTGGCGTGTGGCCCCCAGGCAAGTTAGAGACTTAGACACATAGATAGACCCTTGAGACTGAATCTTATCTTGCTGATATCCAAATGAGTACTTGATTTCTCCAACAAGTGGTCTTTTAATTGAGTAGTAATGCTGAAAACAAATGTACCATCTCCAGCGATTGAAGAGTCTGCTTTCAGTTGTTAATTGTTAGCAAGTTGAATATATTAAATTGAAGAATTTAATTATCTACTTATAACAACAAGTACTGGGTTTCACAAGTGCAGTGAGAACTTATAATCATTAGCACTTGCTATGTTCAATTACAAGAAGTCTATTTAACATAACCTACCTAAGGTTGTGAATTGACCTAGGGTACAATGTTTTACCACCTTAATATATTTACCATCTTAAATTTTTAAATCCAAATACAGCAATGTCTCCTACGGGCAAATATCCATAGCAGGATTTGGAGCAAATGTATTCTGATCATTATACAATGTGACTTATTTTGCTCCTGTTGCCTTTGAGTCTACTGTCATCTATAGCTAATGCCAGGTTCTGGAATCTGAGAGGTTTTGAGTGGCCTTGTGCTTTGTTTATTGTAACAATGGAAGAAAAAGATGACGGGAATAGTAAGACACCCGTCAGCAGTACACTCTAGCATCGATGAAGCTACCAAAGGCAGAGTTCATTGTAATCTAATGCTGGGCTTGCTCTGTGATACTTGAGTCTTGTGGCATTTTAATAACTGCTGTTAAAAGAGAATTTTTTAAATTCTCAAGAGAAAAGAAAATTATTCCTGGTCCCCTGAAGATAATTGTTAGAAGTTTCTGTGAGGTAGACAAAATGTGACAATACAAATGGCCTTTAAAAGGATACCTGCCAATTTTTAAAGTAGTTTCAGGAACAGTAGAAAAATACTTTCCAGCTGAAAAATGTGTCCAGTTAAAGTTCAAATAATTACAATACTGGTTCCACACCTGATAAGTCTGCCACCCACCTAAAAGTAGACAATCAGAATCACTTTCTATGAAAAACATGTTAAAACTTAGTGTGTATGTGTGTTTTCAAAGCAAAAGCAGTATTTTTATATTGAATTAGTCTCTTCAAATTATTTCAAAGGACCCTAGGTATTATAATCCTCATTAAACTTTGTTAATGAAGTAACTATTGCTCAGTTTTATATAAAGATATTATTAAGACAGGAACTTACATAGTAGCCCAAATTTCTAGATGGAAAGAGGACAACATAGAAAACCATTTAAACATAGGGTTACATAATGCCCTCTATTCAAATATTCTGAGACATCTCAGTGACTGAATATTGAAATCCTCACCCTGATGTTTGATATCAGGTATATATGGGCTTCCCTGGTGTCTTAGATGGTAAAGAATCCGCCTGTGATGCAAGAGATCTGGGTTCATTTCCTGAGTCAGGAAGATCCCCTGGAGAAGAGAATGGCTACCCACTCCAGTATCCTTGCCTGGAGAATCCATCCACTGAGGAGCCTGGCAACCTAGGCAGCCAACTCTTCCTGGGGTCACAAAGAGTCAGACATGAGTGAGCGACTAAGCACGCGTGCATATACAGTGTCAAATGGAAATTTTAACCAAATCCTCATACTGAGAGGGGAAAAATCTAGAATAGGACCCTTCATCCTAGCTTCTGGAAGCTGACATTTTATATTTCTTTGATCTAAGATTAAGTTTCAGTTCTGAGAAAAGGTTACTATATATGTGTCACTAAAATCAGTTGTGTACAAATATGCTCTTAATTCATGACATACAATCTACCTGCAAGAATTCATTTCTTCTACAGTATCAAAAGTAAAGATTTTAGTGTTACAGACTGATTTACTACTGTTTGCTGAAAAAATCAAGAATTAAAAATACATTGGTTTTTAAACCACAAGTTGTGAGTGACAGGGATGTGTCAGTGTAGGCTAATCGATTGTAACAAATGTATCGCTATGGTGCATAATATCCATTGTAGGGGAGGTTGTGGGTGTGTGGGAACAGGGAGTATATGGGAACTCTCTACTTTTCATTCAGTTTTGTTGTGACCCTAAAATGTCTCTAAAAATAGTTTATTTAAAAAAAATTCATTGGTCTTGTTAGAATAGGAGTGATAGGTGGTAAATGAAGAGGGTATGGTGATTATCAGAAAATTATTCTAAAGGTCTAAATACCAGGCCATTTATCGGGATAGTTGTAGGAAGTAATGGAAAGAACATAAATCCTTAGGCACACTGTGACCGTATTATTGTAGTGGTTATAAGGTCCCAGGTGAGTACCTAATTTTTTTTTTTCACGTAAAAGCAAATCACTCATTAACTCTCATGTGTTAAAGTGGTCTGAAGTCTTTAATGGTTAATGCTGACATTAACCAGTCAACACTGACATACTGTATTCACTGAACCCTATTAACGTATCCAGTGATGACCAAATTTTAGCAATGATGGATTTTCCTTGTTGGGAAGATAAAAGCAACCTTAACTTGGGAACATGTTAATGGAATTAACGCCTGGTTTCTGGGAACAGATTTCACGACCACTAAAAGGGACGAGTACGGCCCTGGTGTTCAAGGAAAAGAGCCTCCTCCTGCTCACGTGGACGCTGCCGCGGGCGCAGTGCCGCCATCCCCGCCGGCAGCGGCCCTCGGAGCCACCTGCGCGGCCGCGTTTCCCTCGGCGGCTTCCGTCACCTCTGCCGGCGCCACTTCCGCTTCCTCAGTCCACCTCCCCGTGTCTGCTCCGCATGGCGCTGGGCTGATGGCTGCTGCTTCTGCGCAGGAGGAGACGGTCAGTACAGTGAATGCAGGTGCCTCTGCTGGGAAGAGCGCTCCAAACTTGTTTGTGTAATGGGTATTTTGCACTCTGAACATATTTTCCCATGGAGAAAAAAGGTCTACATGGTCTTTAGGCCAATCCACAGAAAATATTTAATATACAAATTAACTAAAACATTAATTTATAGTGAAAATAATCCCTGACAATTCTGTTACAGTAGTGATAATTAAACAAAAATGAAGAACGTTTTAATTTTAAAGGAAAGAATGTTTCAAGGGTTTAGGAGGCTAGTGACTCTTCTGTATATTTTCTGTTCAACTGTCTGTGTCAGTCACTCAGTTGTGTTCAACTCTTTGCGATTCCCATGGACTGTAGTCCGCCAGACTCCTATGTCCATGGGATTCTCCAGGCAAGAATAGTGGAGTGGGTAGCCATGCCCTCCTCCAGGGAATGTTCCGGACCCAGGGATCAAACCTGGGTCTCCCACATTGCAGGCAGATTCTTTACTGCCTGAGCCACCAGGGGGGCCTTCCCTCTTCATGGATGCAGATACTAATGCTACTCTGTAGTGACTCCACCTTAATTTGATTAGGTTTTCAGTTTTCATTTATAATTGGAATGAAGATAGCAATTGTTTTTCCTAAAGTCACTAGCTGCTAATAGAGGGGTCCATAGATGGGGAAGAGTACTGAAGGAGGATGGAGTATTTGTGGGAAAATTTACCTGAAGTTCAATTAATCAAACTATTTATCTGCATATCGTGGGTCTGACTTTCTGGGCTCCTGTTGTTAAACCTGTGTTCTTCAGTGTCTCTCAAAGGGCATAAGGATACCAGCCAAGTTTATCAGACTCAACTCTGCAGGGCTTTTTAAAAAAAAACCCTGCTCTGGCTCGGATCTGGCACAAAGGCTCTATAAAGCTTCTATAAAGGCTCTATAAAGGTTCTATAAAGGTACTGGGATGATTCTGATTTGCTTGCCTCCCTCTCCTCCCTGGTCCTAACCACTTACATGAAAGGAAGAAAGATGGCCAAGTAGATTTTAGGTTTTAAAAGAGTTGGATTGGAGGTGCCATAGTGCTAGGCAGCTCTCTGTAGCTAAGGGAACATGTTGAGTCAACTGGACAATTAGTCATCTGAAGTATTCCTGCTGACTTGAATTTCTGCCTTTTGGAAGCTACTAACTTTAGGCGGAAATTTTTAAAATCTATTTTTGCAAATCTCAACATATTTTTGCTCCTCATTCAAAGAGGCTTAAAAAAAATATGACTTAAGAGAACTTTGAATGTGTCGGGGAGTTTTTATTTAGAAAGACACTAAAATTCTACTGGTATGGGTTCAGCTGTGTTTATTTTTCATGATTACACATTTTGAAGTGAGATCCTATACTAATGATCTCATTTAAATAAACATGGTGGTTTGTCATTCATATGCATATCCAGATAACACACAAAGCTAGATTTTTCAAAATTCCCTTCTAACATATGACTACAGGTACATTTGTACATCTGGGTTTGTATCTGAATCTGAATGTGTGTAGGAAGAACCCAGTGAATGAGTCTATTTACCACCCTTTTTTGTTACTTTTTGAAACAATTTGGTTACCTGAGGTAATTTTTAAGTCTTTGAATCCTAAAAAAACACAATATTAGGTAGACCTTTTTCTTCCCCCATCCCTCCAACTACTTTCTGCTCCTTCAGAACAGTCACGCATTCCATTTCATTGATGTAAGTACAGCTTTTAGAGAGAAAGGAGAATGACAAACTAATCTGTAAGTATCATCCTAGTTTTCTTCCTTTTCTGTTTAATTAAATACTCAGTTCAGTTCAGTCTCTTAATCTATCTGACTCTTTGCAACCCAATGAACTGCACCATGCCAGGCCTCCCTGTCCGTCACCAACTCCCAGAGCTTACTCAAACTCATGTCCATCGAGTCGGTGATGCCATCCAACCATCTCATCCTCTAAATTAAATACTCAGATTTACCTCAAATATGTTTTCTTGCTTTTGGAAAGAACCGTAATGACAAAAGCAGGAACAAATACATTACTTGGATTACTTACCGTGCGTGAAACCATTGTTGCTGGACACAGGAAAAGAAGAGAGATTTGTGATCCAGGACTTGGCTGTCTTTCTCTTCATTTGAATCACAGAAACTTCCTTTCCTTCCAAAACTTTTTCCAGTCTTCCTCAGTATTTCCAGGAGCTAAAAGGGAGGTGTGTGTAGAAAGTAAACTGCAGAGTATCAGGAGACAAATAACTGAAGAAGGGAGGAATACCATTCTAGTGAAAGAATGTCTTCATCTGTGAAATTATTTCGTTTCTGCAGACATCATCAGTGTGTTAATATATCAGAATTTCATGAAGAAAATAATTTTCAAAAAATATATGTGCTCACTTTGACAGCACGTATACTGAATATGTGCTGTTTAGCAAATGTACTATTGTAGTTCACGAAGTTGAACAATAGATGGCACTTTACTTTTTATAACTCCAGTTGAAATAATTGGAAGAGTTTTAATTGGATTTTCAGCTGTTTAGTAAGGTTTCTCTTCACTCTTATCTAAATGGAAAGTGAAAGGCTAGCCTTAGTCTGCTGGGGCTGCCCTCCCTGTTTCATAAATGAGGAAATTGAGGGCTAGGGAGAACAACTTGCCAGTGGACACAGTTACTAATGCAGTTTGAATTCAGAGTTTGAAAGTCTGGCTTCAGAGACCTGTACTCTTGAGCAATAATCTGCATTGTTTCCATGTCAGATACTAAAATACAAATATTAGAGTTTTCTAAATATGCCATTTCCCTTCTTTCTTACTCCTTTTGATTTTTGCCCAGCTGATGGGATTAGTTGATCATGAAAAAAGAATGAGTACATGTATGTGTTACTCCTGGTGTAAATGTAACCTTTCTGGAGTATTGTCCAACTGTAAGCAACAAAAGCTGTAAAATCTGGCATTACCTTTTGATATGATCATCGCATTTTTTGCAATACACTGCAAATAACTCTCAAAGGAAAAGGAAGACCCAGTGGTTAGGATTCCATGCTTTCACTGCTGAGGGACTGGGTTCCATCCTTGGTCGGGTAACTAAGATCCCACAAGCCACAGAGTACCACCCCCACCCCCCGCCAAAAAAACACACCCTATTCATGAAGAAAAATTGTATTAACAGTGCCATAAGGAAAGGGGGAAGACACAAAAGCATATGTGTAATGGTAGTTTATCCATAAGGGTCAGTTCATTAAACAGATTAGCGGTTCTGAAGAATAGGGATTGTCTGGGAAGGGAGATGAGTTTGACTCTAAAGAAAGGACAGTGTGAGGGAGAGCCTTGTGATGATGGAACAGTTGTGTATCTTGATCGCAGTGATAGTTACAGAAGTCCACATGTGATAAAGTGACATAGAACTATATCCAGACATCCATGCCAGTATCAATTCCTCGTTTTGCTACTGTAACTATACAGTAATTATCTAAGGTGTAATCATTGCAGGAAACTAGATGAAGAACACATAGGACCTCTGTGCTGTCTTTGCCACTTCCCATGAATCTATAATTATTTCAAAATAAAGTTTTAGAAGTTCCTAAAATCCTATAAAAGAGTCGGTATACCACGGTTAAAGGGGTATTTGGAATGGTTGGTTTTGTTTTGCTTTTTGTCTTATTGTTTAAAAAAATTTTCCCCATGTTAGAGTTGGTTGAATATACAATTATTTTAAGTGCCTGTGTATTTTTAAGTTACAGAAGCGAAAGTACCATAGATTTTGCCATAGATTTTCTGCCAACCAGGTATTTCTTTTATAGTATGGGCCCAGGGCTGTGACATCAGCGCAACAGAAAGCTGGGAGAACAATCACGGCCCGGATCACAGGGAGATGTGATTTTGCTTCAAAAAACAGAATCAGTAGCAGTTTGGCTATAATGGGAGTTTCTCCTCCCATGAGCTCCGTTGTTGTGGAAAAACATCGTCCGGTCACAGTGGTGAGTCTGCTTTTGATAACTTTTTGTCACAAAACCTTTTTCCTGAGAGTTGATAGACTAATAAGCACTTAAATGGCATGTTGAGGAGAAGATCAAAATCCACGGTGCCTGGTACTTGTTCTGCCTTTACTATTACAGTCTTTATATACTTACAGTTACATCTGCTTTAGTATACACCTTTCCTATTTTAAGAGATTAATTTCAGAAACGTTGTTTCTTCTCAGTTGTATGCTGTGTGTCTGTGAGTCTCTCAGTCCTGTCTGACTCTTTGCAGTTCCATGGACTGTAGCCCTCCAGATTCCTCTGTCCATGCGATTTTCCGGGCAAGGAGACTGGAGTGGGTTGCCATTCCTTCTCCAGGTTATCTTTTGAACCCAGGTCTCCTGCGTTGCGGGCAGATGGTTTACCATCTGAGCCAGTAGGGAGTGAGGGTGGGGGCTCAGCCGGGATAGTATAAAAATTATCAAATACAAAAAGTAATCTGATGTGTTGATGGCCAAAAGGGTAAATATATAAATGATTTCTCAATAATTTTTTAAAAAAGACAAAAACTGTTTACTCATTAACTGCTATCCATATAGCATATTTTTTACCCTAAGAAAAACTTAACTACTTTTATGGTGTTTGATTTTTGCTCCTTTTTTTTTTTTTGGAAGTCTTCTTCCTACTTTTTCAAATACAATTGTCAACATATTTCTAACTTGGGGAAAAAAATCAGGTTGCAGTAAATTCATGTGATGTAAAGAAAAGTACATGGAATTTAAGTAAAAATAAACAAGAAGACCTGAGTTAATGCCTTAGTTTTGCTACTTACTGCCTTTGTGATCATATACAAATCAAAAAATATTTGAGCCTCCATTTTTTTCATGTGTAAAACAGTGGCAATAAGAGCACTTAGCTCCTAGAGTTAACTGTCAGGATTCAGGATTAAATGAGGTAATGTGAAAATTAAATGAGCTGTATAAAGGCACTTTGTAAACCGTAAAGCCATAAGCAAATTTAACTTAATAAAAATTACTAGAGAAGGACACATGGGAGATCTTCTGTTATTTCTTACAATCATACATGTGTCAACGATTATCTCAAAAAGTTTAATTTCTAAAAGTTATGAGAACACATCCCTAGAGAGAAACAAGGGTTGATTTTATTATAAAAGAGAATGCCCTCTATATAAATTTTCAGTCTTAACATTCCTGTCTACTTAATATGTAAAAAAAGATGTAAGGAATGATTGTAAATCCTTTTCTTTGTGAGTACTAGATTGTTGCTAGATGATTAAGTCAAAAGAAGCTGGATTGATTGTTTAAATTTAGCCTCAGGTATAGTGCAATAGTGAAGCTACAGACTGAGATGGAAGTACCGAGTCCAGACTGAACACATGGAGGGTGGAGAATCATCTCAGCCTCTGTAGGTCGGACAGACTTTGAAAGGCCTTAGGTGACTTCTCTACATATTTTTGAAAATGTGAGCTTAGTTATCAAAGATGAGAGGAAATGAACTCATTTCTGTTTTTATCAGCACAGTACTCTTGCCTGGAGAATCCCATGGACGGAGGAGCCTGGTAGGCTGCAGTCCATGGGGTCGCTAAGAGTCGGACACGACTGAGCAGCTTCACTTTCACTGTTCACTTTCATGCATTGGAGAAGGAAATGGCAACCCACTCCAGTGTTCTTGCCTGCAGAATCCCAGGGACAGGGGAGCCTGGTGGACTGCCGTCTATGGGGTCGCACAGTCAGACACGACTGAAGCGACTTAGCAGCAGCAGCTGCAAGATGTTTATAAAGAAATGTCCATTTGTAAGATAAGATGTAAAGAGAGCACATGTGTTTATTTTTAATTCTGACAAACTGGCTTTGTACTGATTGGAGTGATACTTTACAGAAAAAGAACCAAGAAACTAAAGACTTAAAACCCCTGTTTGATATTAGCTGCCTTTTGTTTATTTAGTATGTCCAATGACTCTTCAGTAATTGGCCATGAATTAAATAGCCATAAACTGCTTCCGTTATTACCTGCTTTGGATTGTGTAACAAGCACAGTGGCTGTCCTCCGTACTATTTTTCATCTTATTCTGGGATCCCAGGAACTAGGACTGTCAGAAACAGTTACTTACTAATAAACCATTCTCCAGACTTGGGACACTGGCGCTCCACCTGCTGGGTGATTGCTTGCCCCCGAGGCTGCTTGGTTCCATGCTGTGTTTTGTAGACAGGATGCCAGGCGCCACGGTCTGCTTCTGCAGTTGTCTTGCCCGTCATCCCTTAGGAGGAATGGCTCTTTGGTTATGGTCAGATCTGGTGGTTAGCAACTAGAGTTTCATACCATTTGCAAGAATCTCCCATTTGTAGTGGTTATCCAGTTATTTATGTACAAAGAAACATTTATATAAAAGACTTTAAGAAAGGAGGTTATTTTTTATTTCTTTAAAGAGGAAATCTAATTAAATGGAATCTGACATGAGGATATTTGTTTCAAGAGGTTTTGTCCATTTCCTAAGCAAAAGCTGTATCATAGAGCTTTTGAAATGCACAGTGAATATTTTGATATGATATGTATAATTTTACGTCAAGTATTTTAAAGATGACTTTTCTAAAAGGAAGACCCTAATAAGAATCTACATGTACTAATGTTTGTTGGGTTAAACTGTAGATGATGAAATAATATTGAAATAATATGTAGTAATATAATTTTATCGACTTGTTTAAAGTATATTTTTGCTTTTTCAGCAAACCATTCCTCAAGCTGCTGCAGCAAAATACCCGCGGACCATTCACCCTGAAGGTGGTACCTCGGCTTCCAGGTCTCTTGGAACCAGAACAGCACACACCCAGTCTCTCACAAGCATTCCGTCCATAAAAGTGGTTGACTAAAATGAATATGTTCACATAGAGGTCTTCTAATTCTTCTGGCTTTACCAAGAATTAGAAGTCTTTAATTTTTAAAATTTCATATTCTTAGAACATTATGGATATATCATGTTCATTTTTTCAAAGTTACAAGAGACTTTTTCAAGCTGTACCATCCTTTGTAACTATATGTAGAATTATTTTAATGTTATTTTTTATTTAAGCAATTAAGTAAAACTTTTTTAAATTAAAAAAGAAACTGGACTTAATTTTTTTTAATAGGTTCAACGTGTCACTGATTATATCAAAGTATATAAATCCTGTTTTTGTAAAAGTCTAAGTCATTTCCAGTGTTACCAAGTAAACTTTGAAAGAGAACTCAATTTAAAAAAATTATTTATAGTAATAGAGACTAAGGTATTATTTGAAAATTTAAAAGATAAAAGCCAAGAGTAATAACACCACAGAGTTTTTTTGTGACTTTAGTATATTAGTCCTCATTTTTCTAGGATTCTAACAATTAAAAATAGGGGGAACTAGCAATACCTATGAATAAAATTTTTAATGTTGAAAGAGGAAAAACATTTTACTAGCACAAAAACAGTCACAGAAACATCAGAAAGAAGTTTCCTTGTAGAATGATCCTATTTCTAATGTTCTTTCCCACCTTGTTGAAACTCTACCTCTGAACCCTTTTTTGCTCTGAACATGCAAACATTTTCCTGTGATGGCATAGCCCTGGACAATTCAGCAGACCTTCCAGGCCTGGCAGAGACTTGTCCATGGCTGGACGAAAGGAAGAAACCATCTGGACAAACAGATTTAGAACAGAGACCAGGCTTCTGACGGTTTTATTGCTGGCTGACTGGGTTATCTTGAGCCAGACACTTAATGGCAGGATCCTCATCTGTGAAATAATAAGATCTACCTACCCCACCTCTTTCCCAAAGTACTTAGGCTTACATAAAAATGAGCGGATTCTGAAGAACTTGTGTAGAGCCTAGGTTTCTGTATCTTTCCTACAAGTCTGTGATTTCAGCCTCTTTCCGTCCGAACATGACCTAGCCCTGTACTCTAATTTACCACTGGAAATACAGTTTTTCTTGCTGCCTCATGTCATAATAGGACTAGAGAACAAATGTGAGGTCAGTAAACATCCCATGTTCTAAAGGGCACACCAAGGCTTTTTTGAACTATAAAAGCATCTGGCTGTGTCTTAAAGAGTATTCACCAGGGAGACCCAAAAGAGTATTAGATCCTTCTTATGCAATAGTATATGATCCTCCTCATACTTACTGTGGGTTCTGGCCAACTACAACCAGCTTCTGCTGTGGCAAGCGGCTCTTGGTTTTCAATAAGCGCAAACCCACAACACCTCATCTGCTGCTGCCTGCACCACAGGCCTATTCCTCCCAGGCCTCCCCTGCCCACCCAGAGAGTCGAGACTCCTGAAGTCTCCGCTCACCCGCAGCATGGAATCAGCACCTCATTGGGGTAAACACCCGTTCTTAACTTTCCAAACCCTGTATAAACTGTCCATCCCTGAGGTCAGTCAGTAAGTTGTACTTGACACCAGGTGTTGGCCAGTTAGATAAATCACGCTGGTCTCAGCTCTCCCTCCCTCCTTCCCCATCTCACTTCCTTTTTCCTTCACTCCTGCTTCCTTGGATTTGCACTTCTGAGAAAAGCAGCGACTCATTACTTTGGTCTTGGGCTCTGCTTTTTAAGGAACTTACATGACAGCTAGGGATGGTCTTCAGTATCAGCCACAACCACATAGACTAATGTCAATATTATGAATATTGTAATTAAGAATATTGTAAGCATCTTTTAAAGCTTTAAACTCTAGAAATTGTATATTGTCTGCAGCACCAAGTAATTAGTATTAGCCCAATTCAACTTAAATTCAACAATTAAAACACTTAAACAGTAAAAATATGTATTCATCTTTGTTTATTACTGCATTAAGAGGTTACCCAGATTTTGAAGCATGGTCTGTGGAAACCACGGTCTCAGGTGGCAACAATGCTTTAAACTTTTTAGCATCATGTGAACATATTACCTGTTTAAAACCTATTTTAAAATTTAAATGTACCATATACAATCAGCATGAGATGAAATGTAGAACTATAAATTCATGATATAATAACTGGACTGAAATTGCTCACAATTTTATTTCTGGCCTTACAGACTTAGAGTCAGAATTTGATAATGGAGAGCCTTAAGTTATAATGAATAGGTACACATAAGCTGATAGAAATTGATACTTGATTTCATATTTCAGAACTTTCTCAGATTATAAAAATAATGCATGGTCAATATGAAAAAAAATGGAAAGTACCAAATCACCTGTAACTACATCACCAAGAGATTAAAAAACATTGGTGCATATACCTCTGCTTTTAAGTAAAATGTTATATTACATATAGGTGTTATTTAAAGGCAACAGCTACCAAATTTCCAAAGCAAGTTTCTCTTGTGGACTAGAAATAATAGTTCATTTCAGTACTATAAATACGAGGTTAGGCATTTCACAGGCTTTCTCCATCATCACATAACTTTACAGAAGAGATAGGCCTTTCCCCCAACCTATGGAGAAGGAAATTAAAGATCTGATAACTTGAATATTAGTCCAAAGGCTCACAGCTAATAAATTGCAAAACCATGTCTGTCTGTTCTAAAACCCTTGGTTTTCTTCATATACCATAATGTTCCCACTATCATAATTTTTAAAACATGATATACAAAATCTTAGATTATTCTATCACTAGATAAGCTATCAGGTGTTGCATCAAATGACAGAAATGGGAAAATCATATACAACTTTCTTTAAGCAAAACCAAAATTTTTTTGACTTCAGTGGTTGGAAAGTATAATACCATTTCTTCATCTGTTAGAGAATCCTGTCACTGCCATCTTCATATTTGAAAGGAAAATCAATACTACTGCTGGAAGAACTTGATGACATTTAAAGAACTGAATTTAAGAGGACTGCACACTGAATGGAAAATCATTTTAGTTTAATTTCTTTAGGCATTTTGCACATTTCTTGGGCCTTGAGTCAGCTTCACTTTTAAATTGACGAATCTTTCCTGGAAAAAAATCAGATAACATGATTAATAGCTGACCTTTATTAAGCACTTGCTACAAGTCAGGCACTATCACTCAATCCCACAATGGCCCTTTGACACAGACGCTTTTCTAGTTAACAGCTGAGAACACTGGTGAAGTGAGTTCTCTAGAGAACTTGCTCAAAATCATACAGCCCATTATCTGTTGGAGTTGAGCTATAAGCTCACAGTCTCACCTGGAGTGCATGCCCTCCCTCACCCACTGCAGTGGGCTGCCTCTGAGAGTTCTTGCGGACACTTTCATAGAAACAAAATCCAAAGCGCAGGGAACAACCCAGAGCTAGGAGGATAAGACCATGGAAGGTAGACATCACCCATGCACTATTCCTTTGTACCTACCACTGCTTGAAACAACACTGGATTCGCAATCTGCTGTGCTTTCATGTTCTCAGTTTCAGGTAAAACTGCACCAGCGAAAATAATGGCTGGTGTCCCTGTATTTTGCTTGAATGGTTATTACATGAATGATAAGTAACACCCCTAATATGCTGATAAGGTTTCAAACCATCTTCCCTGACAGTACGGTCCCTGGTAGAGTGCTTTTTAGCAGTGATCCCAGCTGGCAAAATAATAGCCCATCAGCTCTCTTCTCTCAACGCAGAGAGAACTTCTTCAAACACACGAACCTGCAGTTCCCAAGAGGAAGAGGCATTCTGTGCAAGACCATTCTCAGCTGTGGGGCACTGTCCCGTCACCTTATGAGACGGCGCAGCTCTCTCGCCCACCTCCCATCCCACACCCACCATGCCCCCCCACACAGAAGTTCCCCTCCACTTCCCAAATGCCCAGCTGGGGAATGACCCTGAACCGCCAGGCCGACAATGGGACCAGAATGACTAAGTCACCAAAGGGGAAGCTGCGTGTTCGGACGCCCTGCTGGGACTGCCGCGGCTCAGGGGAGCACTTCTGCCAACTGTCCTTGACTGTTTTAAGCGAGCAGCAGTTTCCACCTGTTTGTTGAAAAGTCTAACTCACCGGCTGGTTCTGGAAAGTCCGTGCGCACTGAAAGCTCCTCATATAGGTAGGTGCTTGACCGGCGTGGCCTGGGTCGCCAGGGCCCCGTGCAGCCAAGTGAGCAGAGCCCTGTGGCCGTGTTCGAAGAAGCTCTCCTTTCGTGAGCCAAGCACAAAGGGCAGATGCTGACGCCTGCTTCCGGGGAACTCAGTTCTGACTCGATTTCCACATAGCTGTGGTTGCAGGTTCATTCCCCCTCTGGCAGCTGTGAGACAGGAAACCCAGTGCATGAAAGCCCTTCCTTCACTGGTTCTTCTAGGGGGCACCAGAGTTTGGAGTTCTTGTCATGCACCTACCGTGCTTAACACGGATCAAAGCTGAGGAGGAGAGGGGAGGGAAAATCTTAAAGCGATGTGGAGCTTTTTCCTCAACGTTCAGGTGGCACTGAGATAGGCCAGTGCTTCTGGTTCAGCCAGTCTGGAGTGAGGATCTGCAGGTCAGTAAGTTCCCAGGTCCTGCCGCTGCTGCCCGTTGACCGCACCCTGAGCAGCCGGCATGCACTCACCTGCCAGTCCAGCTTCCAGAAAGCTCCTCAGGTGGAAGCCTGCAGCTCCTGGCCAGGCAGGACTCTCCACCGGGCACATCTCAGTAGACATTCTACCCCTAAGAGGTGTTGGAGGAAGTGCTGGGTGTGGAGATGAGAAGCCATGGGCACTTCTGCCTACAGGTCACAGTTACAAACCCCTGCCAGATGCTGAGGAATGGGGGGCCCAAGCTCTGGGGAGGAAGTCTGCCGCGTTGACTGTTAGACGGACAGGCATTTCAGGGGGAGCAAACTATTCCCATGAAGAAGGTACCCCTGGGTGAATCCGGCGCCCCTCATTCTCCTGCAGCCGCCAGACTGATTTCTGTTAAATACCATCATCAACATGTCATTCCTTTGCTCAAAAGCCCACCAATTCCTGGGCTTCCCTAGTGGCTCAGTAAAGAATCCACCTGCAATGCAGGAGGTCGAGGTTCAATTTCTGGGTCAGGAAGGTCTCCTGGAGAAGGAAATGGCAACCCATTCCAGTATTCCTGCCTGGGAAATCCCACGGACAGAGGAGCCTTGCTGGCTACAGTCCGTGGGGTCACAAGAGTCAGACACGACTAAATGACTAAGCCACCGCCTTCACCACCAATTCCTTCACGCCAGCTACAGCATAACTGGATTGTGACTGTTACTATTGATACTATCATGCCAACCCGAGTATCAGCTGCATCCAACATGCACCACAACTTACAGAGCTGACGTATGGATCCCCTCACAGCACTAAACACATTCTAGGCACCCTGTAATGTGTGAATGCAATACATCAAAACCCTTATCCTGACAGCAAGTACTACAAAGGCATAATGTATTTCCAAATCAATTTTTTAGGTCAAGAGAAATTTCCAGAAGGCAACTCCATTTTTCTGAAGCCTGCAGAACACTATATGCCTAATTAGCAACAAGGAGAAAATCTTAGCAATACAAAATAAATCTTTTTAGAAACTGTAGTCAATATTCAACATTTTCAATGCATTATCTTTCTTTTTTTCCACATGAAAATGTATCCTTAGAATTAGAAATAAGAGTGCCATAATGTACTTGTGTGTGGTGTAAGTGAACTGACTGCCTCTTGCCCACATCGTCTGGGCCATGCTGACCTGATCACTGCTCTTCACCGGCTCAAGGAGGCACTCCTCTGGGCATGTGTAAAGTTCCGCGAACGGGCCAGCCTCTGCCGCTCATTGGCCTTCAGCTGACAGTAAGCTGGGTGCCGGAGCAGACGGCGAATGTGCCTGGTCTCCAGGCTGTGATCCTGCCTGAACGTCAGAGTAGAGCGGGTTGATGTGTCCCTTGACGTTCTCACTCTGCTCCTAGACTGAAAGGAACCTTATCGGATGATTTCAGAGGTTTTCTGCTGATTGCCTCATTTCAGAGTATATATGAATTTATTTTTATCAGGTGGAATCCGTAAGGTGGTAACCAAGACTACGCTTTCAACATTAACTATAACTGGATTAATTTTTTTTGTCATCCAAAATAGAGACAAACGTCTGAAACAACAAGCTGGAGCCTGTCTGACTCCGGAAGCGTGAGGCCTTTTCCGCGCTGTGTCCCACACCTCTGCCCCAGCCTGCTCACTGCCTCCAAGGAAACAGACGGGGTGCCTTGGCTGTGGGCATGTCACCACAACAAACGCATCTCTAAGGGCCTTACTTCCAACCAATATCACTTTTTCTTCTTTGGGGTGTTTAATTTTCTCCTGTCAACATTTCCGTGGGGCCCAGATTGGATATATTCTTTAGGAGACCCCATAATCGATGCGTCTGTCCCTCCTGCTCTCTGATGGCTGTGAGGAGAGTGGACGGGCACCCCGACTCTCAGGGCTGCAGAAGACAGGGCTCCTCCTTGGTGTGTGCAATACAACTGCACTCCAGGTGCTATGGTCACGTCTGTAATACAACTGAACTCTAGGTACTACAATCACTGTGTGCGTGCAATACAACTGCACTCTAGGTAATACAATCACGTTGTCTGTAATACAACTGCATTCTATGTAATACAAATACGTTGTGTTATACAACTGCACTGCATGTAATACAATCACGTGTGTAATACAGCTGCACTCTAGGTGATACAATCACGTTGTGGGCAATACTACGTGTATTACAGCATTGCAGCCAGGCTCAGTCCAACAGCACCGTGACTGGATTGATGCTTGTTTTCTGACTTGTCAAAGTTCCCTTTGTCCCTTTTAAGAATACACACACACACACACAGAAGAAGATCCACCAGAGTCCTAGAGAATCCAGCCAAAACAGCTGGAGGACATCACCAAGTAAAGCAGAGGTCATGGCTCCCTATGACTGCACCTGTCACGCACGTGCCATCAGGGCTCCAGACAAGCCTCCCCCGGAGGGAGGGAATAAGGGACACCAGGACTCACAGCCCACCAAGAGGTCTCCTTCCCCCTTTTACGTATAGTGACTTCTATTTTTGTCTTTCTTTTTAATAAAAGTGAATCTTAGTGAAAGATACTCTGAACAGCAGTCTGGAAGTCAATGCTGGGGCAGGAAGTGGACTAAAAGGGTATGGGAACCTGGTTTTCGAGACCTACGAGAAGAAAGTGGGGGGGGGGGGGGCTTGTGCCCCAGCCTCCAGCATGGGCCAGCCTGCACCCTCACAGCATCAGTACCCTCCTCCGGAAGGTCCACAAAAACTCCCAGGAAACTTGGCAGAGGGGCACGGCAAGACCTTTCTCTAGCATCTGGACTTTGTGAATAGAAGCTGGGATAGGAATGGTAGGAATGACTGGCTCATAATTGTTTAAGGTTTTAGAACGCAGGGTCTTTTGCACCCCAGCCTTTCTCTACCGAGAAGAGGTAAGGGTGGGGGTGGCGGACTCCAACAAACAGGAGGAGTGCTGGCTGTCCTGTTTCTTTTCTCCTCATCCCATCTCCTGAAAATGTGAAATCGAAGAAGATGAAAACCCCAAACACCACCAATTAAAGGGAAGGCTACAAAATGCCTCTGCTCTCAACTCTGCACTATAGCACTTTCATTTCTCTGGAAGCATGCCTGTGTGTGCATTCCAGGATTGGGCCGGGCCTTCCTTCAGGCTGCCACAGAAAGGGCCAGGGATTTGGAAAGCCCAGGTCTTTTTCAACAGGCAGTGGAAGCATTAATAGCTCGTCCGTAAAGCACTGACCTATTTGCAGGAATAACATAAGCCAAAACTGGTGGAAATTAAAATAGCACAGGCCAGATGTTAGGAAGCTCCCATTTGAACCATTGAATTTAATGATGGATGATTAGGTGGTTAGGTAGTTGAGTAAATGGATATGAGAGAGAGAGGGGTAATTTCAACAGTTTCTCTAATCTTCTCATTAGGAACCATTTTATATTAGACCAGGATATAAGCTTCTTTAATAACAGAGTTTTAAATAATAAAATAGCAATAAATAAATTTGGTTAAAAAATGTTAAGGATACATATTAAAAAAAAAAACACAAGACCTCCTCCTACTCCAGACTTCAGGATCCCAGTTTTCACCAGGGGTTAACAACTCTTAGCATTTTCTGTGGGTCTACATCACCAGCTATAGACGTGCATTATTTATGATTTTCAAAGTTCATCTAACTCTTCCATCTTAAAGTTTGGCAAGGAAAGAGGCCTTATTCGTCTGGTAGAAAAATGATTTATTCTCATCTAGGAAAAAGAATCTAAAAATGCTAACAGGAATTAAAAATAGAACCAGTGAATATTCCTATTTTTAAAGAAAATGTGAAAACAACCATTTAAGAAACAAGCAAAAAGATGGAACCTGGGAAAGTCATCCTCAATAAAACATGGTGATGATCTAAGAAAGTGAGAGTGAGGCTAGACCAAGAGGAAGAGGAAAAAGAAGATGGAATAGAAATCAGAGGGAAAAGGAGAGCGATTAAACAGAATTCTAATTGTCAAGCGTTGTCAACTTTGTCAAGTTTGTTGTGTCTTAGAGGCAAATAAGAAAAGTCTGGGGAGGACAGAGTGGACTCTGAAATAATCCCCATGTACCAGGATTATTGAGCCAATTAAACAGTACTGTGAGCAAAGAGGCAAATCAGTGCATTTTGCCCTAAAAGGCCTTAAGGGGACACTTCTCAGCATTGGCAAATTAGACATCCTTCCGGGCATGAGGTTCCCTCAGGGGAAGAGGGACTAGGACCTAAATTCTGGCTCCAGCCTGTTGGACCAGGGATTCAGTCTAGGACAGGAGAGGGTGGTTGTCTAGTAACGAAATCCCTGCCCAAAGGAATTGAATCTTGGTGGGGTGGGGGGGGTGGGAATTCTATCGAGATGCTGCATGAGTAGCAGCTATCAGAGGGAATACTGATGCAAGAAGGCAGAGGAATGTCCTGGTGACCAGTTTTTGTATTCTTGAGATGAATAAGGTTTGCATGACCATTGCAGAATACTTGAGTACTGAACAGCCAGCACAGTGGCATGTCGCAAACTGCAAAACTCTAAATAGGAGTAATATCTAATAAAAATATAAAGCAAAAGATTTTATTTTAACATCTTTGAATTTGGGATTCCTAAGGTATCTGAATAATCACTGGCTGCTATTTCAGCTCTTCTATCCCCACCTAGCAAAAGCTTCACCATTTCTGTGCAGCACACAAAAATGTCAAACGTTTGAGATGTGGATAGGACTGACCTTTACTAATGGTCATACTCATTTTCATTATTGGTTTCTTACTAGAATACATATATCCTCAGTAGTATAGTTCATCAGTGCTAGAGTAAATACTTGTGTGAAAGTGTTTTAATTGTTTCTAAAAAGTAACTTACACAAACCTACCTGGTTTGCCATCTTTGGGTATTTATATTTTGTGGGCTTGTAGTTAAAAACAGGAAGAAAAATTGTGTCCAAATAACGTAGTACTTAAACTTTATATCATAAAGCCACATTGAGAATTGCTGTTGATTTAATGCTTTCTGAAATTTAAATAATGCAGCCAAATAAAAGACAAAGATACAAAAACTAAATACGAACTTCCCTACCAGGACTGATGGCCCAGATGGTAAAGAGTCCACTTGCAATGGAGGAGACTTGGGTTCGATCCCTGGGTCAGGAAGACCCTCTGGAGAAGGGAATGGCAACCCACACCAATATTCTTGCCTGGAGAATCCCAAGGACAGAGGAACCTGGCAGGCCACAGTCCATGGGGTCACAAAGAGTAAGACATGACTAACCCATCCGAATGACACCTGACCACTTAGTAGAATGGGAGTCTGGGAACTTCCAGGGGGAACCATATCTAGCCAGAGACTGTGACGGCAGGCACAGCCAGCAGCGTAGACGGGCCTGCTTGGCCCCACTGAGCCTACTCTTCTGCTCCCACCACTGCGGCTAACACAGGATGGAGAGGAGGAGACGCAGCTGGTCACGCCACGGACGGAACAGCACAGGACGAGAGGCGTGAAACCACACTCACAGGGCCCTGGCCACTGGGGAGAGAAAAAGAATCACACAGACCGCCCCTCCCGCCCCGTCAGAAGAGGGGGTTGGAGAAGAGGCCTCTGCTGAGCTGAACTGAGCCTTCCTTACCTCTCTCTAGGCATAGTGCCTCTCAGCTTTGGTAAGCACGTCCATGCGGAGACTGCGGCTGCTCCTTGCGGCCACAGCCAGGGCAGTCTTCCCTTGCTAAAAGCCAGAAATCAAAGTGTCAGACAATGTGGAGTACTGGTGAGGAGCTCTAGCTTTGGAATAAGGGGCCCTGGATTCAAATCCTGACTCTACTGGGGAAATTACAAGACGCTTGCTCCTTGGAAAAAAGCTATGACCAACCTAGACAGCATATTAAAAAGCAGAGATATTAGTTTGCCAACAAAAGTCCATCTAGTCAAAGCTATGGTTTTTCCACTAGTCATGTACAGACGTGAGAGTTGGACTATAAAGCAAGCTGAGCACCGAAGAATTGATGCTTTTGAACTTTGGTGTTGGAGGAGACTCTTGAGAGTCCCTTGGACTGCAAGGAAATCCAACCAGTCCATCCTAAAGGAGATCAGTCCTGGGTGTTCATTGGAAGGACTGATGCTGAAGCTGAAAGTCCAGTACTGTGGCCACCTCATGCGAGGAGTTGACTCATTTGAAAAGACCCTGATGCTGGGAGGGATTGGGGGCAGGAGGAGAAGGGGATGACAGAGGATGAGATGGTTGGATGGCATCACTGACTCAATGGACATGATTAAGTAGTCATCAACCTACTTAAGTAGGCTCTGGAAGTTGGTGATAGACAGGGAGGCCTGGCATGCTGCACTCCACGGGGTCACAAAGAGTCAGACATGACTGAGCGGCTGAACTGAACTGAACTGTGGCAATCCACTCCAGTATTCTTGCCTGGAAAATCCTATGGATGAATAGCCTGGCAGGCTACATCCATGGGGTCACAAGAGTCGGACACGACTTAGCAACTATACCACCAACATTGCTTCCTTGTGGGGAAAATGTGGGCTAGTGCTCAGCTTCCCCAGGTCTCAGTAACTTCCCCTCTGTGTAGTGGCGAGGGGCAAGTGTGATAACACATATTGCATACTTAGAACCGCTTGTGGCACATGGTAATGGTCTAAGAGATGCTAGATGTTGATAGTGTCAAGAGCTGTGTCAATGGGGCAAGAGAAAGGATTGTGGCTTAGGGACCCACCATCAACAGGTGATTTTTTTATACACACGCTATCAATGAGAACCCAAGCATTTCTCTAAGATTGGCAGGGGTCACTCTGGCTCACTGCACTGGGAAGTCCTCAGCAAATAAATAATATGATCACACACACTTCTCCTCCAAAAGCTAACTCCACCTGTGGCACAAACGTTAGCTAATAACCCATGCCCACTTCCCCCACCAAATTGCCTTTCCTCCTTTCTTCTAAAAGAGATCTCCTGATTTTAGCTGGGCATTTGGCCACCGGAGTATTTCCCTAGCCTCTCTTACCCTTTGGTATGTGAACTAAGTACTGACCAGTGGCATATAAAGGAAGCAGCACATGCAACTTCTGGGAAGCATCCTTACAGAGAAGAGGGATGTCATTCCCCTTCCTTCCCTCCTCCTCCCCAAGTGGAATGCTGACGTGCTGGCAGGAGCCCAAAGAGCCATGTTAGATCAGCAAGTGAAGGCCACCTACTGAGGAGGGTGGAGTAATAAAACAGCAAAGGGATGAATTTTATTCAGAATAAATATCAATCATGGTAACACTAATATAGAACTCAACTTCCTGGACTCCTATCCAGAGATTTTTCTATTATATCATACCACCTCTAAACAAAGATGAGGGGTTAGAATCTTAACCAAATCATTCATGCATGCTCAGTTGCTAAGTCATGTTGGATTCTCTGTGACCCTATGGACTATAGCCTTCCAGTCTCCTCTGTCCATGGAATTTTCCAGGCAAGAATACTGGAGTGGGTTGCCATGCCCTCCTCCAGGGGATCTTCCCGACCCAGGGATCAAACCCCCATCTCCTGCATTGGCACATAGATTCTTCACTACAGCGCCACCTGAGAAGCCCTTGGAATGACCAATAAAGGCTGTTCTAGACCTAATTTGGGGGCATAAATGTCCTTGGAGCCCATATGGCACCTCACAAATTACAAATGGCATATCTTTGTCAAGGTGGGTATAGTTCACAGTTCCCCTAGATTTTGAGCAGTGCCTAAGCCACACATCTATACTATTTCCCCAAGCAAAAGATGCTGGTTCTCATTTGCTTTCCAAAGGACCCATGGAAAATCTGCTCAGGGATCCTGAAGATAATCAAAATGAATGGTCAGAAAAAACCTCAGAAGGGACTTCCCTGTATGTCCTGAGGCTAAGGCTCCCCGTCCCCAATGCAGAAGGCCTAGGTTTGATCCCTGGTCAGGGAACTAGATCCCACATGCCACAACAAAGACCCAGAACAGCCAAATAAACAAAAAAAAATTTTTTTAAAAAGAAGAAAGAAAAGAACGAACCTCGGAAAGAAGTTCCAACCTCAGAAACCCATGTTTCTATGCTCAGAGATCCAGAAACTTATCCTGATAAGTCTCTCACATGTCTGAGTATTTGTGAAATGCAACTCCCACCAATTCAAATGATTTGTCTGCTAGTCCAGACACTAAGACCCAGGTGAACCTAAAAATTAGAGCTGAAAGTAATCAGCCTCTAATCAAAAGAGACAGTAATGAAATTAAGAAGAACTTCATTCTGCAGGCATTTAGCAAGCATCTAATTGTATGCTATCTAAATTCTGGCTTGTAAAGCCGTCTGAATCACCATAATTAGCCTATTTTGGGAAGGCAGCATTCTGAGAGCCAGAGGTTTCAAGCTCATAGGAAAACCTTTGCAGGGAGCATGGCTGGAGTAGAAATGCAGATACTTGTGCTGCTGAGGGTACGTGGCCCTCTGGGAGCTTTGTGACCCTGAATGCTGAGAGGACAGGGAAAGTCAGCTTTACCCCCAAACTTGGCTCCTTCTTTCCCATCCAGTGTGTGTGTGTTAGTCACTCAGTCGTGTCCGACTCTTTGTGACCCCACGGACTGTAGCCTACCAGGCTTCTCTGTCCACAGGATAGACCAGGCAAGAACACTGGAATGGATAGCCATTCTTCCCGACCCAGGGATCGAACCCAGGTCTCCTGCATTGCAGGCAGATTCTTTACCATCTGAGCTACTAGGGAAGCCAGACCAGACCTTCATTCAGTCTTAGAAACAGTCACTTATCTTTGGTAAAAATCATGGGAACAGGGAGAAAAGAGAGTTTTTCTTCATTAATTACATATGTCCTGGATGCCAACTAGGCACCAGACCCGATGAGAAAAGAGGGAGGAGGAGAAAGGAAATCTGGAAAACAGATCATGAGGCCCAGGAAACTGTGGCTTTTGCTTTGAAAAGAGAATCGAGCTATAGCAGAGACATGTTCACTGGAATATTCAATCCACTTGATTAGGGGCCCAACGTAAGTTTCTGTCCAATGCTATGGATTCTCTACTCACCAGACTGCCCTGGAGGTGTTGTTGACGAAAAAATAGAATAAAATACGAAAGAAAGCATGAGAAGCTACTAACGCTAAATGTTAACATTGGGCTGGACGAAAGTACCTTTGGGTTTTTCTGTAAGATACTGTGACAGAAAAACCTAATTGAACTTTTTGGACAAACCAACACTAACACTAAATGTTAATGGAGTTAATGAGCCACCACTGGTGGAATTTCACCTAAGGGATGGAAATACGGCTGGTTTTGTTTTCCTCCCCTGTGCTTTTCTATGTTTTATAAACTGTATACTTTATGTTCAGAAAAAGAAAACTGACATACAGAGACAAGTAAAATAACATTCCACCACTTCAGAGTCCACAAACATGAAATGTGTGGTCTTGAAATGGACTAGGGAGGATGCAGGCTTGCAATGGGAATCAGGGATGCCCTGAGCTCATGACCAGTGACGGTAAAGACCTAGAAGGAAAAACTGCAACTTCTAGAAGTGCTGGGGAGCCAAGCAGCCAATAGCTTTGGCTTTGATGCTCAGCCTTGCCTCTTACAATGTTGATGTTTTACAACATCAAAAACCTCCCATGTCTTCTCTTAAAAACTGGGATAATTTCATCCACCTCACAGAAGAGACGCAAGAATTGAACTAAGATGTGATTGTGAGTGAGTGTGAGTACCTAGCAGAGCTGCCACACAATGTCTTCTTTTATATCTCTTCAGGAAAGCTGGGGCCTAACAGATGGTCACCCAAACCCCTCCATGGTTGAGCCTGTAGAATTGCATCACATGCAAGAAATAAAGCTGTCCATCTTTAAAAACAAATATACAATATGGCTTAATGGTGCAAGCAACCCAAATGTCCACTCACAGATGAGCAAAAGGTGGCATATTTACAAGGGAATATTATTCAACCTTAAAAAGGAAGGAAATTCTGATACATGTTGCAACTTGGTTGAGCCTTGAGTACGCAGTCACAAAAGGGAAAATACCATAAGATTCCACCTAGATGAGGTACCCAGAGCAGTCAAATTCAGAGACAGGAGGTAGAATGGGGCTAGGAGAGGAAGAAATGAATGGTATGGTTTATAGAGTTTCAGTTTTGTAAGATGAAAATGTTCTGGAGGTTGGCCATATAACAAAGTGAATGTTCTTAACATTACAGAACTGGACATTTAAAAATGGTTAATGGAGACCTCCCTGGTGATCTGGTGGTTGAGATTCCATGCTATCAATGCAGGGAGCGTGGGTTTGATCCCTGTTCAGGGAACTAAGATCTGACAAGCTTCCCAGGTAATGCTAGTGGTAAAGAACCCACATGCCAGTGCAGGAGGCATAGGAGATATGGGTTCAGTCCCTGGGTGGGTCGGGAAGATGCCATTAGGAGGGCATGGCAACCCACTCCAGTATTCTTGTATCGAGAATTCTATGGACAGAGGAGCCTGGTGGGCTATAGACCATAGGGTTGCATAGAGTTGGACACAACTGAAGTGACTTACCCTAAGCATACAAGGATAATTTAAATGCCCATGAGTTGGAAACTAAACAAATGATGTTGTGTTCTTACCACAGTCCATTATGTAACTGTAACAAGAGAAGAAACTCTCTCCAAGTGCTTATATACTTATATATAAAGTATACTGCTTTATACTGGCAAGGGGAAAAACACTAATGTAGGACAGCGTGTTGTCCTTCAGTCCCTCAATCAGGTCCGACTCTTGGCAACCCATGGGCTGCAGCACGCCAGGTTTCCCTGTCCTTAACTATCTTCCGGAGCTTGCACAAACTCATGCCCATTGTGTCGGTGATGCCATCCAACCACCTCATCCTCTATCACCCCCTTCTCCTCCTGCCTTCAATCTTCCCCAGCACCAGGGTCTTTTCCAATGACTCGGCTCCTTGCATCAGGCGGCTAAAGTATTAGAGCTTCAGCCTCAGCATCAGTCCTTCCAATTAAAATTCAGGTTGATTTCCTTTAGGATGGACTGGTTAGCTCTCCTCACAGTCCAAGGGGCCCTCAAGAGCCTTCTCCAACACCACACTTCAAAAGCATCAATTCTTCGGTGCTCAGCCTTCTTTACAGTCCAAATTTCACATCCATATATGACTACTGGAAAAATCATACCTTTGACTAGATGGACCTTTATAGGCGAAGTAATGTCTCTGCTTTTTAATATGCTGTCTAGGTTGGTCACAGCTTTTCTTCCAAGGAGCAAGCGTCTTTTAATTTCATGACTGCAGTCACCATCTGCAATGCTTTTGGAGCCCCCCAAAAAGAAAGTCTCTCACTGTTTCCACTGTTTCCCCATCTATTTCCATGAAATGATGGGACCAGATGTCATGATCTTCATTTTTTGAACGTTGAGCTTTAAGCCAACTTTTTCACTCTCCTCTTTCACTTTCATCAAGAGGCTCTTTAGTTCCTCTCTGCTGTCTGCCATAAGGGTGGTGTCATCTGCATATCTGAGGTTATTGATATTTCTCCTAGCAATCTTGATTCCAGTTTGTGCTTCATCCAGCCCAACATTTCATATGATGTATTCTGCATGTAGGTTAAATAAATAGGGTGAAAATATACAGCCTTGATGTATTCCTTTCCCAATTTTGAACCAGTCCATTGTTTCATGTCCGGTTCTAACTGTTGCTTCTTGACCTGCATACAGATTTCTCAGGTGGCAGGTAAGGTGGTCGGTATTCCCACCTCTTAAAGAATTTTCCACAGTTTGTTGTGATCCACACAGTCAAAGACTTTGGCATAGTCAATAAAGCAGAAGTAGATGCTCTACTGGAATTCTCTTGCATTTTCTATGATCCAACGGATGCTGGCAATTTGATTTCTGGTTCCTCTGCCTTTTCTAAATCCAGCTTGAACATCTGGAAGTTCTCAATTCACATGCTGTTGAAGCCTAGCTTGGAGAATTTTGAGCATTACCTTACTAGTGTGTGAGATGAGTGCAATTGTGCAGTAGTTTGCGCATTCTTTGGCATTGCCTTTCTTTGGGGTTGGAATGAAAGCTGACCTTTTCCAGTCCTGTGGCCACTGTTGAGTTTTCCAAATTTGCTGGCATATTGAATGCAGCACTGTCACGGCATCATCTTTTAGGCTTTGAAATAGCTCAACTGGAATTCCATCACCTCCACTAGTTTTGTTCACAGTGATGCTTCCTAAGGCCCACTTGACTTTGCATTCCAGGATGGCTGGCTCTAGGTGAGTAATCACACCATTGTGATTATCTGGGTCGTGAAGATCATTTTTGTATAGTTCTTCTGTGTCTTCTATCTTTTGTGAAATGGACCTAAATTGGAGAAACCTTGTATCTTGAGTATATGTGCTGCCGAAGCGAGCACTAGAAACCTTGTATCTTGATATTAACATCCCAGTTTTAATTGAGATAAGTTGTTAATAATTTTTATCCTCAACAATAAAATATACATTTTAAAATACAAATTATTTATTTTTTTTAAAAAGATGATAAATTCACAAGGTCCAAGAATTTACAAATTAGTAAAGATTTTCTAGTAAACATTTCCCATCCACCCCTACCCTCTATTGTCTGGCTCTCATGCTATCCTTGCCATACATACCCATTATCATAAATTTCTTCTCTTCTTTCCAGAGTTTCCTTATGTATAAACAGAAACATAAATATATCATACCCTTAGTCCATTCCTCCATCCTTTTTTACAATAGTATATACTTATATTGTCTTAGATGTTGAGTGCTGCACTCAATATGCCAGCAAATTTGGAAAATTCAGCAGTGGCCACAGGACTGGAAAACATCAGTTTTCATTTCAATCTCAAAGAATGACAATGCCAAAGAATGTTCAAATTACCATACAATTGCACTCATCTCACATGCTAGGAAAGTAATGCTCAAAATTCTCCAAGCTAGGCTTCAACAGCATGTGAATTGAGAACTTCCAGATGTTCAAGTTGGATTTAGAAAAAGCAGAGGAACCAGAGATCAAATTGCCAGCATCCGTTGGATCATAGAAAATGCAAGAGAATTCCAGTAGAGCATCTACTTCTGCTTTATTGACTATGCCAAAGTCTTTGACTGTGTGGATCACAACAAACTGTGGAAAATTCTTTAAGAGGTGGGAATACCGACCACCTTAACCTGCCACCTGAGAAATCTGTATGCAGGTCAAGAAGCAACAGTTAGAACCAGACATGAAACAATGGACTGGTTCAAAATTGGGAAAGGAATACATCAAGGCTGTATATTTTCACCCTATTTATTTAACCTACATGCAGAATACATCATATGAAATGTTGGGCTGGATGAAGCACAAACTGGAATCAAGATTGCTAGGAGAAATATCAATAACCTCAGATATGCAGATGACACCACCCTTATGGCAGACAGCAGAGAGGAACTAAAGAGCCTCTTGATGAAAGTGAAAGAGGAGAGTGAAAAAGTTGGCTTAAAGCTCAACGTTCAAAAAATGAAGATCATGACATCTGGTCCCATCATTTCATGGCAAATAGATGGGGAAACAGTGGAAACAGTGAGAGACTTTCTTTTTGGGGGGCTCCAAAAGCATTGCAGATGGTGACTGCAGCCATGAAATTAAAAGATGCTTGCTCCTTGGAAGAAAAGCTGTGACCAACCTAGACAGCATATTAAAAAGCAGAGACATTACTTTGCCAACAAAGGTCCATCTAGTCAAAGCTATGGTTTTTCCAGTAGTCATGTGATGTGAGAGTTGGACTATAAAGAAAATTGAGCGCCGAAGAGTTGATGCTTTTGAACTGTGGTGTTGGAGAAGACTCTGAGAGTCCCTTGGACTGCAAGGAGATGCAACCAGTCCATCCTAGAGGAAATCAGTCCTGAATATTCATTGAAAGCACTGATGTTGAAGCTGAAACTCCAATACTTTGGCCACCTGATGCCAAGAACTGACTCATTGGAAAAGACCCCGATGCTGGGAAAGATTGAGGGCAGGAGGAGAAGGGGACGACAGAGGATGAGGTGGTTGGATGGCATTCACCAACTCAATGGACATGAGTTTGGGTAAACTCTGGGAGTTGGTGATGGACAAGGAGGCCTGGCATGCTGTACTCCATGGGGTCACAGAGTCAGACACGACTGAGCGACTGAACTGAACTGATTCTAATCCTGCCTCTCAAGGCTCACAGCCAACAGGGAGGACTCAGCAAGCAGCTCAGTTAAACAGAGTGAAGTCCATGGACTGACCTTGTCAACAATCTTCAAGTTACAGCCAGCCTTCAGCAGGGTTTCCACAAGTTCCACATTTCCAAGATCAGCAACTACATGCAAAGGAGTCTGCAGCCTCTGCCATGAAAAATTTCAAAAATATAATTCAGCATGTTAAAGAGAGAAGAGAGTTGCATAATAAAAAGACAAAGGGAAAGCAAAGGTGTCCTCCACAGGCATAAGGGAAAACAGATAAGCTAACTTATTTTTAAACAGGAACAGGAGACATTCATTGCTGTTATTTATAACAATGAAAGATTGAAAGGAAGTTACATGCTTAATAAGGAGACTCATGAGATAAATTATGGTATATGCACATATGGGAAAAGTAGGCATCACAAATAACTTCTTAAAATAATTTCAATAAGGGACACCTACAGTAGTAATTTCATAGAGATACAGTGAAATGGTGTGTCGAGGAGGCAGGAATAAGGAATTACTTTTTAATGAGTATGAGTTTTCAGTTTAGAAAGATAAAACTCTGGAGACAGTGTGAGAGTTATGCACATGGTCAATATGCTTAATGCCACCTAACTGTACACTTAGAAATGGTTACAATAGTTAAGTTTTATGCTACATCTATTTTGCCACAATAAAAAATAATTTCAGAGATTTGTAAAAATGGAAAAGTGCTTGTAACATTTAAAACCTTAGGGAAAAACACTCTCTGGCTGAGCTCAATTTACATATAGAAATAGAGGAAGAGAAGAAATTGCATTGGTGATGTTAAGAATGATAACATCTAGATGGAGGGATTAGAGGTTATTTTTACTGCCTTCTTGATGCTTTTCTCTATTATACATTATAGTGTATAAAAGGAGTGTCAGCTTTTAATTCCTTTCTGAAATAACCATTTTCCCACAAAAAGGACAAGAGAGTCTCAGAGAAATAGATGAAATCACAAGAAAGTCACCCGTCTTACACCTCCCACCAAAAGAAACTCTGATGTGAAGGCACTTCTAAAACGTTAGCACGGACAGGAACACTGGTTGTGATCTAGCCCCACTCCTACACCAGGGGGACGAAGCGACTCTCCCAGCGTCACACAGCTGGGCAGAAGCATCTAGTCCAGGACTCTTCCTCCCAGAGCACAGGGCCAACCTGCTTGGCATGTTAACAGAATTAATATCAAAAAGCATTCACTAAAGACCCACTTTTACGTGGCAATGCGCCCCTCTGGAGGCTCATTATCTAAGATATGGAAAAAACACTGACAGACTGATTGAAAGTCTGTACCAACATGGAACAGAGACAAGTGTCACACACCAAATACTCACAAAACCTCCCAATGGCAAAACTGCTAGAAGTCCAGAGGGCAGGAAATGCAACCTAAATATTAAGAGAGCTCTCTTTCTTTGGGGGGATTAGAACCAAATTGTAAGTTTTTTAGCTTATTTATGTCTCCTTACTTTTATACACTGTGTGTATTCCTAGTCTAACAAAAACCATCAGTGATGAGGAGTTTGACACCCTGGATGGCGGTCTAGCAAGCCTCATTTGCTGGAGTGGAGGTAGCCAATTCTGGTGAAACCAGAACCACTTGTGAGTTCTGTCCTTGTGGAGAGAAAGATGCTGCCCATAAGAAAAGATCTGGGGCATTAACATATCTAAACACACATGTATGTTTAATAACAAGGGGGATTTCTCTTCCCCCACACTTTTGGGATAGTAGAAGACCAGGGAGGAGAATGGTCCCTGGGGAAGGAAGGGACGGACAGGGAGTTAAGTCCCCATTCAGCTCAGGGCACCAGTGACCTCACAGGTTGGAGCTGGAGCAGAGATGGGAATCAGTGCTCTGGCTTCACAGATGAGGAAACCGAGGACTACCCAGTGGGTAAGTTCAGGCATCCTCACCAATCATGGCCACTCCTGACCTTGGAGGGGGCAGCCAGGAAGGAGGGAGAGGTCCCGAGGCTCATGGGTTAAGACCCCTCTCTCTGAGAGTTTTCCTTCCCACTCCTGGCCTCTGGAAGAGGGCAGCCCGTCCCACAGCGAGGCCCGGTGCAGACAGCACCCACCCCCATCCTCTTAATTCTTCCACCTCAACATTTCCATTTCTAGCCAGTGATGGATGCCTTCTACGGAACATTTGATTCTGCTCCAATGGACTGAATTCATGGTGATTTTTTTTTTAAAAATTTCAAGAGGTCTCTTTTGCCTTATGGTCTGTCATACAAAGCTTCCTTCTGGGGGAAAAGTGTTCTCTGCCAACTACAACATTTCACACTGGGGGAGCAGCTTTTGATTTAAAGAGGCTCTGGCAATTTACCTCCGAGCTACTGTTTATCTATCCAAAGCACTGGGCCTGTTAAATGTGAACAGTTTAATAATGCACTGGCTGAATCCCAGTTGTGCATTTGAAAAAGACAAAATATGTGTGTGCAAGTGGGAGTGAGGGTGAGAGGAGGAAAAGGATAAAAAATGAATGTGCCTGTTCCTCCCAGGAACCTCGAACTTGATCAAAACCACCCTTAAACACACACTGAGTTGAAACAAGAAAACTGACTCTCCAGGTTCTGACTTGCTGGCTTACCAGATTTAAGATATCAGCGTCATGCCGTGCACTTAATAAGCTGTTCACCACTGTGACATGGTTGTTGAGAACAGCTAAATGAAGAGGGGACACCTTCGGCTGCAGAAACAAATGACAATTTCAAATTCAAAAAATTCTGGCTTCAACATTCAGATAAAAAAGTGACCCATTTCAGCAGATAACCCCCTGAACACTGACACGGCCCAGCATGGTGGCGAGTCCTTCAGTAAGTCTTCAGCAATCACTTGCCTGCCGAGGTCGCACAGCTAACATGCTCACCAGCAACCCCACCTCCCGCATCATTTATTCTAGAACTTGATTCTGAACACCTACTATAAGCCAGGCTCTCTTCAGGATGCTAGGGGTTCAGTCAGAGCCTATGAATGGATGAAATCTATGGTTTTTCCAGTAGTCCTGTATGGATGTGAGAGTTGGACCATAAAGAAGGCTGAGCACTGAAGAATTGATGCTTTCTAACTGCGGTGCTGGAAAGGCTCTTGAGAGTCCCTTAGACAGCAAGATCAAACCTGTCAATCCTAAAGGAAATCAGACCTGAATTTTCACTGGAGGGACTGATGCTGAAGCTGAAGCTCCAATACTTTGGTCATCTGATATGAAGAGCTGACTCACTGGAAAAGACATGATGCTGGGAAAGATTGGAGACAGGAGGAGAAGGGGATGACAGAGGACGAGAGAGTTGGATGGCGTCACTGACTCAATGGACATGAGTTTGAGCCAACTCTGGGAGATAGTGAAGGAAGGCAAGCCTGGTGTGCTGCGGGCAATGGGACCACAAAGAGCCGGACATGACCGAGCGACTGAACAAGAACAAGGGGTTCAGTGGTGAACATGGCCCAGCCTCAGGAATCGTTCATCAAGTAGGGAAAGTGACATTGATTTTTTTTAAGTCACAAAATAAATATACGGTTACTAATTGTGTTAAGTACCTTGGAGGAAAACTGCAGAGTAGTAAGATAGCATGTGTGCGGGGGGGCTGAGGGCCAAACTTGCCAGAGGTCAGAAAAAAGCTTTCCTGAAGAATTGACATCTGAGCTCAAACATGAAGACTAAGAAACTACTGAATAGCTTAACTGCGGGACTTCTCAGAGCCTTCAAAGAGCTAAAGTGCAGTGGGAATAACCACAATAGCAGTCATATTCCATATTTCCTAACTTGCCTTGAACTAGGGCTTTTTCTCCCAATGTTATAGCCATGCTTTCCGGGAAACAGACTCACTCAGAAGGACAGTGCAGATAGTGGAGTGCAGTTTATTACACCGGCGGGCCCAAGGCAGAGTCTCCTCTTAGCCAAGGACCCCGACCAGCATTTGTGAAAATCTTTTATACCCCATGTGTCCAAACCCACTACCCCAATTCCCTTGAGACTTACATAAACAAAGGAAGGGTAAATACAACCACAATAATCCCATCATTCACGTGTTATGTGTTCAAACAGTCAATAATCAATAAGCCTGCAGTTACATTCCAGATAGTTAATAACTGACAAGCCTGTGCTTACATTCTGATAGATAGTGTCCGGAGGCAGGGGTGATTAGTGTCTGTTTTCTCTTCTTCAAGATTGCCCTGCCCAGAGGGGGGTCTTATCCTTCCATTGTCATTCCCACAGGCGCTAAGCACAGAGTTCAGAGTCCACTGGAGAGGTGGCCGCGCATGATCAGCACAGACAGGCCTGAGATGGAGTCCAGGCCCTATGAATTCCTTCCTCACCTAGAGCGGGTTGGGGGACTAACACCCCCTCACCGAGGGTACAGTCCATGCTCAGCCCTCCCGCGGGTGCAGTCTGACCACCGCGTATTCGCCAAGCCCCTACAGCCTGCTTTCCTCCCCCTTTGTGGCTAAAATGCCTGTCTTCCAGCCACGCGCTCAGTCACCTGCAGCGCAGGCTTCTCACCAGCTCTGCCAGGCTCAGTGCCCCCCTGCACACTCACACACACAGCCTCTGGCTGCCTCACTCCTACCCAGCTGCCCCTGGCCCCGGGGGCTCCAGAGAAAACACCTCCCTGGGGGTAGAAAAGGCAGCTGCAGGATGAAAAAAGGCGAGGAGGACACAGTTAAGGTGTGAGAGTCAGGTGAGGGGCATCTAGAGGGGAGGGGCGGGGTTGGGGCGCAGGGAGCGGATGCAGTGAAACCGTGTGGACCACAGAAGCTGGCTGAGAGGCTGAGGGAGGGGAGAGAAGGGGTGCAGATGCCTCGAGGGTGGGTGCAGAGGACGGGGCACGGTGCCGCTCAAGCAGAGACATGACGTTAGTCAGCATCGGGTACGCACATACAACGCGTCCTCCCAAGGGTACTACTACACACTCACGTCCCCAGTAGTTGAGTTCAGTTCAGTCGCTCAGTCGTGTCCGATTCTTTGCGACCCCACGGACTGCAGCACGCCAGGCCTCCCTCCATCACCAACTCCTAGAGCTTGCTCAAACCCATGTCCATTGAGTCAGTGATGCCACCCAACCATCTCATCCTCTGTCATCCCCTGCCCCTCCCACCTTCAATCTTTCCCAGCCTCAGGGTCTTTTCCAGTGAGTCATTTCTTCCCATCAGGTGGCCAAAGTATTGGAGTTTCAGCTTCAGCATCAGTCCTTCCAATGAATATTCAGGACTGATCTCCTTTAGGATGGACTGGTTGGATCTCCTTGCAGTCCAAGGGACTCTCAAGAGTCTCCTCCAACACCACAGTTCAAAAGCATCAATTCTTCTGTGCTCAGCTTTCTTTATAGTCCAACTCTTACATCCACACAGTTAATATTCTCATATCCCCAGCAGTTAATACTGTTTAAAACACTAGGCTGACAGCTTTTCAGTCACAACCACCCCAGCAGTTAGGTCTTCTATTCCACACTTTACATACTGAGAGAGTCAGTTCCTAGGCAGGTTGATAAAAAGTCCGGGTCCCTGAGGAGGAGAAAAGGGCCTGGGGCTCTCAAAGAGGAGACAGGGGTCTGGAATTCTCAAGGAGGAGGAAATGACAAAGTCTTTTTTTTCTCTCTACATTCCATAGTCTTAGTCACATAAAATGTTTTTGCTTTAAGCCCAGAACTGATGATAACACAACAAACAACTCAGTTTAAACTCTGTACTAAGGATTATATAACAACAATGTATCCTGCTTGAGGACAGTTTCTCCTTCTTGAAAACCTTCTGACTAATTCTGTTATCTTAAATTGTATATTATGGGAGTGGGTCTGGTAAGATCTTTCTATTGTTAGTTCTAATCCTGTCATCTTAAAATGTAAATTGTGGGAGTGGGTCTAGTAAGATCTTTACCACCTTAGACATTCTTTTGATTCACTGTAATAAGTAATTAAAAAGTATCTAACTCCCTTGCTAACACCAGCAAGGGGGGCACTCTCTATCCCCCTTCAGATGTCTATGTCAGAAGCTTTCTCTGCCCCTTCTTATACTTTAATAAAACTCTGCTACACAAAAGCTCTTGAGTGATCAAGCCTGGTGCCTGGTCCAGAAGCTCAATCTTCTTCTTTGGAGATCCTGAATCACCTAAGCTATCAATTCGAGACACAGAGGTTAAATCACCTCCTGAGGCATCTGAGCTAGGAGGTGGCAGAGAGAGGATTCGAACCCAGATCTTTCTGACTCCAACATCAACACCAGCCTCCTTCCCACAGGGGTATATGGATGGAAGAAAGATACAGTGATTGAGCAAAGAACCCAGCAGTACTCAGAGCAGGAGGAAAGGAGGGGCAGATGGGACCTAAAGCTGTGTACATCAGACTATCCAAGGGTGAGCATGGGCAGTCAGAGACAGATGGGGTGGAGGGGCAGGCTTTCCATACAGACCTCTTCTGCTCTGGGAGGGCCTGGTTTCTATGACACCAAGCATGAAAAAAGAGAACAGATCCCTAATCCCAGGGACATAGGGAGGGCCCTTCCTGCTGGGACTACCAGCCTTGCTGTGACCCCAAAACCTCCTGAGAAACAGGAGGCATCCTTGGATAGACCAGGCAAATTCAGAGCTTCTCATGCCATTCTCCAGAAACTACCAATCCTGGTTTAAATCACATCCCTTCTCTCCAGTTAATACAATAAATAGTAATGGCTTAAGCAAGATCAGAGGAAAGAATATTCTCCCAGGAGAAATGAAAGTAGAGTGAAAAATAGCATCTAATTCCAGCACAGATGGCCTTTGTTAATTTTGCCAGGGCCAACTTCAGAAAACCTAAATCAGTACAAATGACTGACTTTCAAAAGAAAAACAAAATCGGTCAGCAAAGGGGGAAAAATAATCCTTCTCCTGCCTATTAACAGCAGCTTCATCATTTTCCCAGACTGATAAATTTAATACAAGAATGGCCATCTCCAGACACATGAGAAAGTTTAACTGCGGCAAATATAAATATTTAAAACACAAAGATTTCGTTTTGTTCAGGAACTGCAACAACTTTCTAAAATTCAGCCCTCGGATTCTATTTCTCATGATTAAAAGTCAGTCTGCAAAAGGAGTTGGTCAGCCCTCCCAGAAAGAATTCCTCCTTTGTGATCACCGTTCCTCCCCTTCCCCTCCCCAGTGTATCTGCAAGCAGCATCTTACAGCACAGCCAAGCCTCAGAACTGGGATCCAAGTCCATGTTACCTTAGACTCACTTCCATCTTCTGGTGCAGATCAACGTTCTCACTGAGAAGAAAGCTGACAAGTGATGCACGGCCGTTCTGGGTTGCACTGATATTGATCTGTAAGAGACAGGTGGAGAGAAAAGGCAGGGAGGGATTCCCATTAGAATCCAGCATGCTTTCTGGTGTTCTTCTCATGGTTATCAATGAATACAATGAAACAGTATGACTCTTTTAAAGAGAAAATTCAATGTGCTTCTGATTATTGGGCAGGGGGGTGGTGCTCTTTGTTGCTTCTAGGTGAAGAGTCAGGTCCTAGGCATGCCTCAGGCAAATATGAGCTAAAGCCAGGAAATACGAAGTGAACTGGGGCCAAGACTTCTCTCTATATACCCAGCTAACCCTCTCCTTGAGCCCGAAGAGATGAACTTGGTATTGGCCCCAGAAATGCCTCAACCCTCTCATTCTGACTATTTACTAGCTACTGTCCCCTTGCAGGCACCACCTCATAACAGCATGAAAGTGTTAGTGGCTCACTTGTGTCCAACTCTTTGCGACCCCACGGACTGTGGTCCACCAGGCTCTTCTGTCCATGGAATTCTCCAGGCAAGAATACTGGAGTGGGTTGCCACTTCCTCCTCCAGGGGATCTTCCTGACCCCGGGATCAAGCCCACGTCTCCTGCGTTTCCTGCATTGCAGGGGGATTCTTTACCACTGGGCCACTTGGGAAGCCCCTGATTATCCTGTCCTCCTGCAAAAGTCCTTGCAAGAAGAAAAGCTTGAAGATAATAGCGTATGGTTCTAAGCCACTGTGCTTTGAATTGGTTGGTTATAAAGTGATAGGCAAGTGGAACAAATACTCGCAGGATTGATACACACTCTGACCAATGGGAATCTAGCTTGAGCTAAATGCCTAAATGACTTTGAATAAATGGCCTCTCAAGAATGGGCCTCTATGTCTTCCTCTGCGACAATAACAGAACCACCTATATTATTAGTTTTCCATTGCTGCGAATAACAAATCACCACAAATGTAAGTGCCTTAAACAATACAGATGTATTATCTTACAGTTCTAGAGGTCAGAAGTCTGAAATGAGTCTCACTGAGTGAAAAGAAAAGTCCTATAGGGAGGCCTTCAGGAGAATCCATTTCTTTGCCTTTTTCAGTCTGTAGAAGCCACACACACCCCTTGGCTCTCAGCCCCCCTCCTTTACCTTAAAGTCAGCAATGGGGTGCTCAGTCCTTCTCATGTTACATCCCCCTGACCTCCTTGCTGGCCTCATCCTTCTGCTTGAAAGGACCCTTGTGATTACATTAGGCTCACCTGGATAATCTCTTTGTAGGGTCAGATGATGATCAACCTTAATTCCCCTTTGCCCTGTAACTTCACAAACTCACAGGTTCCCAGGATCCTAATGTGGACATCTTTGGGGGCTGTTATTCTGCCAACCACACCATCCTACCTCTTTTTCTCAAATCATCACAATACTTGGGAAATACATGAGCTAGTAAAGGTGTACAATGATCTTAACTATCATCTCAATTAAGCCACAAAAATTTATTGAGCACTTATTATGTGTCAGACCCTATGTTAGATAGTGGGGGTGTGGACATGATTAGACTGACAACATCTCTGACGTTACATTCCAGTAGGGGTGGACAATCAATTGATATATAGGTCAGTAGACTGGTAGATCAATAAATCAACAGATTTAGAATAAATCCATCTATTAGAATCTAGATATTATTAGAAGAATAACATCAGCTAGTGGCAATGAGCATGCTAGAGTGAGAAGTGAAATAGCGTGACTGGATGATTATTTTCCAGTGAGTGATCAAGAAAACTTTCTTGGATAGGGTGACATCTAGACTGAGATCAGAATGGTAGGAATTGTCCCCTAATGGAAGGATCTGATACAGAAACAGGTTTGTAAAGAGCCCAAAGCCAGGAACCCAAAGAGCTGTAGGGGCCTGTGGCATTTCATCCCCAAGACACAATGGGCACAGAGTGTACGACCTTCAGACTTTTTAAGCACCAAAGAAATATTTGAAATCTTAAAAAAAAAAAAAAGCTGGTTCCAAAATACCAAAAGATAACCACAAAATTGAGTTGAATAAATATTTAATCAACATAGTCATACTTCATTGATTGTTAAATGCAATATTCATAAAGTATTCATTACACTGTAAACAATTTGTAGGTTAAATTTTTTCACTTCCCTCAAATTTTCAAGTATGGGCAGAGTTCTAAGAAATCAATCATAAATTAGGGTGGTCTAAAAGTGCTACAGTCAATATGTCAACAAACTTGAAAAACTCAGCAGCGGCCAGAGGACTGGAAAAAGTCAATTTTCATTCCAATCCCAAAGAAGGGCAATGCCAAAGAATATTCAAACTGCCATATAACTGTGTTCATTTCACATGCTATCAAGGTTATACTCAAAATCCTTCAAGCTAGGCTTCAACAGTACATAAACTGAGAACTTCCAGATGTACAAGCTGGGTTTAGAAAAGGCAGAGGTCAAACTGCCAACATCCACTGGATCATGGAGAAAGAAAGGAAATTCCAGAAAAATAGCTACTTCTGCTTCATTGACTATGCTAAAGTCTTTGACTGTGGATCACAACAAACTGTGGAAAAATTTTTAAGAGATGGGAATACCAGACCACTTACCTGTCTTCTGAGAAACTTGTATGCAGGTCAAGAAACTGTTGTTAGAACCGGACATGGAACAATGAACTGGTCCCAAATTGGGGAAGGAGTACATCAAAACTGTATATTGTTACCCTGCTTATTTAACTTATGTGTAGAGTACATTATGCAAAATACTGGGCTGCATGAAATACAAGATTCCCAGGAGAAATATCAACAACCTCAGATACGCAGATGATACCACTCTAATAGCATAAAGTGAAGAGGAACTAAAGAGCCTTTTGATAAAAGTGAAAGAAGAGAGCGATAAAGCTGGCTTAAAACTCATGGTCCAAAAGACTAAGATCATAGCATCTGGTTCCATCACTTCATGGCAATTAGAAGGGGGAAAAGTGGAAGCAATAACATTTTATTTTCTTGGGCTCCAAAATCACTGTGGATGGTGACTATAGCCATAAAATTAAAAGATGGTTGCTCCTTGGAAGGAAAGGTATGACAAACCTAGACAGCATATTAAAAAGTAACCTCTGAAAAAAAAAAAAGTAACCTCTGCCACTCTGCCAACAAAGGTCCGTATAGTCAAAGCCATGTTATTTCCAGGAGTCATGTACAGATGTGAGAGTTGGGCCATAAAGAAGGCTGAGCGCCAAAGAACTGATGCTTTTGAACTGTGGTGTTGGAGGAGATTCTTGAGCGTCCCTTGGACTGCAAGGAGATCCAACCAGTCCATCCTAAAGGAAATGAGTCCTGAATTTTCATTGGAAGGACTGATGTTGAAGCTGAAACTCCAATGCTTTGGCCACCTGATGCAAAAAGCTGACTCATTGGGAAAGACCCTGATGGTGGGAAAGACTGAAGGCAAAAGGAGAAGGGGACAGGAGAGGATGAGATGGTTAGGTAGCATCACTGATTCAATGGACCTGAATCTGAGCAACCCCAGGAGCTAGTGGAGGACAGAGGATCCTGGCGTGCTGTAGTCCATGAGGTGGCAAAGTCGGACATGACTTAGCAACGAAACATAAAAAACAATCATATCCAAAGGATTGTAAACAAATAAAAAAGCCTTTAAAAATAACTTACAACAAAAGAAAAGATGTATTTGATGTGGCATATGGGAGCCTTTAAAGTTATTTGATAAGATGTGAGGAGTCAGTCAGTCGTGTCTGACTCTTTGCCAGCCCATGGACTGTGGCCCACCACGCTCCCCTGTCCATGGGATTCTCCAGGCAAGAATACTGGAGTGGGGAGTCATTCCCTTCTCTTGGGGGATCTTCCCAACCCAGGGATCAAACCCAGGCCTCCTGCATTGCAGGCAGCTTCTTTGCCGTCTCAGCCACCACGGAAGCCCTCCCGAAATGTGTAGTTCTTACCGGCTACAAAAGTCTTCACTGGATCCTGAGGGATAGGCAGCCTCGCCACACAGCTCAAGTGGAGACAGCCTCCATGAGCAGCTAAGTCCATAATCTTTCTCCAATTACCTCCTCAGAAATGACTCAACTTTTACCCCCACCCCTTAGTCGGGGTGGGGCTCAAAGCAAGCTCCTGGAGACCAAAACTAACCAGTGTCAGCTGCTGAAGCTTCTCCAAGATCAAACAGTAATCACCAACAGATGCGAAAGCAAGATGCGTCTAACAGGACCCGGTGTGTGTCCACGCTGCGGGCTTCCCCCTTCACGCCGCTTGCGTCCCCGAAGTCTTTATGGCTGGGCAGACACAGGTATGGACAGCGATGGGGGATGAGGCTGTTGATCCAGGAAGTGTGCGAATGAACTCGGGGAGGTGGCGGGGGGGGGGGCACTCAAGATAATGTAAAAGGCGAAAACATGGACTTAGGACAATTTCCAGGCTGTCTGGATGAGGTATAATGATATGGACACCTTGGAGCCTGCAGTCCTGGCAAGGCGAGGCGAACACGGAGCATGCGAAAGGCATTACGGAGCAAAACGCTTTGGAGGGCCAGATAACGAAGTACAGGAGGGAGGCGCCCAGCAACGGAACAGGCCAGGGGAGAGAGCCGGGGAGGGGCGTGCTGATGCGGGAGGCCTTTCCGGGGCCCTTCTCAGACCGGCTGCAGACTGGGGACAGAGGGACACCTGGGCATGACAGGAAAATGTGCCGAAAATATTCTGAATTCAAAGTACGCTGACTATTTCCCGGCCCCGTGAATTCTTAACTTTACGCTTTTTAATATGCTATCTAGGTTGGTCATAACTTTCCTTCCAAGGAGTAAGTGTCTTTTAATTTCATGGCTGCAGTCACCATCCACAGTGATTTTGGAGCCCCCCAAAATGAAGTCTGACACTGTTTCCACTGTCTCCCCATCTATTTCCCATGAGGTGATGGGACCAGATGCCATGATCTTAGTTTTCTGAATGTTAAGCTTTAAGCCAACTTTTTCACTCTCCTCTTTCACTTTCATCAAGAGGCTCTTTAGTTCCTCTTCACTCTCTGCCATAAGGGTGGTGTCATCTGCATATCTGAAGTTATTAATATTTCTCCCAGCAATCTTGATTCCAGCTTGTGCTTCTTCTGGCCCAGCGTTTCTCATGATGTACTCTGCAGAAAAACTTAGTACCAGTTAAAGTTAACATTTAAGCTTTTGAAAATGAATTGCTTATACACTGTGATATGGAGACGTCTCCAAGATATGTATACACTGACAATTTTAAAAAACGAGGTGCAGAGCAGTATATACATACACACAAGTAGGTACATAGGTATATATATGTATATATGTATACATATATGTTTATATATATACATACACACTTGCAGAGAGAGAGTGAGCTACTATTTATGTGGTGTCAGTATGTGATCATTTTTCAAAAGAATGCATGGAAAATTCCTGCAAGATTAAATAAATCATTAATACTATTACTTCTAGGGAGGTGAAATTGGGATGGGAAGTTGGAATATGATAGTTTTCATCATATACTCTTTGGTGCTTTTCAAATGTTTTGTTAGCTTCATTACAGATTAAATTAATTAGAAAAATAGAAAAAGAAAGTAAAACCCTTTGAAGATAAGACTAGGGCAGTGGCTAGTAGCTTAAGCCCTGAGCTCTAATCCTTGAGCTGTCACTGAATAGCTGTATGACCCTGGATAAGATTCTTAACTTTCCTAAATTCTAATTTCCTCATCTAAAAAAATGAAGATTGGGAAATTCCTTGGTGGTCCAGTGGTTAGGACTTAAGTGTTCTCATTGCCAGGGGCCCAGGTTCAATCCCTGGTCAGGGAACTAAGATCCCACAAGCCACTCAACATGGCCAAACATTTTTAACTTTTGAAAAAAATGAAGATCAGTATTAAAGGATCTCCACACCAAAGAATTTTGTATTTAAAATAAGGCATCATCCTGTCTTCTATAGGCTCCAGAATAACCACTTGGCTTTTTACACTATTTTTTTTCCAGCATCAACTGTGTATAAGCCAGGTACTCAGTTCAGTTCAGTTCAGTTCCTCAGTCATGTCCAGTTGTTTGTGACCCATGGACTGCAGCATGCAAGGCCTCCCTGTCCATCCCCAACTCCCAGAGTTTACTCAAACTCATGTACATTGAGTCAGTGATACCATTTGGATGGTATCATCCATCTCATCCTCTGTCATCCCCTTCTCCTCTTGCCTTCAATCTTTCCCAGCATCAGGGTCTTTTATCAGGTGGCCAAAGTATTGGAGTATCAGCTTCAGCATCAGTCCTGCCAATGAATATCCAGGATGCATTTCCTTTAGGATGGACTGGTTGGATCTCCTTGCCGTCCAAGAGACTCTCAAGAGTCTCCCCCAACACCACAGTTCAAAAGCATCAGTTCTTCAGTGCTCAGCTTTCTTATACTCCAACTCTCACATCCATACATGACCACTAGAAAAACCATAGCCTTGACTAGATGGACCTTTGTTGGCAAAGTAATGTCTCTGCTTTTTAATATGCTGTCTAGTTGGTCATAACTTTTCTTCCAAGGAGTAAGCATGTTTTAGTTTCATGGCTGCAGTCACCATCTGCAGTGGTTTTGCAGCCCCGCAAAATAAAGTCTGTCACTGTTTCCACCATTGCCCCATCTATTTGCCATGAAGTGATGGGACCAGATGCCATGATCTTCATTTTCTGAATGTTGAGTTTTAAGCCAACTTTCTCACTCTCTTCTTTTACTTTCATCAAGAGGCTCTTTAGTTCCTCTTCACTTTCTGCCATAAGGGTGGTGTCATCTGGATATCTGAGGTTATTGATATTTCTCCCGGCAATCTTGATTTCAGCTTGTGCTTCATCCAGCCCAGCGTTTCTCCTGATGTACTCTGCATATAAGTTAAATAAGCAGGGTGACAATAGGCAGCCTTGATGTCCTCCTTTTCCTATTTGGAACCAGTCTGTTGTTCCATGTCCAGTTCTAACTGTTGCTTCCTGACCTACATACAGATTTCTCAGGAGGCAGGTCAGGTGGTCTGGTATTCCCATCTCTTTCAGAATTTTCCACAGTTTATTGTGATCCACACAGTCAAAGACTTTGGCATAGTCAATAAAGCAGAAGTAGATGTTTTTCTGGAACTCTCTTGCTTTTTTGATAATGCAACGGATGTTGGCAGTTTAATCTCTGGTTCCTCTGCCTTTTCTAAATCCAGCTTGAACATCTGAAGGTTCATGGTTCACATACTGTTGAAGCCTGGCTTGGAGAATTTTGAGCATTGCTTTACTAGCATGTGAGATGAGTGCAGTTGTGTGGTAGTTTGAGCATTCTTTGGGATTGCCTTTCTTTGGGATTGGAATGACCTTTTCCAGTCCTGTGGCCACTGCTGAGTTTTCCAAATTTGCTGCCATATTGGGTGTGGCAGTTTCACAGCATCATCTTTTAGGATCTGAAATAGCTCAACTGGAATTCCATCACCTCCACTAGCTTTGTTCATAGTGATGCTTCCTAAAGCCCACTTGACTTTGCATTCCAGGATGTCTGACTCTAGGTGAGTGATCACACCATCATGATTACCTGGGTCATGAAGATATTTTATTTCTTTGCACTGATCACTTAGGAAGGCTTTCTTATCTCTCCTTGCTATTCTTTGGAACTCTGCATTCAAATGGGAAAATCTTTCCTTTTCTCCTTTCCTTTTTGCTTCTCTTCTTTTCACAGCTCTTTGTAAGGCCTCCTCAGACAGCCATTTTGCTTTTTACATTTCTTTTTCTTGGGGATGGGCTTGATTCCTGCCTCCTGTACAGTGTCACAAATCTCCATCCCTAGTTCTTCAGGCACTCTGTCTATCAGATCTAATCCCTTGAATCTATTTCTCACTTCCACTGTATATTAGTAAGGGATTCGATTTAGGTCATACCTGAATGGTCTAGTGGTTTTTCCTACTGTCTTCAATTTCAGTCTGAATTTGGCAATAAGGAGTTCATGATTTGAGCCACAATCAGCTCCCGGTCCTGATTTGCTGACTGTATAGAGCTTCTCCATCTTTGGCTGCAAAGAAAATAATCAATCTGATTTTGGTATTGACCATCTAGTGATGTCCATGTGTAGAGTCTTCTCTTGTGTTGTTGGAAGAGGGTGTTTACTATGACCAGTGCTTTCTCTTGGCAAAACTCTATTAGCCTGCTTCATTCTGTACTCCAAGGCCAAATTTGCCTGTTACTCCAGGTGTTTCTTGACTTCCTACTTTTGCATTCCAGTCCTCCTTAATGAAAAGGACATCATTTTTGGGTGTTAGTTCTAGAAGGTCTTGTAGGTCTTCATAGAACCGTTCAGCTTCTTCAGCATTACTGGTCAGGGCATAGACTTGGATTACTGTGATGTTGAATGGTTTGCCTTGGAAAGGAACAAAGATCATTCTGTGGTTTTTGAGATTGCATTTAATTACTGTATTTCAGACTCTTTTGTTGACTATGATGGCTACTCCATTTCTTCTAAGGGGAGAAGTATATCTACTACTGTCCACAGTAGTAGATATAATGGTCATCTGAGTTAAATTCACTCATTTCAGTGCATTTCGTTCACTGATTCCTAAAATGTCGATGTTCACTCTTGGCATCTCCTGTTTGACCGCTGCCAATTTGCCTTGATTCATGGACCTAACATTCCAGGTTCCTATGCAATATTGCTCTTTGCAGCATCGTATTTTGCTTCCATCACCAGTCACATCCACAATTGGGTGTTATTTTTGCTTCAGCTCCATCCCTTCATTCTTTCTGGAGTTAGTTCTCCACTGATCTCCAGTAGCATATTGGGCACCTACCAACCTGGAAAGTTCATCTTTCAGTGTCCTATCTTTTTGCCTTTTCATACTGTTCATGGGGTTCTCAAGGCAAGAATACTGAAGTGGTTTGCCATTCCCTACTCCAGTGGACCACGTCATGTCAGAACTCTCCACCATGACCCATCTATCTTGGGTGGCCCTATATGGCATGGCTCTTAGTTTCATTGAGTTAGACAAGGCTGTGGTCCATGTGATCAGATTGGTTAGTTTTCTGTGATTGTGGCTTTCAGTCTGTTTCAGTCTGTCTGCCGTCTGCTGGAGAAGGATAAGAGGCTTCCTGATGGGAGAGACTGACTGTGGGGGAAACTGTTCTGATGGGCGGGGCCATGCTCAGTAAATCTTTAATCCAATTTTTTGTAGATGGGTGGAGCTGTGTTCCCTCCCTGTTATTTACCTGGGGCCAAACTATGGTGAAGGTAATGAAGATAATGAAGATAATGGTGACCTCCTTCAAAAGATCCCACGCACGTACTGCTACACTCACTGCCCCCAGCCCTGCAGCAGGCCACCACCGACCCACGCCTCTGCTAGAGACTCCTGGACACTCCCCGGCAAGTCTGGGTCATTCTTGACAGCCTTACTTTCATAATAAAGAAAAACTAAACAAAACCTAAATGGCCAGGAGCTAAAGAAGGGTTAAAGGCATTTTGGGCAGACACTAAAAATACGCATGCATAGGAACACAAAGAAAACTGGAAGGAAAACATATCAGATGTTTATAAGACAATCCTTTCAGTGTAGAGAAAATATGAAAATTGCTATTTGTGTTTATTTTTATCTCAGTCTTTAAAATTTATATTTCTGGCATATGTTTTATAATATATTTGTTGTAGCCAAGCGTTTCGGGAAACAAACTCACTCAGGAGGACAATGCAGATAGTGGCGGGCCCAAGGCAGAGTCTCCTCTTAGCCAAGGACCCCGACCAGTTTTTGTGAAAACCTTATATACCCTAAGTGTACTTGCTCAAACCCACCTCCCGAAATTCCTTGAAACTAGTCTGGACAAGGTAAAAGATGTGATCAAAGTTAACCCATGATTCATGTGTCATTAAGACTAGATAAACAGTGGACATTTATCAATAGGCCTGTGGTCATATCCCGATAAACATAATGGAATTTACCACTTTGTTCTGTTACAGAGATAATTAGCATATTCTTTTAGGCAACGAGAGTCCAAGTACAAGTCCTGTGGCTCTTTTATCTGGGGGGTCTGGTTTCCCATTGGTCTGCCACTTCTATAGACACGGGCACAAAGTTCAGAGTCCATTGGGAGGGTGACCATGCGTGTAGCCTGATGTTCGTAGCCTGATGTTCGCATTCGCAGCCTGGCCTAAGACGGAGTCCAACTCTGTCTGTTTCCTCCTTCATATTGATTTAATGATAAATGCACCTGTGATAAGGTGCATGCTCACATTTTCTTTCCTGATATGAGTTTGCTACCGGGAATGTTTAGAGAGCACCACACTCAAGCCTAGTCCTGTGAGTCACTCTGGCAAGAGCCTGTGTCAGCAAACAGAGGCATCCGGAGACTGTGTGTACATTATGGGCTTTATCCAAAGGGTTAATAGTATCACTACACACTTTGTGCAAATGAAATCTACCACAGTCTACAATTACAGTTTGTTAGACTTAAAGACTTTTTTTCAATGTGCCCTGACTCAAAAATAGCTAAAAGGTGGATTACATCCAGGAGCACACATTCCCGTGGTAAAGCATTAGAACAGAAGAGGGCCGGCATGACTAAGACTTTAAATCCTATGACTGTAGGGCTGGCTCTCTATATTTGTGAAGGCCAGTCAGGGCTCAGATTTGTGCTAGGTGACTCAAGTTCTCCTTGAGTTTCTCACACATCATCCATAACTTTTATTCAAGAAGATCAAATTCCTAGGATCTTCATAAAGTTAAACCAGTTCAGTCTGATCACCACTACTATGAAGTCCAAGAGGACTCCACTCACCTGGGTCTCCAAACAGCCAGCTCCCAGGCGTGGACCCAGAGGTTAAAAAGTGACCTCCCAAGACTATACTTTCAGGGATCATTTCTATAGTTAGTTACTAGAGAAGTTTCTCTGATTGTGTAGAGCATCCGAAACCATGAGGAAGAGATGCAGTGTTCTCTCCTGAGCGTGAAGCCGGTCTTTGGTGTTGCTTTTGCAGCTGCTATTGGCCATTGATGATCGTTCTTCTCTTCCTTTGGAAGAGTAAGAGGGAGGGAACACCATCTGAGTGGGGGAAAAAAAAGGGGAAAAAAAAAAAAGTGACCTCCCAGAGCAGATGACTCACGAGTCTGCCTCCACAGCCGCAGCCTCTCCACTGAACTCCAGGCCTGGTTTCTACCTGCCCACCGCCCCTCACCTGATAAACCCCTCCCGCGGGTGTCTCAGGGAGAACCCGCCCACTCCCTCCTGACTGAGGCGCTCAGGCTCCTCTCCTCCTCTCACCCTCCACTCTCCACAGCTCAGGGATGGGCACCCCACCGTCCTGGGAGTCCAAGCAGAGAGCTGGCGGGGCAGAACGTCTCCCCTATCCCTAGCCCCTGCTCACAAACCCTGTGACCTCCACCTCCTCCTCCCGCCGCATCCTGTTTGCTGCCCCGGGGAGCCTGGGTGAGGTTCCCAACAGCCCTTGCTCCAGGCGCTTCCTGTCACCTGAAGGGACTCCCCACCTCCCGCTTTCCAGGTACCAGTCCCCCCTTCAAAGCGCAGTGTCAGTGTCCTGCGTCTGCCCAGGATGGATCCCGCTGTACGTGCTGCCTGAAGCCCTCCCGGGCCTCTGTCGCCAGCAGGTCAGAGCCAGCTCTGCTCCTGGGAAGCTCGGCCTCCACCCCACCCCTCCTCGATTTCGCAGCTTCATTCCCGGCACTTACCACGCCTTTTCAGGCCTCAGCTCCCTTACACGGGCTCTGTCCCAAAGCCTACCCTGGTGTCCTCCTCCGGTTTCCTGGTACCATGTTCATTAGAATGCCCAGACCCACGTGATGTATGACCTCGTCTGGGAGGTCTGGTATTTCTGAAACAGATTTTCCTTTGTGTTCCCACTGCACACTGCATGTACATCTGTTAGTGTATTTAACCCAATATAATATTTATTGTTTGCCCTTCTTGCCCTGTAGGCTTCCAGAATAAGAAAACACTCTACCTAGCAGGGTTCAATCAGGGTTCAGTCACTAAGTCATGTCTGACTCTTGGGGACCCCAAGCACTGTAGCCTGCCAGGCGCCTCTGTCCTCCAGTGTCTCCCAGAGCTTACTCAGATTCAGGTCCATCGAGTCAGTGATGCTCTCTGTCTCATACTCTGACCATCATCCAGAGTACACATTAAATATGTTTTGGTGAATAAGTGAATGGATTAACAAATGAACTGCTGTGAGTTACTTTAAAGAAAAAGGGAGGAATCTTTCTGCATCACCTTTTATACCCTCTGGGCTTCCCTTGTGGCTCAGCTGGTAAAGAATCTGCCTACAATGAGGGAGACCCGGGTTCGATCCCTGGGTTGAGAAGATCCCCTGGAGAAGGCAAAGGCCACCCACTCCAGTATTCTGGCCTGGAGAACGGGGGTCGCAAAGAGTCGGACACGACTGAGCGACTTTCACTTCACATCGCACCCTGTGGCACAAACACTTTTGTTTGCCTCTTATTCCTTTCTCGAGAGCTGTTCTTCTCACTCTTCCACTTCTGCACCCCGTGCTCAGCTGTAAGGAGCCCCTGCGCAGACCTCACTGACCTCATCTATTTCTGGTGACTGGGTGAGCAGCACTGGACCACAGGGTTGTGCCCACGCTTTGCTTCGAGGTGCAGAGCTGGGCTCCCCTCCCGCACAGAGAACCCCCTCAGGAGAGCGTCCCAGGAACACGCCCGCCCACGGGCAGGGCTTCAGAGCGGCTTCCCGGGCAGGGGCCACATTGGATAAAGCTGTGGCTCGAGTACTGGCCACGTTTTCCATAGTTTTAGGTGAAATTCATATTTTTTAAGTTTTAAGTTGAAAATACATAGCTGTTTGAATGAAAAGGGAACAAACCATCCTTTTTTTTTTTTAACTTTGCTGCTAATTGGCTAGTAACAAGTGGAATAATACAAGTAATTATATATAACTTTTGGGAAGGCAAACTGTTGCAAGATTTCTGAGAGGTAGTTTTAGCAATATCATACGGAAAGATTTTACAACATGCAGAACTCTCTGACCCATACTTTCACATCTAGGAATTTCTCCTAAAAAAAAAAAAAAGCATCAAAGATGTGCAGAAGGACATGCATGTCCACTCGGTGTTTCCTTCCCTGGTCAGGTGGGCTGGAGTCCCCAGCAGATCTCAGGGGAAGAACAGAGCAACTGGAGCTGACAGTGGAAAATTCCATGTAGTCCTTTGATTTCAGACATTTATGGAGCAAAATTGGTTATTCGGACAGTCCACTGAAAGAGTGGGTTGATTTCATTGGGATATCCCATGATCTTTCCGACTGTAGTAACAAGTGAAGAACTCAAATGCTCACCAAAATGCCATTGCCAAATCTATACCTCAACTGTCACTTCCCTTTCTCTAGTCCTTGGTGAAAAAATAAAATTCCATCTTACCTTGTCCTTTTCTGTAGTATGCAGATTAAGGAAGATAAGTTTTTCTATCATTCGATGTGGCCCCTCTCTGCTTCCCAAAGAAATGGTTTTCTTCCCTTCTGAAAATCAGTCACAAACTCCAATGTTATTACACACTTATTGAACACACAAGACAACTGGCAAAGTGGGGAGCATTTTGAGGAGGGCAAGGAGGCCAAGGCGGTGATTCTGGTCATGGCATTCTGGGCTCTTCTTAGGGGAAGGTCGTCACAACCTCTTTCACTTCAAACCAGATCCAGTTCTGAGTTTTTGTGCCAAACTCCAACAGCACAGAATCATTTTCATGGGGGCAGGGAGGTACGTTTAGACATGGTCCTTCCAAAGCATCTGGGGAGGCCCCACCTCACAGCCAGACAAGATTCCATTTAAAAAGAACATTTTAACTAACTTTCTGCATTTATGGAACAGGTCTTTCACTCAACTATTTATTGAGAAGCTGATTTTGTGCCAGACCTCATCTGAGTCACTTGCATATCACTCAGTAAGCCTTGCCTTACTGATAAAAATGCTTGAAGGAGAAATTCTCCAGGGTTTAATATTTACATGACTCATTGAGACATGACATTGTATCAGCTGCTTCTTTCCAGGCCCTCCCTGGTTGGTAATGCGGCTTTCCTGGTGGCTCAGACGCTTGCTCATATACTTATCTCTGACATTCACCAAGGATCAACAGGAAAACTCTTGAGAACAGGTCTGTATGATGTGGGATGGAGAAATTAGGAATTATCCAGAGAATACAGATTAAGAGAGATGTTTAGGTGTGATTTGTTAGAGAGGAAAGTTCAAGGGTAGAATCTTCTGATTATGGTAATTTCTCCAACTTTTCACGTTGCAAAGGGAGACTGCATTTTCGATAGTCAAAATGTCATTTGGCTATCAAAAGAACTGTGAAACACCTATAAAAAAAACTCAATTTTCTAACCTGAGATATTTAAAAGAAGGAAAAGAAGTTGGGGTGGCCAACTTGGTAGGCAGCAGAAGTATTTTTGTCAACTAAAGAAAACATTCACAAATTGGCCTGGTATGTTGTTAACCAAAAGCTTAGTAAGATGTTTGAAATGTTAAAAGCAAGACGCAAGACTCTTTATAAGAAGTTCCCAGAATCTGAGACTTGTTATCTGATCTCCTGCTAATGTAAGATAATAAAAAGATAATGGTCACTGTTTGCTTGAGATAATAGCTTATGATTCTCCAAAACTTAAAGAAAAAGGAAGGAAAAGTGCTAAAATAATAAATGGCTTCCAAAAAAGTATGTATGGATCAGTCCTATGGGACTCTATACAAGCTGGAGTAACAACCAGGCACCAAAAATTCACCTTATTTATATTTTTGAGCCAGATGTGTTGCCAATTAGACCTGTATCTCTAGCCCTTCAAAGTCTGAAACCCTGCCCTCATTGAATTACCAAGAAAGGACAAAGGGAAAAGATAGAGACTGCTTGGGACCCTCTCTTGCCACTTGTGAAATTAGATCCCTAATTGGAGATAAAGGTCTAGTCTTGAGCCTCAAACTGCTGTTTAGTCACTAAGTCATGGTCAGCTCTGTTTGAGCCCATGGACTGTAGCCCACCAGGCTCCTCTATCCATGGGATTTCCCAGGCAATTATTGGAAAAGGTTGCCATTTCCTTCTCCAGGGGATCTTCCCCACCCAGGGATCGTCTCCTTCATCTCCTACTTGGCAGGTGGATTCTTTACCACTGAGCCACCTGGGAAGCCCCAGGAGCCATCAACAGCTTTTGGGAAATGACAGAATGAGCGTGTCCAGCTTATACAAATATCTGCAAACAGTGCCAACAAGGGTCCATATAAACCAGTCACAAAAAGAAAGATGAGAGATGCTGATTATATGCTAGATGAAAACATTTAGTCACACATTCTTACAAATCAGTCACTCATTTATTCAACAACTATTAACAATTATTCAGCATTTATATATATATATATATATATATATATATATATATATACACACACACACACACACATATATATGTCAGATATTGTGCTAAGCAAAAGTGGCCAAGATAAAAAATATAACACCCTATCCTCAGGAAGCTCAGAGTCCATTAAGAAAGATCAGCACATATGCAAGTGATTATAATGAAATGCAATAACCAAATTGGTGATGTGTGGGGGTATGTAACTCAGTTTGAGTTTGTGCCTGTGGTTGGGGAGGCAGGTGATAAGAAACGGTGGCTAATGCCCTGAAACAGAGGAAAAGAAGTCACTGCACTCAGAGATGCCCAAAGTATGGCTTCTCCTCTGGCATTCACAATTCATCTGCAGTTCCTCCAAGTCCAGATGCAGCTTACCAATCAGGAGTCACTTTTATCATAAGCAATGCTGCTTAGTAATAGTTAATATTGTACTTCTGTCTTGTTTGTAGTGACACAGAGCCAGAAAGTTAACTAAGGTTTAAATTCTCACGCAGAAAGGAAAGGCGTTTTGTTAGCCCTTTACGCACAAAGGGCATGAATAACACATGATGGTGTTCTGTCTGCAAGTGGACATTTGCTGCTTGTGTCTTTGCTTTTCCTTGGGAGAACCGCTCCCCTGCCCCTCTCCCGGCCAACACACACAAACACACACACCCATTAATTTAGTCCACTTAATGCTATCAATGGCCAGGCTTTACCTGCCACGATCATATAACCCATGGTCACAGGAATTGGTTCAGTATTGGGCACATGTTTCAGGCAGGGCCAAACAGAATTGTTCCTCTGATTTCTATATGAACATTTGATGAGGGAGAAATGTTCTTTCTTATGAATCAAAACCATAACAATATTCATAAGAATTTAAACTTGAGGTTGCTAGTAGCCATCCTTCCCACTATGTGGAGAGTATACTTATCAATAATGCCAACAGAGGGACTTCCCTGGTGCTCCAGTGGCTAAGACTCCACGCTCCTAGTGCAGGGGGCCTGGGTTCCATCCCTGGTCAGGGAACTAGACCCCACATACAGCAACTAAGAGTTTACATGCTGCAAGTAAAGATCTCACATGCTGCAAATAAGACCCGGCGCAGCCAAATAGGCAAATAATTTTTTAAAAATGCCAACAGAGACAGCCAAGAGTTGGAGGGTGAGTTGAATCTAGCCATGCCTGCAGCCAGTGAGATACACCCTCAAACTCTTTAGTTAGGAGTTCATAAACTACCTTTAATGTTTATTCCAGATTAAACTGGATTTTTGTTACTCATAATAGAAAGAATTCTCACTAATACATATTTAGCAATCTGGGGACAAACACTGCTGGAAATATTAGGAGTCTGTTCAACCTTAAAATGGCCTCACTCTTTTAACCCTGGTTGCTACAAAGTCTTGCATTTCTGCATGGTTAAACAAAGTGACAGAGGACCCACCCACAGAGAAAGTCTAGACCGATAAGAAGCGGGAGGTTATCAAAGATAAAATATTTTTCCTCCCTAACAAAACAGCCATTGCTTTGAACTTTGGATGCTCTTTAAAAAATGTTATCATCAAGAAAAAAAAAAGTGAAAGCCAAATTACACAAAATAAGGACATTTAAAGTAGTCTGTATCTTATAAACATATCAAAAAGTAGCATAAAGAAAGACCAGGCGGCAGTAAAATGAGACACAAACCTTTTCTCCCATCTCTCGTACATATTCTAAGCAAAATAACAAGAAGTTTAAAAACGCGAGTTGCTTTTTAATATATTTTATTATGTCTACTTTCATTTTTTAACCACCCAACCCTTTTAAATTATGTTCAAGTGGGCCTCTATCCAGTGCAGCAGTCTCCAAGGATGGAGACTGCCCTCATTGTAAGGCAGGAAGATTTTCCAGCCTGGAGGACTGTGGAGCCTGGTGTCAGCGTCTCAGGCTTCAGATCCCAGACAACCACAACTCAGAATCCTGAATCCCTTTCTTAATTAGCAGAAATAAGAAGGGTTCAGAATTTCTGTTCCTTTTTTTTCCTGTATTAGCTTAATGTGTACTTAACCTAATATGTCTTAATTCAATGCATTTAAATTGTTTGCACACGAATAAGTCTGAGGAGTTGCAGTTATTCATTAGAAATTATTTTTCATTTTTAAGTTTACTGCAGGGTTATTTGACAAGTTGAGTAAAAGTTTCACAAACAGCCATTAAATGGGCACCCAAAGTCCAACCTGACCATCCTTTCCCACACAGATCCCAGAGAGGGTGTCCTGAGGGTCTCCGGGAGAGGAGGCCGGTAGAGGCCAGCACGAGGTACCCCGGTGCCTCCTGGGCGTATCTTCAGCATGAAATTCCCCTTCACCCTGCTATGAGGGATTCACGGCTGAATTCAGCAAAGGGGAAAAGCAGTGGGTCCCTACATAACTGGATATTTGAGAGAGAAAAAGAACATTCAGCAAAAAGTGCTGGAAGAGCAGTGCGTTGCTTCTGAAGTCATGGAACTGCTGTGAATGGGCGCTGCTGAGTCAGTTCTCCCCAGGTGAGAGGCAACAGGTTTGATGAAATCTAAGGCTGTGAGGTGTGGACCGCTGGCCCACAGAAGAAACTGTCTTCTCAAATCCTCATGCTCATTATCTCCAGTCTTCTGAACAAGGATGGGTTTTTTTGCATTTGGACCTCTAGAGATTTCCTGTAAATGTTCCTTTAAACCAATGGAAGTTCCTCTATTTACACAGCTGAAACCAACCTAATGTTGTACCACCAGACTTTGTAAATATCCAAAGAAACATGAGTGGCCTCTGAGGCCGTTCCCTTTATTGTCCCTCCCTCTCCAAACATTTTGGTCTGAGTACTTATTTTCGATCACTAGGTGGAAGTCACACATAGAGTCAAAATATCTAGACTACTTAACCCATAACTTCTCCTGGCTGCTCTAATCTCTCTCCCCTGGAGGGATAACATATTTTTTAGAGCTACGGAGTTGGGAGAAACCTTAAAATATTTCCCAGTGCCCTCCATCTCTGCCCTCCTACCCAATCTCTTCTGGGCCTACTTAAATCCATTTGATTAATAAAAACCTCCTCCCTGTTTGGCTTTCCTTGTGAGCTTTTGGAGTTCCCTCCAAGGCTAATGAGAAGGATTACTAACTCTGGGCAGGTATACAGGCTCTCAGTCACCTTCTGTGGATAAGAAACTGGGCAAGAAGGCCGGCTGTGAAGGTGGAGCAGTCTTTTCCATTCAATGCATTTCATGAGCACCACAATACCTTTAAGCAATTACAGATGCGATACCCAACAACGAATAAACGGACCCTGAGCTCTGGATCCCGGCTCCTACTGGCTTTGGCTGATATCCTTGACCCCACTCACAGATCGCAGAAAAAGGACAGACTCTGTCTCTCCCATGGATGAATCCAGGTTTCTTTAGGAATGGGACTCAGAGGCTCTTCTCTCCCTAGATGACCCAGGGGACCCATGATTTGCTCATTCTGCACATGGTTCTCAATGCAGCTTCCTTTTAGGATCTCTCAGCTAACACCTGGCTCTGCATTGTCAGGGCTCCTCAGTCTTTTCCCCAACAAATACTCAGCGTTGCAGGGAGAGGAGTGGGACAGGCGAACTCAGCGCCAGCTGAAGAGATAACAGACAGGAAGGCCAGCAGAAGCTGCAGAAGTGGGAAGGCTCCCCGTAAACCTGCTTTGGTCATTGAGCCTCCTCAGCCTGTCTGATCCTCCCTACACACATCTGTCTCCCGTGAAAGCATCCAGAGCCCACTGAAAAGGAAGACAGTCCTGTGTCTCATATAAAACCGGCTGTGAACACACATCTGCTGAATTGAATTGAATGGAATTCAATCGTAGGCCACACTCCTAGTTAGCATGGATCAAACTGGGATGTCTGACTTCTTCATCCTGACATTAAATGTGTTTGATGATGGTTATCAGTTTGAGGAAACCAGACAGTGTTTTACCCTATAATAACTGTTATAATAACTACCATTTAGTGAGCACTTACCATGTGCCAGGCTCTTTGCTAGGTGCTCTATAGTCATTAACTCATTTAAGCATCCCGGCAATGGCTGCTTTGATGTTGCTACATGGGAATGGCTTAGGGTTGGTGTCTGATTGGAAAGGGGTGGTAGAATGGCTTGCCATTTTGCTCACAGACAGACGTATCTGTACATAAGATTGAGGAAGTATAAAAATCATTTACATCAAGGATTAGAGAAATTGCTGATAAAAAGAGACATAGAGGTTAAGACATCCTTCAAAATCATGCCTTGGTGCTACCATGAAATAAGTTTTATTATTCCCATTGCACAGAGGCAAACACTGAGGACTTCAGCAGTTGGAGGACTTGCTAAACCCACATATTTAATATATGGCCAGAACTCAGCCCAAGTCTGCCTGCCTCCAAGCTATAAAATGTATAGTTGCTCAGTCGTACTTAGAAGAAGTAAAAGAAATTTATAGACGTCATTTGACAAAAGTGTTTGTTATTATTTTTAAGACTGAGGTAAAAAAAAAATGTGTTCCTAAAAAAAAAATGTGTTCCTAAAAGAGATGAAATAAAATGAGTATTACTGATTAACTTCTAGAGAGTCTTCAATGGAGAATGAAGTTCAACAGGCACAGTGAAGAGGAAGTCCCATTTGAAATCCAAATGCCAACCCCACAGAGGATACTGCCTTATGAAAAGAGCCTAGAAAGGGCTATTCCCTAGCACGTGGGCAATGCCCACGGTCCTCTGCGAGGGGAGACAGTACCGCACGGTGACTGGAGTCACCAGATCTGAATTCAAACCTGGCTCTGTCACCTTCCAGTTTGGGCACCTGAGACCAGGTACTTAGTCTCTCTGAGCCTCAACTTCCTCAAATATAAATAAAAATATTTCTTCATTATAGGATTACTATGGGGATTAATAGGATAAAGTATTCATTCAGCAATGATTTGTTAAGCATCCATATGTGCCAAGCTCTAGACCTCTCACTGAAATGTGTGGACACAGCTTCCCTTTGGGCCAAGCACACCAATAAACATTCAATAAGTGGTACGTAGTTGTTTCAGTCATGCCCAACTCTGCGACCCCACGAACTGTACGTAGCCCGCCAGGCTCCTCCGTCCATGGGATTCTCCAGGCAAGAATACTGGAGTGGGTTGCCATGCCCTCCTCCAGGGGATCTTCCCCACCCAGGGATCGAACCCCCGCATCTCTTATGTCTCCTGCATTGTGGGCAGCTTCTTTACCACCAGAGCCACTGTAGCTGTTAATATTATTACCATGCTTCTCATGAAAGGACAAAAATAGAGACAAACATGGTGCCTTTGCAGTATACTCCATGGCTCATCGCAGCACAGCCGTGGGCCGAGCACATTCCCAGAAGGCCAGGCATCACAGAGTAAGACGCAGACAGCCACACAGCATGGGTCCTATCCACCCCGTGGCCAGGATGAGGGAGTAGAGACCGCTTCTTCGTTACTTCCTGCCTTCCCCACATGCAGGAGCCAAGGCCGCCACCAGCACCGATAACGGCCCTCTTCTCTGTGGTCTGCCAGAGTGAGGGAGGAGTCAGCCACAGGGCCAGGTCCGTCTGTGCCGGCTGCTCTGGCAGTTCCAGCAGGGACAGGAAGACAGTGGAATTTAGTGCGGTTTATTTGAGACCCACAGCTGACACACCTCATCAGGCTGGTCCAGGTCTTCCAGGTACAGATCTTGAATGAGGTGGTCCACGATGTGCATGTTATCGCTCTGAGCTACAAAGTGGAGGGCATTCACTCCATCCTAAAGAGAGCCAGGGGAGGGGAGGTAATTACTCCGTAACCTCCCCCTCCTGCACGGTGAGCGAGGGCTTAAGTCTGGTGTGATCCACATACCTACCTGCCTCTCGGCTCTCTGGTCCGCTCCAGCTCTAACCAACATGAGCACGCTCTCGAAACTTCCAGAACAGGCTGCAAGATGAAGTGTCAAGCCATGCTTCCTCTAGAAAAGAGAAGAAAGGAACCCATCACTTGAGTGAGCCACCACACTCTCTCAGCCAACAAAAGCCAGGTTAATACCTAACTGCTGAAGATCAAGAGATGAGAGAGTTCAGTATTCAGCAAAAGTGATATATATCATACATACAAAGAAAGTACACAAACAATAAACATATTAGAAGAAAATTTAGATTATAATGTATAGTGTTTTGATTCAAAAGTTATAAAAGGAATAAGTTGATAAAGTCAGTAAACAAATGATAGATTTTTAAAATGTAACTTAATATAGATAAATGGTTACTTTCTATAATATATGAAGTATCCTTACAAATCAACAAGGACCAAAAAAGGGACTCTCTTAAGGTATTAGTGCAAATGAAACCATTTCAGTTTAAACAATCTGGCAATATCTATTAAAATTTTAAATACAATCAGTAATCCCACTGCTGGGACTCTATCCCATGAAAATAAATTTCTAGACCTGATGTTATATAAACAAGGTTATTAATTGCAACCGTTAAAACTGACAGTAAGGTAAATGTCCATCAATATGGGAACACTGAACAAATCAGGGAACAGTCACACCACATCATGTAGGCACTAAAAATAATTAACTAGGGCTATAACAATTGGAGAGATTTCCATTAGGTAGCTATTAAATGTGGAAAATAAGATGCAGAGAAAATATAGTACAATCCCATTTTTTATAAAACAAGCAATGACCAAAAAAACTCATATGTGTTTATGTATGTATTTATGTCTATTGTAAGTGGGTAAGTAGGTGGATAGATAGCAATGTGGATATGATTATATGAGCAAGAGGAAAAGTACAGAAATAAACACACAGATCCTACATTACTAAATGTAGTTACTGGAAGAGGAAGCTATGCAGAAAAAGAAAAACCAGAGAAGACTGAAGTTATAAAAAGAATTCTACTTATATATAAATTATTTAAAATACACTCTCTATATAAAATCATGTAAGTGTGTGTATACACATATGTGTGCATTAGAGAGGCGGAGACTGCTCAAGACCTACTGACCCGCAGTGATGCTGGGGGACTAGACTTGTACACCAAATGAGCAGACAGACAAGTGTGAAAGGAAATAGCTAGAGTCAACACTGGCTATCTCAGGGAGGAGGGAATGAAGGGCTATGACTCGGGGAAAGTTGCGGAGCCCTAGGCCCCAAGTTAAAGAAGTCTACAGAGCAGACATTGTGAGCATGATCTGTAGACTAAAACAAACTGACCTCAAACTCTGTCTCAACCACTTCCAAACATTGCAGTCTTGCTCAGCTTAGTTAACCCTAAGCCTCGGGATCCTTATCTGTAAGTTCATGTGTCTGCTTTTCTATTTCCTTTTATCCCTGTCAAAAAATCTATGAATAAGGTCTAAGGATCTAACGTATAATGTGGTGACTCTAGTTGATAAGACTTTTATACAAGTGAAATTTGCTAAGTGCATAGAATGTACATGTTCTCACCAAAAAAAGAAATGAGATGATGAGTGTGTTAATTAACTAGATGGAAGGAATCTTTTCACAATGTATACACACACTGAATCATCACTATGTACATTTTAAATGTATCACAATTTCATTTGTCAACTACACCTCAACAAAGCTGAAAAAAATTTTAAATAAATCTCTTTTAAAATGAAGGCAAACAACAACAAAAACAAGAAAACCCACAGGGTTTAAAGGGGAAATGAGACAGGTACCCATCACTCAAAAACTCTGTCACTGATACATTTTCATTTTTTAAAAATATAGGACCCTGCTCTGGACTGAATGTTTGTGTCCCTCAATAACTCATATGTTGTCTAATCCCCAATGTGATGGATTTGAAAGGCATGCCTTTGGGAGCTAATTAGGTCAGGAGAGTGGAACCCTGATGAATGGGATTAGTGCCCTCATAAATGGACACGGAGCTTGGCTCCTCACTCTGCTCTCCACTGACAGTGAATAAAATCAGAAGTGGCTCTCACAAGACACTGGAAGTGCTACCATCTTGATCTTGGAGTCTCCAGTTTCCAGTTCTGTGAGAAATAAATGTTTGTTGTGGAAACCACCCAGCCTATGCTATATTTCTTACATCAGCCCAAACTAAAACAGACCCTAGTAAGGGGTCGCAGAGTCGGACATGACTGAGCGACTGAACTGAACTGAACTGAACTGAATAAAAACAGTGGTACAATTGTACATTAAATGGTTAAGTATTTAATCCAATAAACATGGTACTACATACAAAACAAATCATCTATAACTTCTGTAAATGTGCCTTCCAAAAAGTAAGCCTTCTCAGAACATCTTATTTGCCTCTTGTAATCAATTATATTTGTAAACCTGGAGGACAGTTTGATAAACGTATAGCATACAAATCAATAAACAAGGAATGAGGTTCTGTGGGGGCCTCCCATTTTGAAGTGTATAAGCCTTTTAGCAGTAATTTGGGCTGCCACTGAAACTGCATTATGTCTTCTCTTATTCTCAGTAAAGTTCAGGTATGGAGAAGAAAAAAAAAACAAGCCCCAGATTACTGAGATATATACTGGGAAATAAGCAGGGTGACAATATACAGCCTTGATGTCCTCCTTTTCCTACTTGGAACCAGTCTGTTGTTCCATGTCCAGTTCTAACTGTTGCTTCCTGACCTGCATACAGATTTCTCAAGAGGCAGGTCAAGTGGTCTGGTATTCCCATCTCTTTGACAATTTTCCACAGTTTCTGGTGATCCACACAGTCAAAGTCTTTGGCATAGTCAATAAAGCAGAAATAGATGTTTTTCTGTAACTTTCTTGCTTTTTTGATAATCCAATGGATGTTGGCAATTTGATCTCTGGTTCCTCTGCCTTTTCTAAATCCAGCTTGAACATCTAGAAGTTCTTGGTTCACGTATTATTGAAGCCTGGCTTGGAGAATTTTGAGCATTGCTTTACTAGCATGTGAGATGAGTGCAATTGTGTGGTAGTTTAAGCACAAGCTGGACTCAACATTGCCGGGAGAAATATCAATAACCTCAGATATGCAGATGACACCACCCTTATAGCAGAAAGCAAAGAAGAACTAAAGAGCCTCTTGATGAAAGTGAATGAGGAGAGTGAAAAAGTTAGCTTAAAGCTCAACATTCACAAAACTAAGATCATGGCATCCAGTCCCATCACTTCATGGCAAATAGATGTAGAAACAGTGGAAACAGTGGCTGACTTTCTTTTTTGGGCTCCAAAATCACTGCAGATGGTGATTGCAGCCATGAAATTAAAAGACACTTCTCGGAAGAAAAGTTATGACCAACCTAGACAGCATATTAAAAAGCAGACATTACTTTGCCAACAAAGGTCCGTCTAGTTAAAGCTATGGTTTTTCTAGTAGTCATGTATGGATGTGAGCATTGGACTATAAAGAAAGCTGAGTGCCAAAGAATTGATGCTTTTGAACTGTGGTGTTGGAGAAGACTCTTGAGAGTTCCTTGGACTGCAAGGAGATCCAACCAGGCCATCCTAAAGGAGATCAGTCCTGAATATTCACTGGAAGGACTGATCTTGAGGCTAAAGCTCCAATACTTTGGCCACCTGATGCGAAGAACTGACTCACTGGAAAAGATCCTGATGTTGGGAAAGATTGAAGGCGGGAGAAGGGGACGACAGAGGATGAGATGGCTGGATGGCATCACTGACTAGATGGGCATGAGTTTGAGTAGGCTCCAGGGTTGGTGTTGGACAGGGAGGCCTGGTGTGCTGCAGTCCACGGGGTCACAAAGAATCAGACACAACTGAGCATCTGAACTGAACTGAAAGCAGCTTTGAGAGCAGATGTTTGTATTATCCTCTGAGCACCACCTGCCCTCCACCTGGAAGCCTTTGTCCACATCTGGAGTAAGAACTTCCATTTACCTCATCGGCCTCTTCCCCAGACTTGGAGGTGCTGCCCACACTGAACCAGAGTCCTCACCTCTGGGTTATGCAACTGATCCTCTGGGCAACCATTTTATCCTTACAAATGCATGACATAAGGTCAACCTGGGAAATAAGCAAAAGCCTAAGTCCTGCTGGTAATGAAAAAACAGTTTTGTCACCAAATACAAAGAGCACAAGACATGCATATTCTTTAAAGAGAAAATGAATACTGTCAATGGAAACAGTTTGTGTGTATGTGGAGAAAAGATAACCCAAGTGACCAGAGTTCCCCCTTACAATAATTATGCTCTAATCTGCTGCTGCTGCTGAGTCGCTTCAGTCGTGTCCTACTCTGTGCGACCCCACAGACGGCAGCCCACCAGGCTCGCCCGTCCCTGGGATTCTCCAGGCAAGAACACTGGAGTGGGTTGCCATTTCCTTCTCCAATGCATGAAAGTGAAAAGTGAAAGTGAAGTGGCTCAGTCATGTCCAACTCTTAGCAACCCCATGGACTGCAGCCTACCAGGCCCCTCTGTCCATGGGATTTTCCAGGCGAGAGTACTGGAGTGGGGTGCCAATGCCTTCTCCGCTCTAATCTGAGTGCCAAGGAATTGATGCTTTTGAACTGCGGTGTTGGAGAAGACTCTTGAGAGTCCCTTGGACTGCAAGGCGATCCGACCAGTCCATCCTAAAGCAAATCAGTCCAGAATATTCATTGGAAGGACTGATGTTGAAGCTGAAACTCCAATACTTTGGCCACCCAATGCGAAGAGCTGACTCATTGGAAAAGACCCTGATGGTGAGAAAGACTGAAGGCAGGAGGAGAAGGGGATGACAGAGGATAAGATAGTTGGATGGCATCACCGATTCGATGGACAGGAGTTTGAGTAAACTCCGGGAGTTGTCGATGGATAGGGAGGCCTGGCGTGCTGCAGTCCATGGGGCAGCAAAGAGTCGGACACGACTGAGTGACTGATCTGAACTGAATCCATTCTACCAAGTGATGGGCTTACCTTATCAGCAGTATCCACCCTGACCTTGTGATTAAGCAAGAAATCCACAGCAGATAAAGGATTTGTCCCCACTGCAAAATGCAAGACAATGTGGTTCATCTGAGGAAACATAGTTTGTGTCTTCAGTCATCTGATTGCTATTTCGCGTTCTTAAGATTCCTGATTCTTGAATGGCCATAATTTTTTTTTACCAGATGTTTGTGTTTTGATTATCTACTCTTTACCTTGTCTTTAAAAGCAGTGAGTTTCACTTCTTCTTTTCCTATCTGGATTCCTTTTACTTCTTTTTCTGCTCTAATTGCTGTGGCCAAAACTTCCAAAACTATGTTGAATAGTAGTGGTGAGAGTGGCCACCCTTGTCTTGTTCCTGATTTCAGGGGAAATGCTTTCAATTTTTCACCATTGAGGGTAGTGCTTGCTGTGGGTTTGTCATATATAGCTTTTATTATGTTGAGGTATGTTCCTTCTATTCCTGCTTTCTGGAGAGTTTTAATCATAAAAGGATGTTGAATTTTGTCAAAGGCTTTTTCTGCATCTATTGAGATAAAAAGAATTCATTTGAATCAGTTCTAATGAGATGGATGAAACTGGAGCCCATTATACAGAGTGAAGTAAGCCAGAAAGATAAAGACCAATACAGTATACTAACACATATATATGGAATTTAGAAAGATGGTAATGATAACCCTATATGCAAAACAGAAAAAGAGACACAAATGCACAGAACAGAATTTTGGACTCTGTGGGAGAAGGCGAGGGTGGGATGTTTCGAGAGAACAGCATCAAAACATGTATATTACCTAGGGTGAAACAGATCACCAGCCCAGGCTGGATGCACGAGACAAGTCCTCAGGCCTGGTGCACTGGGAAGACCCAGAGGGATCGGATAGAGAGGGAGGTGGGAGGGGGGATCGGGATGGGGAATACATGTAAATCCATGGCTGATTCATGTCAATGTATGACAAAAACCACTACAATATTGTAAAGTAATTAGCCTCCAACTAATGAAAATAAATGGGAAAATAAATAAATAAATAAAAGCAGTGAGAACTATATCCAGCATAATCTTACATTTCTCTACTATTAGATAACATCACAGAATTTAGCAACCAACTGGAGTGTATACATCAAGCTGAAATCCACTGTATAACCTATGACTGATTATAACAATATAATATATTTCAATTAGAGTGTAAAAGCTATATTTTTCCTGTATGCAACCATTAATAATGGTAGGATATATTGATAATGCATAACAAAAAATTTTCCTAGTTCAGTCCATATGTGGCTCTTTCCCCTGTAGTTTTATGGACTTTAAATTGTATTGAATGAAACAAATGAAGAAAGAAAGAGACAAAAAGAAGAAGGTGGGGAGAGAAGGAAGGAAAGAAGGAAAGACATACACAGATAAAAAAGCATGACTGTCTTTTGCTTCAAAGAAAAGCCAGCTTGGGGCTCCCAGGCTGTCTGGAGACACTCTGAGGTGCTTCAAAGGATGCTTTGCTTGTAAGTAAAACACATGTCATATTTCCCACATTCTGAACATTGATTTTGCTTCCAAAAAATTTACTATCCTTTGCTTCTCATTAATAAATTATTGCAAAAATATGAGAACTGCTTAAACATCTGATTTCCTTAGTAGCTAAATCGGTGATAAACTAAGTTTGACAAAACATGAGTTACCCTTGCTATTGTTTGCAGTCTAGAGCTATATTCTAGTATGCCCAATTTGGGCTTGTAAACTCCCCTTTAACTTTATTTGTGAATAAGGATGCAAACCAAGATAGCATCCAAGATAAGTCAATAAAACCACTTCCATTTTTTTTTTCATCTTTGTCATCACCGATTTTAAAGAACTCTACAAGCAACCATGTCAGCAATTTGCTGTAAACAGGACTAAAAAAGATGTCATTAGAAACTATAATATAATTCATCAGGAGTTTATAATAACTTGCTACATTGGCTGTTAGTTTTAGTGTATTAAGTACTTTTATATAAAAGTATGGTTTAAAATATTAGAAAGTTATATGGAAAAATTTTCAAATGGTTATTGAAAGGTACATTGGAGGATCTATTTCCTGCTGTTTAGAAAAATGATTATTGCTTTACTTATCCAACAGTTAATCTACATATTACCTCCAAAGATCCTTGCTTATTTCTTTTGCTCCCTTCCTTTCTTGTTTCCTTTCCTCTTTTTTTGTTCCTAAAATTGTTCTGCTGCAGAAATTTGCCATTTTTCTACTCTTTCTGGGATGTCTATGTATAATGAATAGGATATCCACACATAACATATCAGACATGCACACAATATACACATATAGACAAATCCCCTCACATCCACACAGGCACAACTGCTAAATATCCTTCTACTGCACACCTCAGTTTCTATGACTCACTGCTTGGAACAGATCCAGGTTTTGTAGAAGGTGAAGTTTACACTTTTCAGGAGCCCTCTTTAAAGCCAGAGTCAGAAAGTTTAACTGATGGCAGTTTAAATTTCTTCCTTTTTCAGATTTTACAAAACCACATAACAATGGAACACACTGCTAGAGCCCTCCACGTTCCTTGGAAGGATCTGCATAAGCAGGTCACTTAAAGTTTAGGCTTCATTTAGCATCAAACCCACCTCTGCCATCCCCACCTTGAAGCACTCCACATCGTCCTAAACAGACACAACCCCAGTCTGTTCACTGATGAACCGTGCCTTGTGGGGCTGTCAGGAAATCTCCACAAGGCCAAGCAGTAGGCAAGCCATTTTTCTGGCAGTGGGACTTCTCCCCTAAACCCAGGCACTGAAGAACAAGTGAGCGCTGGGTCTCAGGAGAGGCCCCTCTGCCTAACAGGCAGATGTACTATATTCCACAAGCAGTAAAAAGCAAAGCTGTACTTGCCTTTGGATTTTAAATTTGGAAGGCTCCAACCACAAGGCGCATCACTGATGAGAAAACAGTGATGAACTGTGTAGCAAAAGACATTCTGCCTTTCCAGAATGTGTGAGGCCAAAGTGATCCACAGGCTATGACCCAGGACCAAATCCAGGCCCATAACCTTGACATCTGGCTACACTGCCCACCCATAGGCTTAGCACAGCTGCATATAAAGACTCTGGGCACGTCCCCTCAGATTAGAGCAATTAAAACACCCAGAGCCTCCTCTACAGCTTGATTCCACTATTAGCTTAAACATTCTGGAATTGCCAACAAAAGAGCTCCCCCTCATCTCATTTAGCAGAATCGATTTTATTTTTATTTCAGTTGTACTGTGTAAACCCACACTGCTGTCACTTGTCACATCTGTGATTTCCACTCACATTGTTCACAGCATTAACATTAACCTTCTTTTCAAACAGCTTCTCCGTAAGATACAAATTATTGCTTTTAGCAGCATGCTGGAAGCTCCTCTCATTTGGCAGCTCTGAAAGCAAGCAAGCAAGCATGACTGGGAATCGAAGAGGGTTGAAGAGAAAGCAAACCTCACGTGGCAAACCTTGGAACTAAAAACCTGAAACAACAGCCTTGAGCCTTTCACAGTCTGCTATTTTGGATGTGGGGACTTTGCTTCAATATTTTATAAAGCTGTATTATCAAGATTTCACGTTCTCCTCACACTGCAAGTGTTTTCTCAGCCTTAAACATCTTCCTATCCCAAACAAAACATTATTCTCAAGGACCACCCTGAAGTCAGCAGTGCAGTATATAGCTCTAGGAGGCTGGAGGGTGGCCACTGACTTCTCAAGGGGCGTTGTTTATAAAATGTTTGTACAAGATTAGGCAGGGAGGAGCCCAAATACTCTGTACAAGCTTACAGAGATAAAATTGTTGTCTGCGGGGAGGGGGGATCGGGATGGGGAATGCGTGTAAATCTATGGCTGATTCATATCAATGTATGACAAAACCCACTGAAATGCTGTGAAGTAATTAGCCTCCAACTAAAAAAAAAAAAAAAAAAAAAAAAATTGTTGTCTGCAGAACCCTGCGGGATGCCAGGCCTGCAGAAACAAAACCATGAAAGGCAGCACATCATATCGTCATGAATGAAGGTTAAAAGGGACGAACATGTTTTATTTTCATTTACATGAAAGGAGATAAAAGAAGATTTTCACTTTTACTAGAAACATTAATATTACTATACACTACAAACAAAAAGTTCCCTGGTGGCTCAGATGGTAAAGCGTCTGTCTACAATGCGGGAGACCTGGGTTCAATCCCTGGGTCAGGAAGATTCCCTGGAGAAGGAAATGGCAACCCACTCCAGTATTATTGCCTAGAAAATCCCATGAATGTAGAAGCCTGGTATCCATGGGGTCGCAAAGAGTCGGACACGACTGAGCGACTTCACATTCACAAACATTACAGGTCACATACATAATACATACTTAGATGGCAGGTTTTATTAAATAGCTTAGAGAAGCTTCCAGGATTTACTGAGTTGTTTGTTTGTTTCTTTGTTGTTATTTTGGAATATAAAGGGGCTGAAAAGGGATTTCCCTGGCAGTCCAGTGGTTAAGACTTCCTGTTCCCAGGGGCCCCTCCCTGGTCAGGGAAGTAGATCCCACATGCTACAGTAAAGATCGAAGATCCTGCTTGCTACAACTGGAGAGCTGGCGAAGCCAAAGAAATAAGTTGTTGTTGTTGTTTTTTTAATTATAAAACTTTTAGAAGAAAACACAGGAGAAAGCTTCCTAAACTGGGGTTATGCAAAGAGTTCTGTTTTGCACATGACTCCAACTGCATGACTATAAACGAAAACAATAGTACATTGGACCTTAGAAAAATTTCAAGCTTTGCTCTGTGAAAAATACTGTTAAGAGAATAAAAAAGACAACCTACAGATTGGGGGAACATATTTGCAAATCACACATCTGACAAATGACTCAACAGTAAGAAAACAAAATCCAATTTAAAAATAGGGAAAAGACTTCAATGGAACAAAGAGGAACCAAAGAGGATATATAGATGGCAATAAGCACATGAGAAGATGTTCAGCATCATTACCTATCAGGGAAATACAACTTAAAACCACAAGGAGATACCAATACACAGCTGTTAGAGTGGCTAAAATTTTATTTTATTTATTTATTTTTTCATAGCAATATTTTCTTTTTTTTTTCATTTATTTTTATTAGTTGGAGGCTAATTACTTTACAGTATTGTAGTGGTTTTTGCCATACATTGACATGAATCAGCCATGGATTTACATGCGTTCCCCATCCTGAACCCCTCTCCCACCTCCCTCCCCATCCTATCCCTCTGGGTCTTCCCAGTGCACCAGCCCTGAGCACTTGTCTCATGCATCCAACCTGGGCTGGTGATCTGTTTTACCCTTGATAGTATACTTGTTTCAATGCTATTCTCTCAGAACATCCCACCCTCACCTTCTCCCACAGAGTCCAAAAGTCTGTTCTGTACACCTGTGTCTCTTTTTCTGTCTTGTATATACGGTTATCGTTACCATCTTTTTAAATTCCATATATATGCGTTAGTATACCGTATTGGTCTTCATCTTTCTGGCTTACTTCACTCTGTATAATGGGCTCCAGTTTCATCCATCTCATTAGAACTGATTCAAATGAATTCTTTTTAATGGCTGAGTAAAATTCCATTGTGTGTATGTACCACAGCTTCCTTATCCATTCATCTGCTGATGGGCATCTAGGTTGCTTCCATGTCCTGGCTATTATAAACAGTGCTGCGATGAACATTGGGGTACACGTGTCTCTTTCAGATCTGGTTTCCTCGGTGTGTATGCCCAGGAGTGGGATTGCTGGGTCATATGGCAGTTCTATTTCCAGTTTTTATTTATTGTTGGTAAAAATACCAACAATACCAGATTTAAGTTCCTCTCTCAGGGCGTCAAGGCCTTGCCTGAACTGATTCTGTGTACCACCCCAATCTCATTTGCTCTCCCCTTCACTCCCTAATATTCAAATAGTCTGGTCTTACTCCACTTTCTTTTTCTTAAAATATTTATTTAACTGCACCTGGTCTTAGTTGCTGCACGCAGGATCTTCCCTTGCAGGGCACAAAATCTCAGTAGTACATGCAGAACGCCGAAATGCTGGATCTTAGCTCTCCCACCACAGATCGAACCGAGTCTCCCACATTGTCAGGAGGATTCTAAACCACTGGCTCAACAGGGAAGTCCAGCTTTTTCACTCTCCTCTTTCACTTTCATCAAGAGGCCCTTTAGTTCTTCTTCACTTTCTGCCATAACGGTGGTGTCATCTGCATATCTGAGGTTATTGATATTTCTCCTGGCAATCTGGATTCCAGATTGTCCTTCATCCAACCCAGCATTTCACGTGATATACTCTGCATATAAGTTAAATAAGCAGGGTGACAATATACAGCCTTGACGTACTCCTTTCCCTATTTGGAACCAGTCTGTTCCATGTCCAGTTCTAACTGTTGCTTCCTGACCTGCATATAGATTTCTCAAGAGGCAGGTCAAGTGGTCTGGTATTCCCATCTCTTTAAGAATTTTCCAGAGTTTGTTGCAGTCCACACAATCAAAGGCTTTGAAATAGATGTTTTTCTGGAATTCTCTTGCTTTTTCGATGATCCAATGGATGTTGGCAATTTGATCTCTGGTTCCTCTGCCTTTTCTAAATCCAGCTTGAACATCTGGAAGTTCACAGTTCACATACTGTTGAAGCCTGGCTTGGAGAATTTTGACCACTACTTTCCTAGCGTGTGAGATGAGTGCAACTGTGTGGTAGTTTGAACAGTCTTCGGAATTGTCTTGCTTTGGGATTGGAACGAAAACTGACCTTTTCCAGTTCTGTGGCCACTGCTGAGTTTTCCAAATTTGCTGGCATACTGGGTGCAGTAGTTTCACAGCATCATCTTTTAGGATTTGAAATAGCTCAGCTGGAATTCCATGACCTCCACTAGCTTTGTTCGTAGTGATGCTTCCTAAAGCCCACTTGACTTTGCATTCTAGAATGTCTGACTCTTGTTGGCAATCACACCATCATGATTATCTGGATCATGAAGGTCTTTTTTGTATAGTTCTTCTGTGTATTCTTGCCACCTCTTCTTAATATCTTTTGCTTCTGTTAGGTCCATACCATTTCTGTCCTTTATTGTACCCATCTTTGCATGAAATGTGTGAGGCTGCCAGAGTTAATACCGTGACGGGCGGCCTGGACCTAAGTTTTAGCTTCCCCCGAAATGGTAAGATTCCCTACCCCCATCAGGTAACCTGGAGCCAGCCAATCAATATGCGCCCAGTAAGAACAAAGGGAGAGCTGAAAAGCCCGCGAAAGTCTGTACCGATAGAATTACTTTGCAAACATGTAACCAATCCGCTTAAGCCAGCTACTAACCGCTTTTGCATATCTTATAAATTTGTGTACCAAGCTTGAGCCAGGGCTTTTCTGACCCTGCACCACTGTGATGTTTGTGGCAGAAAGCCCTGGCTCGAGACAGTAATAAACTTCCCTTTTTTGCGAGTTGCATTGTCTTGGTAGCCTTCTCTCTTCCCGCTCGGGGATTCGGACATCGGGCATAACATTTGGGGGCTCGTCCGGGATCCCTTGACAGGGAGAAGAGAACGCTTACAGGACAAAGGGGAAGGATAAATAATAACACCGGTGCTCAGGAAGCAGGGGGAGCAAGCCGGCGTAAGGCCAAGGCCAGCGGACGCGCTGGGGGGCAGCCGACTCCGCGAGAAGGCTTTTTTATAAAGGGGGAGCAAGCCGGCGTAAGGCCAAGGCCAGCGGACTCGCTGGGGGGCAGCCGACTCCGCGAGAAGGCTTTTTTATAAAGGGGGAGCAAGCCGGCGTAAGGCCAAGGCCAGCGGACGCGCTGGGGGGCAGCTGACTCCGCGAGAAGGCTTTTTATAAAGGGGGAGCCAAGCCGGCGTAAGGCCAAGGCCAGCGGACGCGCTGGGGGGCAGCCGACTCCGCGGGAAGGAAAGTTCCTCTCCCGACCCCGAGCCTGGTGAACAGCGGACGTCATTCGGTAAGGTGAATCTGCTACCGGGAGGCAAGAAAATTCAGGGGGCCCGAAAACCCAGCGCTGTGTCGTCGGCCGACGTTTGTTTGTCCGTGTGTTTGTCTTTGGCTCTCCGTGTTTTTGTGTGTGTGCCGGCATTGTCTCTAGTCTCGTTCTCTTCTGGTGCATCGTTCTTTCTCACTTCTGACTTATTCTCTCTCTTCCTTACCGTTTATTCTTTGACCATGGGGCAGGGAGAATCTACCCCACTTTCTCTCATGACTGACCATTTTTCGGATGTCAGGGCCAGGGCCCATGACTTGTCTTTGCTAGTCAAAAAAGGTAAATTAATAACTCTTTGTTCTGCAGAGTGGCCCGCCTTTCAGGTTGGATGGCCTCCGGAAGGCACCTTTCAACCGTCCATCATACAGGCTGTGAAGGAGAAGATTATGGCTCCTGATCCCTGGGGCCATCCGAGTCAAGTCCCCTATGTCATGGTCTGGCAGGATCTAGTAGAAAATCCGCCTAAATGGTTAAAACCTTTTGTTTACAAACTTCCTAGTTCCTCCAGTTCACAGGTCCTGGTGATGGAGACCCCCCCGGAGGAAACCAAAAAGAAAGAGGACCCAAAACCAGTCCTTCAGGAATCATCTTATCCAAACCTGATAGATCTAGAAACGGAGATAAGGCCTCCGCCATATGTGCCCTCCTTGCAATCCCCTCCGAGGAGAGAAGCTCCCACAGGTGAACCGAGAGGATTAAGAGGGCCAACGGGAACCGACCGTGAGGGGGGACCGGCATTGGGGACCCGGGGGAAAACTAAGGGAGATAGGGGTAAGCAAGACCCTGGGGACCCAGAGTTACCTTCATCCACTGTTCAGGCGCTCCCCGTCCGAGTGGGACCAACTAACCCGGACGGAGAGCGAACCTATCAGTACTGGCCCTTTTCCACGAGTGACCTGTACAATTGGAAGACCCAAAACCCTCCTTTCTCAGAGAAGCCCCAAGGCCTCATTGACCTCTTAGATTCCATTTTGTTTACTCATAATCCCACCTGGGATGATTGTCAGCAGCTGTTGCAGGTGCTCTTCACCACGGAAGAACGGGAGCGAATTCTGGCAGAGGCGCGGAAACGGGTACCAGGGGTCGACGGGAGGCCAACCGCCCAGCCTCATCTTGTGGACGAGGGGTTTCCTCTGTTGCGGCCTAACTGGGATTTTGAGCGGGTGGAAGGTAGGGAGCGTCTCCGAGTGTACCGCCAGACTCTAATGGCTGGCCTGCGGGCTGCAGCAAGAAAGCCGACAAATCTGGCAAAGGTAAATTTAGTAAGGCAAGAGCCCACTGAAAGCCCGGCAGCCTTCCTAGAGAGGCTGATGGAAGCTTTCAGGCAATATACACCTATGGACCCCCAGGCTGAGGAGTCACGCGCTGCAGTTTTGTTAGCGTTTGTGAATCAGGCAGCCCCAGATATTAGGAAGAAATTACAAAAGGTAGAGGGATTGGGAGAACAGACAATACAGGATTTACTGAAAGTAGCTGAAAAGGTATTCAATAATAGGGAGACCCCAGAAGAAAGGGAAGAGCGAATTCGGCGGGAGGAAAGGGAATTAGCGGAAAAGATCAGGAAAGAAGAGAGGGAACATAGGGCGAGGGAAAACCGGAAGAACCAGAAGGAGCTAGCCCAGATTCTTTTTGCGGGGTTAAAGGCCGGAACAGAATTGAGGGAACCTCGAGACCCCCGGACGGGAGAAAAAGAAAAACCAAAAAGGCAGGCCCTAAAGAAGGATCAGTGCGCCTACTGCAAAGAACAGGGGCACTGGAAAAACGAGTGCCCTAAGAGGGACTCAAGGAGAGGAATGACCCAGAGAGAGAAAACCCCCCCCGGAACTCGAGTTCTATATGCGGGGGAAGACAGTGACTAGGGGAGTCGAGACTCGGCACCCCTCCCTGAGTCCTGGGTAACCATACATGTGGAGGGGAAACCCGTTGGCTTCATGGTGGATACTGGCGCCCAACACTCTGTTTTAAATCAAAAACTGGGACCAATGTCTAAGAAAGCCAGCTTAGTGCAAGGAGCCACGGGGACAAAAAGATATTGTTGGACCACAGAACGGAAAGTAAATCTAGGGACCCACCAGGTGTCCCATTCGTTTTGGTGATACCAGAATGCCCAGCCCCTCTACTTGGAAGAGACTTGTTGACTAAAGTTAATGCTCAGATCCATTTTGACCCAGGGGGAATGTCAGTCACGGATGGACTTGGACAACCGATACATGTCTTGTCCCTAGCCTTAAGGGATGAATACAGACTTTTTGCGCCTAAGCCCTCAGAGACCATAGCACTAGATGTACAACCGTGGGTCCATAAATATCCATTGGCCTGGGCAGAAACAGCAGGAATGGGACTAGCTAAACAGAGACATCCGGTCGTCATCGAGCTAAAGGCCGAGGCAGTTCCTGTGAGGGTGAGACAGTACCCTATGAGCCAAGAAGCTCGGCGGGGGATCACTCCCCACATTCGACGGCTCATGGAGGCCGGAATTCTCAGGCGATGCCGATCCCCTTGGAACACCCCCTTACTGCCGGTGAAGAAGCTAGGGGGGACAGATTACAGACCTGTCCAAGACCTGCGAGAAGTCAACAAACGGGTGAGTGACATACACCCAACTGTCCCTAACCCGTATACCCTCCTGAGCAGTTTACTGCCTGAGTACACTTGGTACACTGTGCTGGACTTGAAGGATGCCTTTTTCAGCCTACCCCTGGCAGTCCAGAGCCAAGAGATATTTGCCTTTGAGTGGACTGAGGAGGAGGGCCAACCAGTAGTACAATTAACTTGGACCCGCCTCCCACAGGGGTTCAAGAACTCCCCTACCTTGTTTAATGAGGCTCTGAGTGAGGACCTCTACGAATATCGGGCTTGCCACCCAGAGGTCATTCTGCTACAATATGTAGATGACCTTATGTTGGCTGGAACCACAGAGGAAGCTTGCAGCCGTGCCACTGGGGACCTATTACAGACCCTAGGCATCTTGGGGTATCGCGCTAGCGCAAAGAAGGCACAAATAGCCCGGCAAGAGGTCACCTATTTGGGGTATAAGATCAGGCAGGGGCAAAGGTGGCTAACCCAGGCCATGAAAGAAACAATATTGCAGATACCAGAGCCCAAAAACCCCCGCCAGGTGAGAGAGTTTCTGGGGACTGTTGGATATTGCAGACTGTGGATTATGGGGTTTGCTGAGAAGGCCCGGCCCTTATATGAGGGAAGTAAAGAGACCCCAAAGTGGACTTGGACTGAGCCAATGAAACAGGCTTTCCAGACACTCAGACGGGCCCTACTAGAAGCCCCAGCCCTTGCCCTGCCTAACCCAAATAAGCCATTCCAGCTGTTTATAGATGAAAAGCAAGGAATAGGAAAGGGGGTCTTGACTCAACAATGGGGACCATGGAAGCGGCCGGTAGCATACCTTTCGAAGCGATTAGACCCGGTGGCCGCTGGGTGGCCCCCTTGCCTTCGCATCATTGCAGCTACAGCCCTCCTGGTCCGCGACGCTGACAAGTTGACGTATGGACAGCAACTCTCGGTTTACACCCCCCACGCCGTGGAAGGGGTTTTAAAGCAGCCGCCGGGTAAGTGGATCTCCAATGCCCGCTTGACACACTACCAGGCCTTGCTGCTCGATGCCCCACGGGTGCGTTTTCAGACCCCTTGCTTCCTAAATCCGGCCACGCTCCTACCCAACCCAGAGAAGGACAGCCCTCTCCATGATTGCAGTGAGATACTGGCTGAGGCCCTGGCGGCACGAAAAGACTTAACTGATGTACCCCTAAGCAACAGTGAGCTAGTATGGTTCACCGATGGGAGCAGTTATGTGAAAGATGGGCAAAGGAAGGCAGGAGCAGCCATAGTTGATGATTCAGGGCAGACGATATGGGCTGAGACACTACCCCCAAACACTTCTGCACAAAAAGCAGAATTGATTGCCCTAATACAGGCTCTGGAGCAAGCCAAAGGGAAGAGAGTCACCATTTTTACTGACAGCCGATATGCTTTCAGCACTGCCCATATTCAAGGTCCCATATACCAAGAAAGGGGATTTCGGACAGCTGAGGGAAAAGAGGTCAAAAATCTGCCTGAGATTCGCAGGCTCTTGGAAGCTGTCCAACTACCCCGGGCAGTAGCTATAGTACATGTCCCCGGTCACCAGAAGGGAGAAGACCCTAAGGCGCTGGGCAATCGTGCTGCTGATGCGGCCGCTCGAGAAGCGGCTAGCCGGGACTATGCCGCCCCCATATTAGCCGTGGGACTTCCACCCCCTGGTATGGGGACCTTGCCACCAGTTCCCGAATATTCCCTCCCCGATCTCGCCTGGATCAACAAGGATACCACCCTCCAGAAAGATGACCAAGATGGATGGTACCGAGACCAAAACAACAACCTGATCTTGCCTGCCTCCCTGGGTCGTCACCTGTGTGAACACCTGCACACAACTACACACTTGGGAGAAAAAAAGACCCTAACACTTCTCCAGATGGCCTGCCTGAGGTTCCCTCGTCAAAATGTAACTGTACGAGAGATAATTCAAGCCTGCAAAGCGTGCCAGCTGATGAGGGCGGAGAAGAAGCAGCACTCGGGAACGAGGTACCGAGGGGAAAAGCCAGGGCAACATTGGGAGATAGATTTCACCGAGGTAAGGCCAGGCAAGTATGGGTACCGCTATCTGTTGGTACTGGTAGATACCTTCTCGGGGTGGGTAGAAGCTTTCCCCACTAAGGGAGAGACAGCAATAGTGGTTGCTAAAAAGATCTTAGAGGAGATAGTGCCTAGGTATGGGCTGCCAGTGACTATGGGCTCTGATAATGGACCTGCCTTTGTGAGCCAGATTGTACAAGGGCTGGCCCAAGCTCTGGGGACGAAATGGAAGTTACATTGCGAATATAATCCCCAGAGCTCAGGACAGGTTGAGAGAATGAATCGGACCCTAAAAGAAACTTTGACAAAGTTGGCAATAGAGACTGGCGGGGACTGGGTGACCCTCCTCCCCTTTGCACTCTTTCGGGCACGTAACACCCCTTATAAGCTGAATCTTACTCCTTTTGAGATTCTGTATGGAAGACCCCCTCCTGTGTATCCTATTTTCGAAGGAAAATGTCTGCCACCCCCTACTTTGGGACAATTCCAGCAAACTCTGATAGCATTAAGTAAGGTGCATAACCATATTTGGAAATTGATTCGAGAGATACATGAGGGCCAAAACAAGAGGGCCCTCCCCTCACATAATATTGGCCCAGGTGATTGGGTTTGGGTAAAACGACACCAATCTAAAGTATTAGAACCTAGATGGAAAGGCCCTTATGTTGTTCTCCTTACCACTCCTACCGCTGTCAAGGTCGACGGGATTGGACCCTGGGTTCATTGCAATCACGTGCGGCAAGCCACATCGGAAGAACAGGAAAAAGCGCGAGCAGAATGGAAGGCGAGTCCTCACCCGTCAAATCCTTTGAAACTGAAACTTGTCCGCTGGGAGACCTCCTAATTCTCCTGCTGATGGCAGCTCTCATCGACCCAGGAGCGACCAGTCATAACCCCCATCAACCTGCTAAGATCACATGGAAACTCAACGACGGGCAAACTCATGAGCTGCTCAATGAGACCTCAGGAATCCACCCTCCAAACACCTGGTGGCCGGACCTGAACTTCGACCTCTCAAGCCTCTTCGCAAAGCAGGACGGTCTCCATGATAAGTACTATAGGGATGGGATAAAAAACCATAGGTTGGGGTTTTGGGCTTGCCCGGGCTATGTAAAAAATAACTGGAAAACCTGTGGTGGCATAGAAAGCTATTATTGCAGGAGCTGGAGTTGTGTGACCTCTTGTGATGGACCCCAGAGGTGGGATGTCGAAAACAGAGATCTAGTTAGCTTCACCTTCAAGGACCGTAGACACCAGGGGCCTCAGGTACGAGTACGATTTAACCAGGAACGGGCGAAAAAAGAAAACCGCTGGACCTCAGGACTGACTTGGGGTTTTCAGCTCCACGTAAATTGGCCCGGCCCCTACCCAGGCGAGCTTTTAATCATTAAACAGGTTATTGAGCCGGTGCAGGTACATAGTTTAGGTCCCAATCTGGTCAAAGCATTACAGGGGCACAAGGCGACCCCCAAGCCAACCCCCTTCAGACCAAGCTTGCCAGAAACATTTAACATCTCCTCTACCCCTAGCCTCAGAGGCAAACTGACAGAAACCCCTGGCCCTCTGGCTGTTACCATTAGCTCAGCAATTCAGGACCCCCTATGGGCCTTAGTGAATGCAGCCTTTACGGTCTTAAACCATACCAACCCTAATGCAACCCAGTCCTGTTGGCTTTGTTATAATCTTCACCCCCCCTTCTATGAGGCCATAGGCCTCAATGTCTCTTACTACTTATCTTCAGGCCAGAACCCACCCCCATGCCGATGGGAAGAACGCAAGGTTGGTCTCACAATGAATGAAGTTTGGGGACAGGGACTCTGTTTGGGCACAGTGCCACGTGATAAAACTTCCCTCTGTGCCCGGACTATTAGTAACCTACGCTTATATGGCAAAAATTGGATTGTGCCAGAGGTTGGGGGCTGGTGGATTTGTTCACATACTGGGCTAACCCCATGTTTAAATGTGAAGGTTTTTAACCAGAGTCAAGAATTCTGTGTTCTGGTTGCTGTAATGCCAAAAATCTTATACCACTCTGAAGAGGTTATGTACTCACATTGGGACCGAGAATTGCCAAGACAAAAGAGAGAGCCAATCAGTGCGATCACCATGGCAGCCTTGTTCAGTCTTGGGCTGGCAGGAGCAGGGACAGGAATAGCTTCACTATCTCTGCAAGGCCAAGGGTTTTCTTCCCTACGAGCCGCCATAGATGAAGATATAACTCGCATAGAAGAATCAATCAGCCACTTAGAGAAGTCTCTGACTTCCTTGTCTGAGGTGGTCTTGCAGAATAGGAGAGGATTGGACTTGATTTTTCTCCAACAGGGTGGGGTCTGCGCGGCTCTGGGAGAAGAATGTTATTTCTATGCAGACCATACAGGAGTGGTAAGAGAATCTATGGCAAAAGTAAGAGAAGGGCTGGCGCAACGAAAGAGGGAACGGGAGGCCCAGCAGGGATGGTTTGAGTCTTGGTTTCAACGCTCCCCCTGGCTGACCACCTTAGTTTCCACCCTCCTGGGCCCGCTTATAGTGCTATTATTAACACTCACATTTGGCCCTTGTATTTTAAACCGGCTAATGTCATTTATTAAAGAACGTCTAAATACCATTCAGATTATGGTATTGAGGCAGCAATATCAGATGGTAGCTCAGGATGAAGAGAAGGATTCCTCTACAGGAACAAGAAGACAAGGGGGAATGTGAGGCTGCCAGAGTTAATACCGTGACGGGCGGCCTGGACCTAAGTTTTAGCTTCCCCCGAAATGGTAAGATTCCCTACCCCCATCAGGTAACCTGGAGCCAGCCAATCAATATGCGCCCAGTAAGAACAAAGGGAGAGCTGAAAAGCCCGCGAAAGTCTGTACCGATAGAATTACTTTGCAAACATGTAACCAATCCGCTTAAGCCAGCTACTAACCGCTTTTGCATATCTTATAAATTTGTGTACCAAGCTTGAGCCAGGGCTTTTCTGACCCTGCACCACTGTGATGTTTGTGGCAGAAAGCCCTGGCTCGAGACAGTAATAAACTTCCCTTTTTTGCGAGTTGCATTGTCTTGGTAGCCTTCTCTCTTCCCGCTCGGGGATTCGGACATCGGGCATAACAAAATGTTCCTTTGGTATCTCTAATTTTCTTAAAGAGATCTCTAGACTTTCCCATTCTATTGTTTCCCTCTATTTCTTTGCATTGATTGCTGAGGAAGGTTCCATGGTTGATTCCTTCCTATCATTCAGAAATTTGGCTCAAATGTCCTGTCTGCCCTGATCACCACATCTCCTGTTCCCCTGTCACAACCACATCACTCTATTCCATAGTCTCCAAAGCATTTATCACTACCTTAAAATAAATATCTCATTCATTTATTTGCTTATTTATTTCATCATCTATCAACCCCCCACAACCAGAAATTGAGCTTGGGCCAGAATACGCTCTGTCTGCATCTCTACATCTAGAATGTGTATTTACATAGTAATTTCTTGAAAATATTTCTAGAAAGAACGGCTGGCTAGCTGGATGGATGGATGGATGAACTAACTGAACACTATCTTAAGAAACTGATGCTCTGTACCCAAGGCTGGTCTTTGGCAAATGAGGCCATCCCAGCGAGCTGACATGGATGGTGTGCCTGTTAAAAGACTTGATGTCATGCTTAACTTTGAAGACTATTAAACAGCATCCCTCAGTTTATGCTGGAAATTTATTCCCAAGGCACAGAGGAACCCCTCCCTGCTTTTAAAACTGAAGTACAGAAAAATTAGGTGCCTTATTTGAGGTCACACAATAAATTAGTGAAGGCGCAGGCTGTAGGAGATAACAGCACACAAAACTCTTTCTTATTTGTAAAAGGGCTGAATCATTTCTTGGAAAATCCTCTTCCTTAATTTGAAAGAGGAACACTTTCCTTCCGCCTACAATGCAGGGTTAACCTGAAATAAAACGTTCTGAGAAACGTGAGCCAACCCTTGGGAGGGTGTGGATCCCAAAGCTGAAACCCAGCCCACGGAGGGCGGAGGGATGAGGATGGGCTCCGGTCCCTGGGGCACCCGCAGCTGCTCAGCCAGTTCCCCCGGCCCGCCCCGCGCCGCCCCGAAGGGAGTTTCCAGGCCTGTACCCGGACTTACGGGAACTCGTGTCCAGCCGCCGCCGCCTCCTCCTGCGGCCGCTCTTGCTGGGGGCCCCGGGACAGGCCCATCTCGGGCCGGCCGCCGCGCCCCTCAGGTCCTCCCGCAGCCCCCTCGCCGCCGCCCTGCGCCCGGGGGCGGGCAAACCGGGCTCCAGGTCCCCGAGGCCCGCCCCGCGCGGGCGCCGCGCACCGCAGGGGCCGCTCTCCGCCGCGGGCGCCTCGCCCGGGGCTGCAGTCCTGCCCGGGCGGGGCCGCCTTCAGGTTTGGCGCGCACCGCGCTGGAAGCACCTGTGGTGAGAAATTAAGAGCAAAGTCCCGGCCATGTTTAGGTGGTTCTGAGAACAATTTGGAGAAGACTCTTGAGAGTCCCTTGGACTGCAAGGAGATCAACCAGTCCACCCTAAAGGAAATCAGTCCTGAATATTCATTGGAAGGACTGATGCGAAGAACTAACTCATTGGAAAAGACCCTGATGTTGGGAAAGACTGAAGGTGGGAGGTGGACAGAGGATGAGATGGTTGGATGGCATCACCGAGTCAACGGACTTGAGTTTGAGCAAGCTCCGGGAGTTGGTGATGGAGAGGGAAGCCTGGCGTGCTGCAGTCCATGGGGTCGCAAAGAGTCGGATAAGACTGAGCGATTGAACTGAACTGAATAGAATACAATTCGGAGTTGTCGAGGTTAGCATTATAAAACCAACACCATTGGATCTTCAGTACTGAATCAATTCTAAATGGGCTTCCAGAATTTTCTTTTGAATAAAGTACGACTCAGTTCCCTCTTTGAAAATGGAAAACCTTGGTATCCCATTTTAACGCAGTGGTAACCTACTGGCCTCCCCATCTTGGGTATTCTTTCTTTCTTGAAAGTGAATGTGTTAGCGGCTCAGTCGTGTCCAACTCCTCGTGACCCCATGGACTGTAGTGGTTTATAAAGTAAAGAATTAATAAAATATAGTAATCTATGCTGGGCAATCATATGCCTAGCTAAAATTCAAATAATAAGAAAGAAATGTAGACTAGTGAACAGCCAGGATATCTCCACTGAATCCCTACTGTACATAAACACAATGTGCTTGAATTAGGAGTTAAATTAGAAGTTTAGCATATTCTGAGAGTGAAAAAAAAGCCTCAGAACAGAACTAGATTTGACCCCAGAAGTGACCCACCTCTTTGGTACACACACACACACACACACACACACACACAGATGAGTGATGTTAGGAAACATTGTCTATGGTTTAGTGAAAGGAAAGAAACTGGTGAAAGCTGAGAAGTAAATTGGAAGGCCAAAGATTAGGCAACTGCTGAAGACTTGACAAAAGGAATAAAAAGAAGTGGTGTTATAAGGGCTGATAGAATTAGTAACAGATATAGGTTTGGCAAAGATCGTGTGTGTGTGTGTTCAGTAGGTATCAGTTCAGTTCAGTTGCTCAGTCGTCGCTGACTCTTTGCGACCCCATGGACTGCAGTATGCCAGGCTTCCCTGTCCATCACCAACTCCCGGAGTTTACTCAAACTCCTGTCCATTGAGTCAGTGATGCCATCCAACCATCTCATCCTCTGTTGTCTCCTTCTCCTCCTGCCTTCAATCTTTCCCAGCATCAGGGTCTTTTCCAAGGAGTCAGTTCTTCACATCAGGTGGCCAAAGTATTGGAGTTTCAGCTTCAGCATCAGTCCTTCCAATGAATATTCAGGATTGATTTCCTTTAGGATGGACTGGAGTCCCTGCAGTCCAGGGGACTCTCAAGAGTCTTCTCCAACACCACAGTTCAGAAGCATCAATTCTTTGGCATTCAGCTTTCTTTATAGTCCAACTCCTACATCCATACATAACTACTGGGAAAACCATAGCTTTAACTAGATGGACCTTTGTTGGCCAAGTAATGTCTCTGCTTTTTAATATGTTGTCTAGGTTGGTCATAACTTTTCTTCCAAGGAGTAAACATCTTTTAATTTCATGGCTGCAGTCACCATCTGCAGTGATTTTGGAGCCCCCCCCCCCCAAATAAAGTAGGTATATACACATATATTTATGTGGTGTATGTACATTTATGTGTATGTGTATGTAGGTATATATGAGTTTGAAATAATAACAAACTTAAGAGACTGCAATTAGACAGAAAGGGTGAAAACTATTTGCCTCTGAATTATCTTTTGTCTCACTGAGCCTTTTGTAGATAGCAACAATTTTAGAAAATAAATTACCTCACACTTGTAGGGGGAACAGTCCAATACTATGATTTACTTAATAAATGAGATCATGTTTTCAATACTCCCTATAATATCATTTGAGTTTTTCTTGAACAACTGGTAGTTCAACTGTGTATGACAAAGCAAAGGTGATTATCCCTTAATAATCCAACAAAAGACAGTTTTTGCCCCAGGGGTATAAATGCCAGCTCTCTGTGAAGTTCACTGACATCCTACCAGCACCAGGGATGCTCTAACATATAATTGCTTTTCAAAATGGGGAAAAAAATCAGCACCAGGTATGCTTTTCACAATGAGATATTTCCTTAAAAAGCATTTTTTAAAACCCTAGGTTACTGGTCATATTTTGAGCCTTTTTCCAAATATTTCCAAGCTACCTAGAAAGAACAGAGTAATAAATCATTTCTAAAATAAGCCACTACCCAAGAAAGGGAAAGAAGTACAGTTCCCTGTTCCTGGAATGCCCATCCCTATGGCCCAGCTTGAGTGCAGCCATCTAAGTCAGCCATCACCCTGTCTTTCCAAAGAAAACATGGCAAGAGAGTAACAGACATCAGTCTTTGGACAAATATTACTTATTCATTTATAGGTCAGCAGATAATAGTTAACGTCTGCAAAGTGCCAGACTTTCTGCTTAGAGTTCAGAGATCAGGAAAAGACAGTCCAGCATCTCTAGCAGCCTACAACCCAGTCGAGAGAGACCACAGCAAAGTCACAGCAAAGAACGCTTCAGAAACAGCGGCACAAAGGAGTGACTGATCAGTTTTCCTACAGCGCAGGGACCATTTCCTGAAAGGGGTCCCTGGGCTAAATGGTGATCCTTGGGTGAATTGTCTTTTGATGAATGGTCATGTATGTTTATTGTGTATGCAGAGGGCAAAGGGGCATTCAGGAAGCGCATTCTGGACAGAGGGAGCAACTGACCACGACACCAGAAGGGAGAAGCAGCTCGGTTTATTGAGGAAACTACAAGCTATGCTGTGTGAGTTCAGTGTTCTTGAAAGTCAAACCCGAGTTTAGTGTGCACCAAAGACAGTGATTTGTAGGAGCTCATTTGTATTGGCAACCAAGAGCCAGTTGTTAAGTTTTTAGGAGTTTTGTGAGCCGGTTGACATCATGTCAGTAACTTGAAATCTGCCGTGGTATTTGCACATGCATGCGTGCTTAGTCACTTCAGTCTTGTCCGACTCTCTGCCACCTGTGGACTGTACCCCGCCAGGCTCCTCTGTCCATGAGATTCTCCAGGCAAGAATACTGGAGTGGGTTGCCATGCTCTCCTCCCCGGGGGATCTTCCTGACCCAGGGATCGAACCAGTGTCTCCTGCATTGCAGGTGTTTTCTTTACCGCTGAGCCACTAGGGAAGCCCATTTGCACCAGAGAAATCATCATATGCTGAAAATCCTACCCTTCTCAGCTCCCATTGATCCTGGACAGAGTTGAGAGCTTTTGACATCTTTTGTTTCTGACATAATGGTGACATTATGAAAACATCATTTGTGGCTAATGTGCAATAAATGCACAAAGTGGTTTAGAGTGGGAAAAGCTGAGAAACCAGTTGAAAAGTCAGAGTTTAGGCACAGTTTGTTTGTTCAGCCGCTAAGTTGTGTCTGACTCTTTGCAACCTCATGGACAGCAGCGCCTCAGGCACCATTTATTAAATAGCAGATACTTTTGGTACTGAGTTGTCCAAAATGTATATATCCATGCCAATATTACTCTATTGTTGCTGTTGTTAAGTCACTAAGTTGTGTCCAACTCTTTGCGACTCCATGGACTATAGCACATCAGGCTTCCCTGTCCTTCACTGTCCCCTGGAGTTTGCTCAAGCTCATGGCCATGGAGTCAGTGATGCTATCTAACGATCTCATCCTCTGCCACCCACTTCTCCTCCTGCCCTCAATCTTTCCCAACATCAGGGTCTTTTCTATTGAGTCAGCTCTTTGCGTCAATTGGCCAAAATATTGGAGCTTCAGCTTCAGCATCAGTCTTTCCAATTCATTAGTAGTAATACTATGCTATTAGTATATGGTGTTAATTACTACAGCTTTTTAATAAATGTTGATATGTACTAGGGCCTGTCATTCTACCTTGTTATTCTTGGGTCTGTGCTCTTCCATATAAAATTTAGGATCTACTTAACAACTTCTGAGAAAAACCACGAGCAGTTTTGTTTTGAGTTTTACTGAGCTTACAGAATAAGGGGAGAACAGTTATCTTTAAAATAGCTATTCTTCCTGACTAATTTACTCAGACATACTGTTTGTCTTTCAGTAATATCTGGTAGTTCTAAAGTACTCAACAAATTCTGATAGATGACACCACCTCCCTACCTCCCCAGACCCTATAGGTCCCTTATAGGTTTTATCATGAAAGAGATTATGTTTATTACATTTCCTAATTTTCTATTATTGCTGTACAGGAATGCTCCTGATTTTGTACATTGATCTTGTAGCCATAACCTTGAACTCCTTTATTAAATGTAGATTTTTAAAAATACAAACACATCTGACAATAAAGTTTTGCTTCCAATTTTTAATTCATCTTATTTATTGAATTGACTCCAGCAAAATAATAGGATACCCTTGTGTTATTTTTAAGGAGTGCTTCTAAAATTTCACCATTAAATGGTATGATTTATATAGTCTTTTGTAGGTGAGACACAATTTACTAATAGAACCTGCTTTTGTTTGGGTGTAGCAATGTGTCTTGCTAAAAATTACATTTCCAGGTTCCCTTTAATATGAGGAAGCCACGTGACAGTTTGGCCAATGAGATGGAAGTGGAAATTGTTACGTAGAGCTTCCAGGAAAGCTCCTTAAGGTGAACCAGCCTCATTGCCCTTTTATCCCTATCACTTCCTTGTCTTCCTACCTGGAACGCAAGTGTAAGTCTGGACGTGGAAAAGCCCATCCATCTTGTGACCAGAAGCTGCCATGTGAGGCCAAGAAAATTAGACTGTGAACCCATCTTTGAACCACTGAGCTAACGCTAACCAATGCAATTCATGTTTCATGGGAAAACTAGAACTGATTTTTTTAAAGAGACAGATTGGGTTTCTGTAACTCACAGCTGAAATGAAATTCTGATGTGATGCTAAAAAGTAGGGTGCTGAAATAAAACCCAATATACAGAATTGACTTCATGTTTAAGGGAGGGACTTTGAGGAATATGGACACATATCATAGGCTGGAAAGACGGTGACTTGTTTGGAGATGATAAAATACTTGGTCAACTTTGACAGTTTGATACTGGAGAGTAGACCAAATGCTGCTATAGCTATAGCATTAGGGGAAATGTTAGGAGAAAAACTGAAAATGTTGACAAGGGATGGCTCTTTCTTGCTGTGTTCAGCAAAGTCCTAGCAGAGAGAAATGTACTTTTTATCTATTGAGGCAAATACCTGTGGAGACGGAGGAAAATATCACCTCAATAAAGAAAGAAGTTTCTGACATTTAAAAAAAAATTGTCAAAAAAAAAAATAAATTAAAAAATAAAAAAAATTGTGATATATGTCATTTATGAACAAGAGTGTATAAAATATATATGTACAATGTAAACAATATTTTAAAAGTAAACATCCACAGAGTCACCACCCAAGACAATAGAACACTGACAGCATTTCGGCAGCTCCATGTGCATTCCTCAGTCACATTCCCTTTTCTCCCCACAGAAGGTCATTATTCTATCTTGGGGGCAATAATGTACATACTTCTCTGTATAATTTGATTTATATGACATTCTTAAAGCGATATACACTGTTTTGAACTACATGCATGGACTCTTGCTGATGGCATCCTTCTATGATTTGCTTCTGTTGCTCCACATTACGTTTGTGATCTTCATCCACCTTCTGATTACCTATTCCTTCATTTTCACTAATGTGTAGAATTATACTGTTTGAAGATACATGAAAATACAATGGTAAGATTTAGCCTTTCTGCCAATGTTGACTATTTGGCTTATTTCCATGTTTTTTGGTTATTACAGTGCTGCTATATGTAACCTTGCAAATGCTTCCTAAAAACATGTTCAATAGTTATCCCAAGCCATTGTATCAGTTATGGTCCTGGCAGGAAAAAAAAAAACCCCTTGTATTTTGAGATGAGTTTTAAGAAAAGTGTGGGCCGGCTGTGTGTGCTGTGTAAGTCGCCTCAGTCGTGTCTGACTCTTTGTGACCCTAGGGACTAGAGGCATCCAGGCTCCTCTGTCCACGGGATTCTCCAGGCGGGAGTACTGCAGTGGATTGCCATGCCCTCCTCCAGGGGGTCTTCCCAACCCAGGGATCCAACTGCATCTCTTATTTCTCTGCGTTGGCAGGCGTGTTCCTTACCACTAGCGCCACCTGGGCAGGGTGTGAGGAAAGCACAAAAGATAGGGCAGCACCTGAGGGCTAACAAGACTCTGTTGCCACCTTTCACCTGTAGGGTGAAAGGCTAAGGGTAAAGAAAGCATTGTCAGAGCCTGGAGAGAGAGCGAGCAGAGAATGACAAAGTTGTGACCTTTGTTCAAGAGACTTAACCAGCTTCAGAAAGGTATATGAGAGAATAAACACCCAACTTCGTCTTCTATCCTTGAAACCTTCTGCAGTGGCTTCTTGCTGCCATGATGCCTCATTGGACATAACACAGAAAGAAGGGCACAGAATAAATCAGGAGGGCAAATGGAAGATAACCAGCACATATACAGGAGTGCAGTTACACATTGAGTATACACATCTTCAGAATTACTAAAGGGACTGTTTTCCAAAGAGGTTGTTTTCAAAGTAAGAGTTCATAGGGACTTCCCTGGTGGTCCAGTGGCAAAGACTCTGAGCTCCTAACACAGTGGGCCTGGGTTCCCTCTCTGGTCAGGGAACTAGATCCTACACACCGCTTGCAGCAGCTAAAGATTCCACATGCTGCAACGAAGACTGAGATCCTGAGTGCTGCAACTAAGACCCGACACAGCCATATAAAGAATTGTGAATGTGAAGCTGCTCAGTCGTGTCTGACTCTTCACGACCCCATGGACTGCAGCCTCCCAGGCTCCTCTGTCCATGGGATTTTCCAGGCAAGAGTACTGGGGTGGGTTGCCATTGCCTTCTCCAGGGGGTCTTCCCGACGCAGGGATTGAACCTGGGTCTCCCACATTGCAGGTGGACACTTTACCCTCTAAGCCACCAGGGAAGCCCGTAATGAATTAATTAATAATTATAAATAAAATAAAATAATTAATTAATATAAAGAATTAAGTAATTTTTTAAGGAGTTCATATTGCTCCACATCATCACCAAAACAATATCATTAGATCCTTTCATTCTTATGAATCTGGGAGAGATGTTCTAATCTCTTTGAGGTTTTTTTCCCCATTTCCCTATTACTAAAATGGCTGAGGATGTTTTCATGTTTGGACATCTGGATTTCTATGTAAAGTGCCATTTAAAGACTTTTGACCAAATTTGTATTGGTTGCCTTTTTCTTACTGATTCATAGGACTCATTTGTGTATTCTTGATTATATACATTCTGGATACTAGTATTCTGTAAATTATATGTGTTACAAATGTGTTCTCCCAAGTGGCTCCCTATATTGTCACCCTCTACATAGGTAAGATTATAGGTGCTTAATCTTTGTGGTTTTGCTGTGTTTTTTTTAATGTCCCCCAAACAAAAGTATAATAAAATGAGTTGGATTATTAGATAAAACAGAAAAGGATGTGGAGAAAATTCTGGGCAAAGAAAATAAGACTGAAAATAACATAGGTAGGAAAAGAGTGGAAAAGTAAGGAAACCACTTCTATTGGCTAAAAAATTAAACATTTAAACTTTCATTTTAAATTTTTATTAAATATTACTAAATGATAACATTTCATTAAATGAATAATCTAAATGAAAATAATTTAGTATTTACTCTAATGTTGAAAAATCAATAAAAATAAACCTAAAACAAAATAGAAAAGAATATGGTATTATTTATTTTTCAATACATTAAATCAGTGCTTCATTGAACTTAATTTTCAGAGAATTAATGTAAGTAAATCACATGATCAAGAATCGCAGTTCTACAACGAGATACTTATCATAGCATATAATAATATTAGGCATGAAATTGGTATTCTGATAAACACTAAGCCTAATTTTAAACTAGCTAGTTATTTAAAGTCAAATTACCACTTTGGTGAAAGGTTGTGTGAGATCCTAATTTACACTATTCTTAAAACATTATGTCTTTATACAATTAGGTTATGAGCTATAAAATATGAAAAGAAGAAACAAAAATATGAGAATAAAAGATTCAGTTCCTTAAAGCAGTAACAGACAATGCGTCACATTTTCATGTTTCAATTAAATATTTGTTTTGTTTTGTTTTTTATAAAAACTCTTGATACCATGAAGGCATTTGGAACAACTACTTAAGCTAACAATTGTTAAGCTGTCTTCTTTCATGACTATTAATAAAAACATGATAGAAATAGAACTAAGATAAATGAGGTGTTTTAAAACACATTAATCTTTTGAACTGCACATTCTTCTCTAGAAGATCATGATAAAAATAGAGTGTACAATTTATTCTTTTTTTAAAAGATCTGTGTAAAGTACAAATACAACTGACAAGAAATGAAATATTGCCATCTAAAAGTCCTAGATAAGAAAATAATGACCTTGAATCTCAAATATTTTTTTAAAGTGAATAAGTGCTTATTCATTAGATAAAGAAATTTTAAATAAAAAAATAAAATGAATAATCATATTTTAAACAAAAGTTCTTTTAACACAGAAAATAATACTGTGATATTATTTTCCTGAAGGTAACAAAAGCACGCACGCAGGCTAATTCTGCTAAGCTAATACTCTTCATAGAACTTATGATAAATATTAGTAATGAATTCTCATGAGGTATCTGAAGATACAAGGACCTAAAATATAATTATTCAAAGTTGTAGAAGATACTAAGATCAAGTAGAGCATCCAGTGCCAACAAAGTGGCTAAGTGCTAAAAAATTCTTATGCTATGATAGTTTTATCTGAACCTATGAAAGCCCTTATAAATATATGTTTTTATATTCACTATAAAACATAATAAAGAAATCACTTCCTGATCTCATTCCCAACTTTTCATTTTAAAATTATCTCTAACAGAATTATCTAACTGAAGTATAACTGAAAGTGAAATTCTCATTGTTATCAAAAGACGTATACAGAAGTAAATTAGTATATATCCCAAATTTATACAAAGGCATTATTGTGCTGGCCTTTCACTAGATGAACCTGTAAGCTTGAAACAGGGAAGAATACATTCAGTTATTATCAAATAACAAGTTTCAGTCAAAAATTGCTAAAATGTTCAACATTCATTTAAAAAATACATCAAGAGTGTGTCTGGGATTGTTTGGTCTTGTTTTCTTTGATGCTGAGTACTTTGTCATCAATCCTGGCCTGGAATGAAACAGAACATTGTAATTAAAATGCACAAAGAAGAATAATAACAACAGAAAAGCACAAAATTAAATGCATGAAGAGATTTTAAATACTGTTTATGCAACTAATTGATTTTAAAATTTTTACTTAATGATTTATAAAAGCACATTTTTAACATTTCCTAAAAATCAGACCTCAAAATATAACAGTTTCATAGCCGGCTTTATTAAAACTCAAATTAGCCATACCTTTTTGCTTTGTTCCCAGTCTTCTGCACTTTGCCTGAGTTATCTTTAGAGGGAAGATAGTGCATAATGAATAACACGAAATAGTAAAAACAGTTTCTAAACATTTAAAAAGTTAAAGTTAACAGATTAAAGATAATAAAAATCTCTTTAGGACTACATATTTCAAATTTATAAATAATTTCTTTGTAATTTACTTATTTCATTAGTATTGCAGCTAACTTGGAAGCTGGGTTAGAGTCAGAACTACCAAAAAACAAGTTTAAAGAGGCTTTCTGGCTATATAATTATAGCTAATTTACCACTGTGCCTTGGCAAATGTTCTCTGAAGGAATTTCTTTTTTGGACTAGATCACTCAGTTCCCTAAACCTTTGAGTTCACTCTGTGCTAAGTCAAGCCTAAACCAAAGATTTCCCAATATTTCAAATCTAATGGCTTCAGCTAATTCTAACTCATGGTAAGGTAACTAACATTTTCCTAAGTGGCAGCATATACAAACTATCCCTTTAAAGGTATATGTTTTAGATTTAATAGCAATCTGAATTTTAATAAAACATTCCTAGAAAATCAAACTCTTTAAAAAAACCCATAAACTTACCAGTACTTTTGGTGCTTTCTTTGGGTTGGTTACATGGATTAATCTTATCCTTTCTCAGTTCCTGGATAATGCCTTTATTTAAGCAAACATCTACATGCACATTGAATAGGGTAAGATCTGAAGTCTTTTGTTCTAGGTTACAAACAGGACAAACTAGAACTTGGTCACTGATTACTTCATATAAATTAGGTTGGGGGGATTCTTGCCTTCTTAATGACCCAACATCTTCATTTTCCAGTGAAACAGTACAAGAATTCTGAGGGCAGTGTTCCATATTAAATGATTTGCTTGAAGGACCAGAACATTCCTCTTCACTCGGCTTATTACTTAAAGTCCCTATATCGTCTGTATTTGATGGTTTACCAGTAGTCTCTACCAGCTCTACAGGATCTACTGACGTGATCTCTGTATTCTCCTGGTGGGTTTCATAACCCCGCTTCTCACAGAGAGAAACAGAACCATATACATTTTCTTTCTCGTTCACTTCTGCAGAGGAAGCATGTGAACATGAGGACATTTTGGGGTTTCCACTGATGGAAGGTCCATCAAGACATGCATCTACATGTTTATTAAAGGCTTCTAGACTGATGCTTCCTTGCTCCCTAAAGCAAACTGGACAGGTAAATGTCTGACAGTTATGTGATTTCTCCACCATTTCTAAATTCTCACTCATCTTCTTGTTTAAAACTTGGGATGACTGTGATGTTTGCAAACTTTGTTTATTTACGGTTTCACATGTAAATGTGTCTTGGGGGCTCGCTTTCCTTTCAGATCGTTTTTTATCAAAGAAACTCTTCTTATGAGACATTTGTGCAGGTTTTAGAAACTGATCTTTATCAGTTTTCTCTAGTATACAACTGGTGGTTGAAAGGGCTTGGTTTCCAGGCTGTAAGAAGCCAATAATGCTCCTTTGCTGGTGTTTCTTCTCCTCTTCATTGGGAAAACCAGAGAGCCGCACCCCTAAATTAAACCAACCATAATTAATCCATTTCCAGTTCAACAAAACCAACTCAACTGTAAAGCATAAAGTCATTTTGTGTAACAGTATTGTGACACTGATAAAAAAGCCTGTTTAGCCAAAAATAATAAGCAACACCGCATATTCTCTGAATTAAAGGATACTTTTCTAAAGGTGGTATTATGAATAGAAATTTACTCTCTTTATAATGCTGGGTATACTAAATAATAAGTATCTATTGCAGTTAGCATGATTATATAGGTCTTTCAATTAATATCTGACTCATGATACCATTAAATACCGAGTAACTAATTGGAGTCAATTGCACTGATTCTTTAGCTCCTTTTTTGCAATAGGCTCTATTTTTTAGAATAATTTTAGGTTCTCAGCAAAGTTGAGTAGAAAGTACAGAGAGTTCTCATATATACCCTGCGTCCACACATGCACAAACTCCTCCATGATCAACATCCTCCACCAGAGTGGAATAGCTGTTACAACCAATGAACCTACACTGACATGACTATTATTCATAGTCCATAGTTTACATCACAGTTCACTCTTGGTGTTGTACAGTCTATGGATTTTAACAAAGGTATAATGACATGTATCCACCATTATAGCATCATACAGAATAGTTTCTCTGCCCTAGAAATCTTTTGTGCTCTGCCTATTCCTCCAACCACTGATCTTTTCAGATCTCTACCATTTTGCTTTATCCAGAATGTCCTATATTGGAATCATATAGTATTGTAACCTTTTCACATTGGTTCTTTAAGTTAAAAATATACATTTAAGTTTCCTCCATGTCTTTTCATCATTTGACAGCTCATTACCTTTCTTTTCTTCTCCCCCATCCTCTATCCCAATAGATCATTTCTTTTATGTGCTGAATAATATTTTGTTGTCTGGATGTACCACAATTTCCATTCACCTACTATTGGAAGACATCTTGGTTGCTTCCAAGTTTTGGTAATTATAAATAAAGTTGCTATTAACATCTACTCTTTAGCTCTTTTAGCTAATATACTATATTCAAATTGACTTCCATGTGTGCTATCTTTCATATGTGAAAGTACGGCTGACGACCCCCATTCTTAGCAGTAAAGTTGGCATCTGGAGTGCTTATCCCTAAACATTCTCTCACTTGTTCACTTTGGAAACAGGGTTTGTTTGTCTTTTTTACCCCATGATGGCTGGAAATGTGGTTTTATACTGCCACAATCCTTTATCTGTCATTCTGAAATCTAAAAGCTCTGAAAATTGTAAGCAACAAATGGTAACTGATGACAAGATTGATGTGAAGCTATTTTGGGTCTTTACAACTCAGTGTGAATATTTTTTGTTTTGCTACAGAAATAATAAAATGTTTGATCATAAAGTGCTGCCTCAGATCCCAAAAGAGTATTACACAATATACTCAACATGTACTGAATTTGTTTTCTAAAATTTGAAGTTTAAAATTTTGAAAAATACCTAACCCCAAGGATTTCAGTAAGCATTGAAGGAAAAGAATGACTTTAACTGATTCTTACTAGAATTAAACTAGTGATCATGGCTTCACATGCATCAGGTTCTAAGCATCAAGAAAAATGAAAGTAGAAGAAATACAACTCCCTGAATGGGTCTAAGAAATAAAATGGAGGTGAGACTATTTCTCAAATTGACTCTTTGTAAATGTCTTGCAGATTTTAAGGAAAAACAGTAAAAGTTATACCCATAAGTCTTAATCTCAAAGGATGTGGAAAATCAGCATCAATTTCTGTTCTTAGCAGTTCTTTAGCAATAACAAATATCTCTTCTGCAGTTGAAACAACAGTTGAAACTGTAGAGGCACGAGTTTTTACTTCAAAGTTCACATTCTTTAGCTTAATGGTAACAGTTCTACCCTGCAACAAACAGAATACATTATTTTATATAGCTCTTTAATGTCTAGAAAAAAAATTTTTTACATGTTAGAAAAATCCAGGAAAGTCTCTTATGTACAGAAAGTATGGAAGTATCATCAATTATTTACAAAACACGGTAATGAATAGTGTCATAAAGAATAAGTAAAATCTGTAAGCAATCTAAAAATTCGATTTTAGTCAGTAATTATTACTTTCCCCTCCAGCTGGTTTTTTACGAAAGACTTTTATATAAAGGACAAAGTTAACTGGCCATTTCTGTTAACTTTATTCTGTACTGTAGAAATGTACACTATGATAATAAAAGATGTTAATAATGAGGGAAACGGTATAGTGGAAGTCTCTATATTTTCTTTGTAACTATTTTATAAATCCAAAATAATTCTAAAATTAAAAGTTTATTTAAAGTTTTTTTTTAAAAAGAACTCTCTTTATATTTAAGGTATAATAGAGAAGGATTATAAGAAAATATACATCAGGTGGCCTTTTCTTTGTAACAACTTTTTAATGCTTTTGTATTACACTTTGTAATAACTCCACGTCTGTTTTGAGAGTGTTGGAAAAATACTAAACATAGGTTGTTGTGAGTGAAGATTATAAAACACAAAGTTCAAAGACTTCCAGGTTTTGTTCTCAATGTATTAAGCAACCTGGATTAAGGCCTTGAAACAAAATGCCTATTCCACAAGCTCACTGTCTACCTGACCATGACATTAAAGGATAACTGGAAAGGCATTTAAAACAGTACAGTTCTAGAGAAATCCTTTTCTTTGCCTTATTGTTTATTGCCAATATAACCCTGATTTTGAACTTATTCAAATGTACTCCCAATGTAATATAAACTCTGGAAATATATTGGAGTCACTCCAGCCTTGTAAGTTGCTCCTCATAAAATGACCTCATCACAGGCTTCAGATGAGGGTCAGAATTCAATCTGTCTCTACTGAAGATATGAACTCTTTTGATACATCCCAATTTGTTTTTAAATGCAAAATCTAACTCTCAGTTTAAGGTTGCTTTTTATTATTAAAAATTTAGAAAACTACGAATACTACATAAAAATAAAGTACCTTAAGTCCTTCTTTCTGCAGATCTTGAGCAAGTTCACTGCAAAGTTCTTGGCACAAGCTGTACTGTTCTTCTGCTTTACTTATCTCACTGAATGTCCTACGAAGACAAGAACGACTTGGGTGCACAAAGTCAACTATACTTCAGGATAATTTAGAAATGATACAGTCCATGCAAATGGCCTAGCGTTAAGGTATACTTCCTATAGTACTGAATAAAGTTTCCAGATGTACTAAGATATAATTAAGTAACAACATTCAAGATCTTCCTAAATAATGGGAGATTATTTACAGCTAAACTGATTAGCAAAGGTACATTTGTTCTCTATAATATTTTTTAAAAGATGATTAAACTCACCAACATATAAGGATAATGCCCCAAGAACTTACAAAACATTAGGATATATAGGTATACAGACTCTGTTACAGAGCACTGTCTTAAGAAAGTACAGATGAGAACATCATTCCAATTATTGCATGAATATTGTCTGGAAGAGAATTATCTTCAAGTAGGTTTACGGGGTTGGTTCACGGCCCCTATATAAAGTTGTTTAATAGACAATTGGAAATGGGCTGGTAAGATTAAATGCAGAACTTGTGAGTTCATTTGCACAAGGGTGTTGAAGGTCATATTAACAAAAAAGAGGAAGACACTAAAGAGAGAGCAGGGTAACCAGTAAAAAAAACCTTGAGCAAACCCTGAAGAGTCATTCAGTGAAAAGCGCCCCTTCTAACCCAGTTGCCCACAGCAACCCAGTTCTCCTCCCTAGCGGCAACCAACATGGCCAGCTTCCTATTTATTATTTATTCCTCTAGAATACTGTATGCATATAAAAAGTATGTTATACTTTTATAAATGAGCAAACACTTCCCCTATATAAACAGTAAAATGTCAGACATCGTTTACCATTTTACTTTTCTCATTCATCCTGGTGAGTTCCCTGTAAGTAAATGATTTCCTCATTTTTATATGGCAGCTGTGCTGTGCTGGGCTTAGTCGCCCAGTCGTGTCCGACTCTTTGTGACCCCATGGACTGCAGCCAACCAGGCTCCTCTGTCCTGGAGTGGGTTGCCATGCCCTCCTCCAGGGGATCTTCCTGACCCTGGGATCGAATCCAGGTTTCATGCATTGCAGGCGATTCTTTACCAGCTGAACCACCAGGGAAGCCCAAGAATACTGAAGAGGGTATCCTATCCCTTTTCCAGGGGATCTTCCCAACCCAGGAATTGAACTGGGGTCTCCTGCATTGCAGGGGGATTCTTTACCAGCCGAGCTACCAGGGAAGCCCTTTATATGGCAGCATGATATCCTAATTTAAATACGTAAGATCATTTAACCAATCCTCTATTTGTAGATACTTAGGTTATTTCCAACCTTTTGCTATTATAAAAAAAATGCAATTCACAACTTTGTATACATGTAAAATGACATGTGATGACACCTGTGGAATAAAGAGAAGAGTGGGATAAAGAGAATAGTGGGATCAAAGTACATGTGTATCTGTATCTTTTTTTTTTTGTGTGTGTGTGTGTGTATCTGTATCTTGATAGACAAAATCGCTTGCTCCCTGTGGTAGGCCAAAATAATGGTCCCCAAAAATGTCTAAATCCTAATCTCTTAGAATCTAGTACATTACATGGTGAAAGGAATTTTACACATGTGGCTAAGTTAAAATGGGGGTGATGATCCTGGACTATCTAGGTAGGTTCAGTGTAATCCCTAGGTTCCTTATGAGGCAGGAGGGTAAGAGTCAAAGAAAGATAAAATGTGGAATCTGAAGATGGAGAACGGTGTGTGAGCCAAAGAATGCAAGGGGTCTCTAGGAGTTTTTAGTAAGGAAATGGACTCTGCTCTGGAGCCTCTAGAGGGAATGTAACCCTGCTGACACTTTAACTTTAGGACTTCTGACCTTCAGAACCACTAATTAGAAACTAGCACACTCTCCTTTAGAGTTTAATACCTTTTTCACTCACATAGTTTTGCCAATGGTGTGTGTATCTTTGCCAACTTGATTAATGAAAAATGCTATCTCAGAATTTTTAATCTGTATTTCTTAAATAAGAGACTGGGATTATTTTCACATGTTTGTAAAGCCATTTGTACCTTCTCTTCCGTTAACTAACTGGATCTCTGTTCATTTTTTCCTATTGGTTTGCTGGCCCTTTCTTAAGAAATAGTAATATTAGTTAATATTCTTGTACAGCAAGCAATGTTCTCAATAACAAAAGAGAAGACAAAATAGGAGGGAAAAAACCATTAAATAGGAAACAGGACAATGCTATCTCACATTTGAATGCTTTTCCCCCTTTTCTTTTGGTTGCATGTGTGCATGTGTACGTGCGTGCTAAGTAGCTTCAGGCATGTCTGTCCCTTAGTGACCCAGTGGACTGGAGCCTGCCAGCTCCTTTGTCCGTAGGATTCTCCAGGCAAGAATACTGGAGTGGGTTGCCATGCCTTCTTTCAGGGCATCCTCCCGATTCAGGGACTGAACTTGTATCTCTTACGTCCTGCATTGCAGGGTGATTCTTTACTGCTGAGCCACCAGGGAAGCCCTTTCCTTTGATTGCTCTCATGTAAATCACAGCCTAAAACAGCAATTTTTATTAAGTCATTTACTGAGTGTGTTGTTTTAGAAAAGCTATTCAGTTTTTCTGATCACCAATGACATATGTGCAAAATGAACACAACCTCACAGTAGGTCCAAGGTTCTTCTTTTGTTGTTGTGCCGTTGCTGTGTGCAGGCTTTCTCTAGTTGCAGCGAGTGGGGCTGCTCCCTAGCTGTGGTGTGGGCTTCTCCCTGCGGGGGCTTCTCTGGCTGCGGAGCGCAGGCTTCAGCAGCCGCAGCGCACGTTCCGCAGTTGCAGTGCGTGGGCTTAGGTGCATGTGGGGGATACTAGCTCCCCCGACGAGGGACTGAAGCCATGTCCCTGCTCTGGAGGCAGACCCTTAACCACTGGACCACCAGACAAGTCTCGGCCCGAGTCTTAAATGTCTCAGTGGAACTGTGGTTCCTTGCGGAGACAAGTGAGAGGCTTCTCAGACAATGATATATATCTGAAGACAATAAGGCTCCGGCGAGATTTCAGCCGACTTCCAACCAGGATTGGAAGCCACTGAATGAGATCGCCTCTAAGGTCTCGTTCATCGGGATCTTACTATTTGGTCCCTTCAGTCATTTACCAGTATTTGAAGAACTTCAGGGAAAACTTCCATTATCGTATCTTAAATTAACTACTCAGTATTATTCTTCTTATAAACAAACCTAGAAATTAAGATTTGGAATCCTAAAATTCTTGGTTTTCATTGAATAGGAACAAAACTAACATTAAAAAAAAATAACTGCAGTTAATTTTTTTTTTCCCATTGAGAGCATAGCAAGCAAAGATAATAAAGCTTTGCACTAGAATATTTACTTTAGGGGTGTCAACTGCTGAAAATTGTTATCTGGTCTACAAATAGATTTTTTAAGTTTCAGTGAAATTTTATTAAAAATTAGTTTAAAATTGTACAAATTATGAATAATTAGTAATAAAACATTACCTCTCAACACTCCTGCTTTTCCTCTCTCCATCCCTTGAAATGAAAAAAATAAAAATAAAAAAAAAAAAAGATTTTTATTTGCTTTCCAAACAACACTGAGTTCCTTTTAGTCAACCAAAATGATTTAACATCAGCTACCCTTTAGAGATCTCAATACTACTTTGGATTAAAAGTTATACATCATTAATTACAGTGAGTTTTTTTAATCTAAAAACTACCACCAAAGAATGTAGATAGATAGCTAAGTCTATATCTATCAAAGAACACATCTGAAAATAGGATATTATAAATCGTTTCTATTAAAAACCTGAATATCAAAACTCACAATTGATAAAATCAACAGAATGTGGTAGCATAATGGCTTTCAGTTATAAGATATAATTGAATTTTGAACAGTTTGATTATCTAGTTTTTGGCCTTGGACATATCAGTACTAGCCTATTTATTACCTATACCACTCTACAGAAGCTCAGTCAAAATGTGGTCTATGGCAACAGGATGATGACTGCGGATCTGAACCATCTAGTTAGGTTGGATTTTAGCTGCTCTGACAGGAGTAGTTAAAACCAAAAATCTGAAATGACACATAGATTATTCATTTTCCAAATATTTCATGAACCAATTATGAATCAAGCATTGTTCTAGGCCTTGGAGATACAATAGTGAACAAAACAGACCAAGTGCCTGCCTTTAAGAAACTTCTATCCTGGTGGAGGCAGACAAACACAGAAATAGAGAACAGATTAGAAAGTAAAAAGCACAAGAGATTAAAAAAATAAAGCTAATTAGGGAAATAGAGAATATAGAAAGGAAAGTAGGTTTGCTATTTTATAATTTTAAAAATTACCTATGAGTTTCACTTAAAAGCATTACCTGCATCTCTACCACTGGTTAATATCTGCTATGTTATACTAAAAACTATATTGACTATATTGTTTTCAAGCACTATGGAAATAAAAAGAGGGTAATTTTTGGAATAAAGAAGAAAGTTTTATTTTCCATCATCTTCAAATACTGGATTATTTATAGTACTGTGATGTCCTTCTCTTATCTTTCAATACATCCACTCAGGATCAAAGTCAGCTACCTGGATTCGAAAGAATGAGGAGCACAGAAAGATGAGAAAAGCAACAGCATAGGCCTTGCAATCTCTGTAAGATTTAACAGATTTAACTGATTAAGCAAACATTTTATACGCCTCCTCAGTAATCTTTTAGTTTCAGTTCAGTTAGTCGTGTCTGACTCTTTGTGACCCCATGGACTGCAGCACGCCAGGCCTCCCTGTCCATCACCAACTCCCAGAGACTAGTCAAGCTCATGTCCATTGAGTCGGTGATGCCATCCAACAGTCTCATCCTCTGTCGTCCCCTTCTCCTCCCGCCTTCAGGGTCTTTTAGTTTAGTTTAGTGTTAATTCTCATTCTTGTGTAGTGCCTTCTTTTCACCCACCCTAAACAGCGTACCCTTCTAGCTCTGGATTCTTTTTAAGACCAGGATGAAAGAGCAGCCGGGAGAGAACACAGGGCTTCTCTAGTTGTTTCCTCTTCTCCTAGGTCTTTGCCTGGCTGGCCCCTTCAGGTCTCCACCACTGGAGGACTATAGCCGACACCACCTCTTAGCCTCTCAGGTCAATCTCTAGGCCCCTACTCTGCCTTACTTTCTTCACTTGGTGACTTTCTTTTCCCCACACTACTCTGCAAAATTTATGAAGGCAGCATTTCATCTTGTTTATTGCTATTATCCCCAGTGCCTAGAATGGTGCCTAACACAATGTACTCAGTAGAAGAGGAGAAATGCAGGTAGTCCATGAAGGATTTCAAAGAATCACTACATCTGTTTGCTTAACGAGTGAGTTCTGGAGCATAAGCCATCTTTCTTTCCTCGACAATCCGACCACCAGTATTCTTATGTTCTGAACAAAGAACAAGGCAGGTTCAGAAAAGAAAGCACCCATCGTTCCTCTTACCCATCTATCCAGTTGCAGGAGCCAACAACCTAGGAGGGATTCTTTATTTATCACTTCCTTTTCTCTCATATCCAATCTTTTGACTCTAACTCAAAAATTATATTCTGAGCTGAGCTAGCCTAAAAGAATTTAAAACATGTTATCCTTCTAGCCTCCATCTCAATGGTGAAAACTGTTATTTCAGCAGATGATAAAGAAAAAGCAGAATGATTATAGATACAGATACCTTGCCAGGTGTGTTGAACCTAGACCCAGGGAAATATGAAGGAAATGATGCCAAGATGTTTCAGAGAAAAGGAGAGAAAGTAATGCCCTCTGTTGGTACAGTTCTGTACAAGTAATAATTCCAAGGGCCTTTAACATTTTCTCTGTAACTTTTCCTATTCCAGAAACCTAGAAGAGAATCAACATTTATCATTAATACATTTTAAAATTAAGGTAAGAACTGATATTATAATCTCATCATACCTTTTATAACTCATAAAAGGTATAAATCATGTCCTAGTTTTAAAAGCCATGCAAGAAAATAACTTTAAATAATTTTTGACTGTATTTCCTAAACTAGTGTTGCATGGGAATTTAAAACTTTAAATTCCATGGAGTTTTAAAAAAGCATTTATAAAAGAGTTCTGTGGTCATATAAACTCAGGGAATGGTAGAATAAATGACTTCTTATTCTCTTTTCATTTTTTAAAATCAAAGTTATAGTTGACATACACCATTAGTTTCAGGTGTACAACACAGTGATTTGACATTTATATGCATTACAAATCAATCACCACAGTAAGTCTAGTAACCATCTGTCTCCATAGAAAGTTATAATATTATTGACTATAGACTCTAGGGTATTCATTACATGGCTTTTTTTTTTTTTTTAATAACTCCAAGTTTGTACTTCTTAATCCCCTTTAACTATTTCTTCAGAAATCAGAGGGTATATATAGAGGATAAATTTCATATAAAATCTCACCTTTCGAATGGGTAAGTCCTTGATGAAGTCCATTACAGCTTGCCTGTTAGGTAGAATTTGGTATTGTCCATTTGGTTTATTCTTATCACTGCATACTTTTGCTAACATCGTATTGGGTGCAATGCCTTTAAAGAAGAACACTCTGATGACTCAAAGAACATGATGTATATAATTTTAAAACATGTGATAACAATACATAAAAAAATTAAATACAAAATCTGAAATTATGTGGAAAGCCACTTTAAAAATAATATTTGATTACTCTCTATCTCCCCAAGGCTTGCTATGGTTTCAGGAAAAGAAACTGTGTTAGTTACTGTGGCAGCAGAAATGAGGAATATTTAAATCTCCATGGTATTTTAAAGTTTAATTTTTGAGTTTAAGTGATAATATTAGTTTCCTACTATATTTAGTAGGAATACAGTCTGTCTTATAGAAAAGATTGAGAATATAATTTAGGATGAAAGCTTTCTCTTTGAAAAGATCTTTTGTATAGATTACCCACATAAAGGAAAAAAAAAAATCAAAGATTCTGGTTTCTAGTATATTTAAAACAATGATAATGAAATGTGCGCATACTTTATATGCACACAAAGCAAGTTACCACCACTTTTCAGAGAGGTGTTTTATAATTTCTAGGTGTCTTAATGATTGAGATAATTGGAAATAGGTATATTCAAATATAATTAATAGTTTATTTCAATTTTTATACATATCATTCTAAAATTTATTACTTATTCTCACGCTTTGCCAAAGGAAGAAAAGACTAACCCAATTATAATATGGCTTTGTCAAAATAACCTAGGGTCCTCATGAATATCAGTTTCCGCACTAAGGCACAGAGATATCCTCCTGAGTGAGTGACATATGGAGCTCTCTTCCCCTTTACCAGATGATCCTAGATTGCTATGCAGCTTGCTGGTGTTTTTTCTGTCTTGTCCATACCTTGTACAGTCACCTGGGCCCTTTTTTTGTACTGTAAGTCTTCAAAGGGAAAACTGATTAAGTATTATGTCCAAAACCAAATTAAAATATATTTTGTGTTTTGAAAAAGATAGCTACATGAGCTTTATGGTAAGTTTTTGCTTTGGACACATAGACGTTTCTGCTTAATTCCCATTTATCTATAGGTTCACAGCATTCTAAATAGGTACACTGTCAGAAATTAATAAAAAAACGGCCACGTAAAATTTGTTAACCGTACACTTTATAATGAGAAACTACTAATATTACATTTGAATTAGCTAGTCTGAAAGCTGTAACTATCAGAACCACCAACATCCTTTTAAGTACCGGCACTGGCTGTGAGGGTTGTTTTCTGCTCGATCCTGAAACGAATTTCCTTCACCACTTCCTCAGCTGACGTTCCAAAAACAACTGAGTTTTGGTGTATTTGAGGATTATTCGGTTCTTCAGAGTTCACTTGGAAAGGATTTCCTGGGGACTGCAAATCAGGAGGACTATCTTCAAAAAGGAGCGGAGAGATGGATCTTCCCAGCTCACTCAGTTTGTTAACTTCCTTTCCTGGATTATCTAAATTGTAAACAGGAACAGTAATTCATCTTCATTCTAAGAAGTACATACTTCATAAATTATGTTTCCGTCAATCTCTTTAAAGA